>NW_026622875.1:21130431-21439051 GCF_023065955.2 Ursus arctos | reverse complement strand
CCAGGATGTGCTAACCCGTAATGGGCCAGGACTGATCACACACCCCACTGGGGGAGGGGTGGAGCGTTCTGATGGGCAGCCAAACCAGAAGCCCATGAGTTGCTGGCGAGCGGAGTGGCAGTAAAGAAGTAAACCAGTGAGGAGGACAGTTACAGGACAGACGAGAACCACAGCTGCTTACTCCTTATAAAAGGCTTATCATTTGTTTTAACAGATCCCTAATGCATATGTTTATGACACATTTTAAAGCTATCTACTTTTAATCATTGTTAACAGAAACTATAGCAAGTGGCTAATAGCGCAGACGTAGAATCAGGTCTGGGTTCAAATCCTGCCCCAGCTATGTATTAGTTTGGGCAAATTACCAAACTGATCTAACTTTAGCTTCTTCGGCTACAAAATAAACATAACTGCCTCACAGTGTTTAGTGAGGAGGAAGTGGTGTAACAGAATGCAGTTAGCACGGTGCCTGGCATGTAGTAAGTACTTGAGGGACATTAATTATCATCATTATCATCGTCATTATTATTGTAACAACAACCTTTTCCCAGGAGAGTAAACTTGAGGCATATTGGTGAACACAGTCGCTCTACTTGCTGGAAAAAATGAAGATGAAGAGCTCAAGGCTAATGTGCAGTGTGGGGACCACAGCTAAATATACTGTATTGTATATTTGGAGGCTGTGGAAGGGCGCCTGGCTGGCTCAGTTGGTGGAGCATGCAACTCTTGATCCCGGGGGTTGTAAGTTCGAGCCCCACGTTGAGTGGAGAGATTACTTAAAAAACAAAATCTTAAAAAGAACTAGTTGCTAAGAGAATAGATCTTAGAAGTTCTCATCACAAGAAACAAAATTTGTGACCATGTGTTGTGATGGAAGTTAACTAACTTACCGTGGTGAACATTTCATGATATATACAAATACCAGGTCATTATGTTGTACATCTGAAACTAATTAACTATTTAACATTATATGTTAATTTTATCTCAATAAAGAAAGGATTCACCGACTTGCGCTATTAAACAAAAAAGAGCTGAAGTCAAGGCTACCTTGTGGAAGTAAGTGCAAGGAACTTGTAACTATGAGAGATTCGTAAATACAATAGTTATTCTCCATTTAGGAACTTTCCTGGTATCAGAATTCTGTCAGTTATTTCTTGAATTTGATACTTCAGTCAACCCGATAGATATACAAGAGGAAGCTGGAAAACAATGTGTGCTATCCAACTATGACTCCCCTCTGCTATTTCTACCGCCGATCCTGTAAAAAGCCACAGTCCTATGTATGAAGTCCTATATTGTAATTTCAGGACTGAAATAACCAGGTGAATCTGTGATTTTTAAGAAAAATAATTGGATGCACTACTGGGTATTTACCCTGCAGGTAAAAATGTAGTGATCCGAAGAGGCACGTGTACTCCAGTGTTTATAGCAGCAGTGTCCACAATAGCCCAACTATGGAAAGAGCCTAGATGTCCATCGACAGATGAATGGATAAAGATGTGGGGTGTGTGTGCGTGTATGTGTGTGTGTGTGTGTGTGTGTGTGTGTGTGTGTGTAATGGAATATTATGCAGTCATCAAAAATGAAATCTTGCCATTTGTAACAACATGGATGGAATTAGAGGGTATTATGCTAAATGAAATAAGTCAATCAGAGGAAGACAATTATCCTATGATCTCACTGATATGTGGAACTTGAGAAACAAGGCAGAGAATCATAGGGGAAAAGACGAAAAAATGAAACAAGATGAAACCAGAGAGGGAGACAAACCATAAGAAACTCAGTCTCAGGAAACAAATTGAGGGTTGCTGGAGTGGAGGGGACTGGGAGGGATGGGTTGGCTGGGTGATGGACATTGGGGAGGGTATGTGCTATGGTGAGTGCTGTGAATTCTGTAAGACTGATGAATCACAGACGTGTACCCCTGAAACAAATACTATATTTTATGTTAATTAAAAAAAAGAAAAGAAAAGAAAAATAATTGGAGGAGCACCTGGGTGGCTTAGTTCCTTAAGCATCTGACTTTGGCTCAGGTCGTGATCTCAGGTTTCTGGAATCAAGCCCTGGGCCTCCAGCTCTGCCCTCAGCAGGGAGTCTGCTTGTCCCTTTGCCCCTACCCCCACTCGTGTGTGTGCCTAGCGTGCGCGTTCTCTCTCTCTCTCAAATAAATAAATCTTTTTTAAAAAGGAAAAGAATTGGAAATATAAAAGCAGTGTCTCAAGGGATTGGTACGTGGTAGGCAGGAACAGGTGTGAGGTGTAGGATTGGAAAGGCAAAGAAGTGGCAAGGACTTGGGGAGCAAATGTGGAAGTCTCCTATTCTGATTGTTCTAAGTGGTCTCTGGCCAAAGGAGCATGAAGGCTTGATTTTTAAGGATTCTGGATTTGATTTCCCAGAGAGCCAACAAGCGAGGATCAGAGCTGACCTCAGTGAGCGCCTGCCCTGTCATTCTTCAGCCCGGGACAGGGTAAAGCTGCTCCAGCTGGGCTGGGCCCTGCAGTCAGTGGTCAGCACACAGAAACTCTTTGAAGTTCCTCTCATTATTTATTCACTTGAACCCTGATTTTAGCTGTTGTGCATTCTTTTGGGTACCTGTATTAGTCTGCGCTGGCTGCCGTAACAAAGTAACGCAGGCTGGGTGGCTTACACAGCTTTCTTTTTGCACAGTTCAGAAAGCTAGAAGTCCCAAATCAAAAGTGCTAGTGAGTTCTGTCTGGGGTGAGAGCTCTCTTCCTGGCCTGCGGAGGGCGCCCTCGTGCTGTGTCTTCACGTGGCCTTTCCTGGGTGTGTGTAAGCAGAGGGAGAGCCGAACTGTCTGGCGGCTCCCTGATAAGAACACTAATCCTGTCTGATCAAGGTCCTACCCTTATGACCTCATTTAACCTTAATTACTTCCTTAGAAGCCCCGTCCCTAAATATGGCCATACGGGGGACTCAACATATGAATATTCGAGGAATACAAACATGTACACCAAAACAGTGACATACATACCTGTACAGAGTAAAAGTACCTTCTGTTTCAAAGCTGGATTGATAGACCTCTGCTCAGGCAAATTTCATTTTCCCATCTTGATTTCACTTAGTCAGCACGATACTCACAAATGAGAAGAGAGGCACAGGAGGGAAAAAAGGGGGGGGGCGGCGCCTGGGTGGCTCAGTTGGTTAAGCAACTGCCTTGGCTCAGGTCGTGATCCTAGAGTCTGGGACTGAGTCCCACATCCGGCTCCCTACTCAGCAGGGAGTAGGAGGGTCCCTCTGACCCTCCCCCCTCTCATGCTCTCTCGCTCTCTCTCTCTCAAATAAATACATAAAATCTAAAAAAAAAGAAAAAAGTTATAGAATATTACCAGCCCTCTCCTGGTCACAGGTGGGTGTTAAACCCAAGCCCTGCCACCCCCGAAATGTGATTCTTGAGCGGAGGAACCTGCTGCGGCACCCACACCAAGCTGTGCTCATTCTTCCAGACCCCTGGAACGAGCCTGCTCCCTGTCCTTTACAACTCCTGTCTTGAAACAAGGGTGCTACATACAGACTGAATGTTATGTCCCCCCACCCCTCAAAATTCAAATGTTGAAGTCCTAATCCCCAAGGTGATGCTTTAGGAGATGGGGCCTTTGGAGGTAATTAAGTCATGCGGGCAGAGCCCTCCTTTTTTTTAAAAGATTTTATTTATTTATTGGACAGAGAAAGACAGCAAGAGAAGGAACACCAGCTGGGGGGCGGGAGAGGGAGAAGCAGGCTTCCCACTGAGCAGGAAGCCTGATGCGGGGCTCGATCCCAGGACCCTGAGATCATGACCTGAGCCGAAGGCAGACGCTTAACTAGTGAGCCACCCAGGCACCCCAGGGCAGAACCCTCCTGAACAGGATTAGTGCTCTCTTAAAAGAGAGCCCAGAGAGCTCCTTCACCCTTTCTGCCGTGTGAGGTTATAACGAGAAGACAGCCGGCGTCTGTGAATCAGGAAGATGCTCTCACCAGACACCAAATCTACTGGTGCCTGGATCTTGGACTTCCCTAGAGCTGGGAGGAATAAATGTTTCACTGTTCGTAAGCCACCTAGTCTACAGGATTTCGTAAGAGCCCAAACGCACTAAACACAGAGTACATGAAAACCGAGGGTAGGTGTGTTACAGGGGGTGTGGATTGTTTTAAAGAAATGTCCTGATTCTGAACTTTGAGAATGTCCCAGTACTTGTGGTTAACATCCTGGGTCACAATCATTCTACTTGGCAAAAGAAAGGCACGCCTTCTTTCACATCCAGGATCAGAGCAGACACTTTCTTCCCTACGGTATAAAAACAGAGACAATTCAAAATATTAGTGGTAGCGTGAAAGAAAGTGATGGACTCTAATAACATGCCAGTGTTTAGATATCATGTGGCTCCCGATTTTTGGTTTTAAGAAAATTGAAAGAGGATTTTAATCAAGTTATCAATGGACAGATCATTACAAATCTTTTTTTTCTATTGATCAACCACTATGTTGAACGCCTATCACACAGGAGTTCAAAAAATTGAATCATACTGCTGTGATAAAACTCCCTCTAGAATTACCCAGTTAAATTTGAAGTTTAGATGAAAAACATGTAATTTATTATGTTTCATGCAATGTTGGGGTATACTTAACTAATGTAATTATTCTTTGTTTATCTGACATTTAAATTCAACTCGGTGTCCTGTATGTTTGGGGGACAAGGGGAGCTAAACTTGGCAACCCTATTCTATCCGCATCTGTACGAACAAGATTTCTCAGCACTCAGAACTGTAACAATGCAGAGCTGGCCAGGCAGAGGGAGCAGCCTACACCAAGGCCCCAGGGCCTCTCCACAAGGAGCAGCAGGGTACCTGAGTGGTAACAGGGACAAGGGATCAGGGCTTTGTAGCAAGGAGGGAGCAGAGGAGTTAGGACTTATTTAGGGCTTAGGTTTGAGAAGGCCCCCTCAATCTGTGTAGCAAATGGACTGAGGTGGGGGCGGCAGGCAGGGAGGTCTGTTGGGAGGCTGTTGTCATCCAGTGAGAGGTGGTGGGAGGTGAGAGGGGTCTACCCAAGTGAGACTAGGGCAGTGGCAGAGGAGGTCAAGTTCCACATCTGTCCCATTTCCTGATGCTTGGGATGTGGGGTGCAAGAGAAAGGAAAGGAAGGGTCTAGAATGACTCTAAAGTGATAACATACTAATATGTATTTTTAAATATGCCAAAAATGTGTTCCTCTCTGCTACATTCTTACAAATCTCAGAGATTTGGAGCCACTTTTACAGAGGGCAGCTGTGGAACGTACAGCATTTACATGAGGCCTTTTAGGACGATACTTAGGGCCTACTTGGTAGCATGTTCTCCTTAAGCCTTTGAGGAGAGCAACATGAAAAAGACAGGACTGAACTGAAGCAAATGGGATTTGACAATGGGTCGGATAATCGTCTTAAGAGAAATAGCTCTGCCCAAAGTGTACAGAAAATGAAGGAAATAATCAATAGCAAAATGTGAAAAGACCCATTCATACAACTTTGAACAGGCTTTTTTCCCCCTTTTTCTTTTCCACACAGTCAAACAGAGGGGAAGTTCAACTTTGAACCAGACTACAAAGTCACCTGGAGCTCTTCCAGGGAAAACCCCTGCAGGGAAGGAGCGGAGGAAAAAAGGTACTGGGTTGTTGCTTCAACTATCCCTGTCTTCCTTCGTCTGTAAATCACTTCCCCCTTTGATGGGCTCTGCGTTCCCGCTACTACAGTAATTACCCCAAACAGAAGAACTCCTGTGGAGAGAAAGAAGCCACCTCCACCAGAGGAATTCGTCTTTGGCACATTCAGCAAGCCGAAATCGGTTATGGGGTGTAGGCTGGTTTGGGAAGATCTCTGCAGTAAACAGCCAACAGGACCTGATAAATTCCGCTTGGAGACTTCTCTCCTACCCTCACTGCTTAGAATCAGAAACAGAGTCCTTTAGAGGCAATTTTAAGAAATCACCAACTCCAAAACCTCTGAGCAGGGTTAAATGAAATGAGAAGCTATCCAAGTCTATTTTTTAAAAAATATTTAAGTAATCTCTGCACCCAACGTGAGGCTCAAACTCACGACCCTAAGATTAAGGGTTGCTCGCTCCTCTGACTGAGCCAGCCGGGTGCCCCGAGAAGCAATCCAAGTCTTAAACGTTCACAGCCCAGTGTAGGGAAGCTGGCTTCTCCACCCAGCGCTTGCCCGCTTGCCCGTGCCTCAGCACCCTATTCTGCAAATCAAGGAATTTGCACTCACAGCTTCCTGAATCCCACTCCAGCTCTAACGTGTTGAGGTTTTAAAGACACAGCACAAGATGATCATTAGATGTGTCATGAGCACAGTCTTTGGAGATCTCTTTGTGGAGGCTATCCTAAATTTGTGGTGTTTTGTGGTAGTCCATTTTTATTTATCTGTACAATTCATGTGCGGAAGGTCACAGGCCCTCGTGGTGTAGCTCTTTACCCTTTGCCTTTTTCTTCCTCAATTTTAATCTGCTTTTGTGTGGTGTGGTCTCTTTCCTGTCCTTGAATTATCCTCGGATCTCCTCTGTAAAATCTCTCTGAATTAGATAAATACAAATTCCTATGATCTAAAAAGCCAACTGAAAATGTAAAGCAAGACGATTTATCAGACCTGTCTCTGCCATCTGGTATAAATGCAGTCCTTCCACTGGATAGTGCTAGTAGATTATGGAAAAATCTATTAAAAGAGAAAAGAAGAAGAAGAACCATGCTAGGTTATCATTTGTTTTAGACAGTTACTGTTTGGGGATATTTTCAACCAAAAACCCTTTCAGAGGAGTTAGTTGGGGTTCCTGTGGGGATGAGGATGGTCCGTGTCTCCAAGGCAGGTGGCTGTCCAGAGGACAGTCCTTACAATGGGCCAGATGACATCTGAGGGCACAGGACTCCTGGGTCGCTAGTTCTAACTCTGCATCTAGACCTAATAGAAAGTGGTCAGTAGGACAAAGACTGAATGTGTGTACCATGCTGTGCGATTAACTTGACATTGCAGGAAGACCAAAAGGCCAAAATCATGCATAACTTCAGTTGGCAAGGATAGCAGAGCATGAGTATAGCGAATAACTCCACCTGTGTGCCACCCCCCAAACCCCCAAACCCCCACCCCCATGTAGGCCCTGGAGATGTTAAACCCCCATAGAAGGTAGGTAGTTTGAGAGAAAAGTCAAAAAGAGAATACAACTGTTCATCCTTCAGCTTTTAAATAATAGCCATGTTGAGGTCCAGGTCACAATAATACCTTTCAGCTGTTAAAACCTGGCACAAAAATATCAGACTTGCCTCTTTTGACCTTCAGCAACAGAAATATGTTGTGTCACAGTCCTGGATCCACCCTGGAAGTCAAGATCAAGATGTTGGCAGGGCTGGTTCCTTCTGGAGGTTCTGAGGGACAGTCTGTTCCTTGCCTCTCTCCTAGCTTTTGGTGGTTTGCTGGCAGTCTGGTGTTTCCTGGCATATAGATGCATCACCCTGACCTTTGCCCTCATGTTCCCCAGGCGTTCTCCCCGTGTGCGTCTATGTCCAATTTTTCGCTTTTTATAAGGACATCAGTTATACTGGATTAGGGGCCCAGTCTAGTCCAGTATGACCTCATCTTAACTGATCACATGTGCCATGACCTTATTTCCAAATAAGGTCACATTCGGAGGAACTGGGAGTTAGGATTTCAACACAGGAATTTTGGGAGGGAACACAATTCAGCTCATAACAAGGGGTGCAGAGTGTTGTTTATAAACAGGATGCACACCTAGGAAATCAAATAGCCACACAAGGCAGCATCTGCCAAGGGCCAAACATGGACGCTGGGTTCTGAGAAAGGCATTCTTCCCCAGGGATGGAACTGGGGAGAAGCCTCTGTGAATGAGCTAGAAGCTGACAGTGTGGAAAGACAGGATTTACAGGTGGAAGGATTGAAGAGGGAAGAGAGGGCTTCACAATGCAAGCCCACAAGCCTACAAAATGTAGCTGGAACCAGAGGACGTGGGAGGGTGGGCCTGGCAGAAAGAGTGGGTCACATTAAGGAAGACTTTGCGAGTCAGGCCAAGAGTTGGGACTTAATCCAGTAGACAATGGGAGCCATTAAAGTCTTTTGTCTCCCCAGGGATCCTGTGCCTCAAATCAATAGGAAAAGCCTGTATCTAATACATATTTATTTCATAGCTTATTGTCAGAGCAGACCATTTTCGTTTCCAGAATTCACAAAGCAAATTAAAAAACAGCTTCCCACACTGGATAATTACTTTCACAGTCATAAGGTGTTTGGTTGGGGGTGAATTTGGTCTTTGGTAGAAGAGTTGTACTTGTTTCAAAATAAAGGGTCAGATTGAGCTGATTTATATCAACCTCCTGAGGGTGGAGTCCAGATGGTTTCCATTTGGTCCCAATTGGAAACAGCCAAACTATTTTTATGCTTGTCCCTTTGTGGACAGGAGGCTTTGGCCTGATGCTTGGAAAGTTCAACTCATAATACTGTATGAGTCAAAACCCCCATTCAGAAGCCTGACACCCTTTATTATTCCTCCTCAAATGTGTAATTACAAGAACCTGACAATTTTACATTTAGCAGCCAGTTGTAAGTAGATAGAAGAGGAAAAGTATCCCATTTCTATGCCTGCAGAACTTAGACATCTGTTTGTCCGAGCCAGTCCTGCCTCAAAGCAGCACCGAACATGAAGATTCATTAGATCCGTGGTTCTCAGACGCAAGCAGCAGCAGAAACACTGAGAAGGCTTATTAAAATGCGGATTGCTGGGCCCTGCCCCACAGACTGCTGGATCTGTAGGGTGGAGGTAAGCCTGGAAAGCTTGCATTCCTATCAAGTGCCCAAGTGTGTTGATGCCATTAGCCCAGAATCCACACTTTGAGAAACACTGCTTTAGAATTAAAAGGAAATCAGAATGCCTAGTCTTGTTTAATTTTGCTCAGTGAGGAAAATCAGAGGGCAGAGTGAGGCTCCTAGATGCCTCTTCTCTGCCAGGGAGACCACAGAACAGAGGCGGCCCAGGCCTGTTTCCGCCTCCGGCTTCTCTGTCTCTTCCAGATCCAGTCTAGCCCATGTCTGAGCCCCATGGCTCTATACCAGGAGTCTGTGGGAATCGGGGAACCTGGTCCTGGAGGGTGATTAACACTCAAGAGAGTGATGTCTGGCCTGGCCTATGCCCAGTCACAAGCCTGTCAGGCCCATAAAGAGCCAGAAGATGGCTTACCACTGGAGGTCACTGAAAGGTCATCAGGAATAGTCATCTGCAGCTTCCCTGAGCCCCATTCAGCCAGTCCTGCCATGTCACCTCAAGGCCCCAAAAGTTCCTGAAAGACTGAGCAAGGACAGGCATATCCTGTCACCTGGGCCTACTCTGTTCCTAGCCCAAACTCCACACCACAGTTCCTAGGATTGTCTTAATTCTCAAGGATTTAGGACCGGGAGGACCATATGTGACTTAGACACATATTGGGAACCAAATCCAACCATAAAATGGTCAGTCCACAAGGTTGGGGTGGATCAGACCTTTGCTACAGTACCCTGCCACCAAGTGCCAAATTCACTTCCCCAGATAAGGCATGAATTGTTTATAACATAGCCATTGTCCATAGGAATACGATGGCATTAAGGAATGCAAGGGTCAAGTTCAAAAGACAAGATGTAATCTTCAAAACAGCTTTATTAGTTCCAAATCAGGAAGTTACCGATTATAATCCTGAGATTATTTTACTTGGGGATTTTATCCTGGAGTGATAGCCAAACAGTGGAAACCTTTGTGGACAGGTTCCAAAGTCCAAAGTGTGAATCATCCAACACTAATTACACTTTGCTTCCTTAAGTCCTGCAATCAAGCTAACAGAGTTTCTGTTCTGGTTTATAAATGTCTGGTAATTACACAGGAAATCACACATGTTCTTGTTGATGGAAAGAAGCTATTTTGAACAAGTGTTTTTATTTTTTAAAATTTATTTGAGAGAGAGCAAAGAGAGAGACAGAGTGCACAAGCATGAGCAGGGGGAAGGGCAGAAGGAGAGGGAGAAGCAGACTCCCCACTGAGCAGAGAGCTCGAGGACCCTGGGATCATGACCTGAGCTGAAGCAGACGCTTAACCGACTGAGCTACTCAGGCGCCCCTGAACAAGTGTATTTAAAAAATCAACCTAACTAAGAAGAAGGTCCTACTAGGATCTGGCATTCACAGTTGAACATTTGAGTAGTCCTTAAGCAGAATAATCTGATGTCCAACAGAATGTGTGACGCACACCTGTCCTGGGGGTCCCAGGAGAGGCCAGAAAGTGAGGGAGAAGATGAGGAATCTTTCCGGGGTAACTTCTGGTTCCATGAAAATTTACCCTTGACCTGTGAGTGCTGGCCCACACAGGAAATAGGGCTTTCTCTGGAAGGACTGAGAAGAGGTTCATCAACTGAGGAGGAGAGGGCATTCTAGGCAAAGGGGATCACATGAGCAAAGGCTCCGTGGGTGAAAGTGCCCAGACTGTGCCGTGTATGGGGAGTTTGACGTTCACTGCAGAGTGGTCATTGGGAGAGTGGCAGAGGTGTAACTGAAAAGGCCAGTGGACCCACATGACCCAAAGCCATGAATGCTGTTGAGTTAGGCTTTCTCCTGTGCGCAAAGTGGGAGCCACGATTCCTCTGAAGCAAGACAGTGACATGATGAGAATGGGATTTTTGAGAAGAACCTTGGACAGCATTGCAGAATATGTCTTAGAAAGAAGGACATCTGGATGTTGGGAGAACAGTTTGGAGGCTATTACAGTAGCTCAGACAAGACAAAAGGCAGAACGCAGAGTGCGGTGATAGGAAGATAGTCCAGGGGCGCCTGGGTGGCTCAGTCATTAAGCGTCTGCCTTCGGCTCAGGGCGTGATCCCGGCGTGCTGGGATCGAGCCCCACATCGGGCTCTTCCGCTGGAAGCCTGCTTCTTCCTCTCCCACTCCCCCTGCTTGTGTTCCCTCTCTTGCTGGCTGTCTCTCTCTCTCCATCAAATAAATAAATAAAATCTTTAAAAAAAAAGAAAGAAAGAAAGTCCAGATATATTTAGGAGGGAAATTTGACAGGTCCAGATAGCCGGTTCAATGAGGGTAGTAAGAGGGTTCTAAAGTTAGGGACAACTGGGGGGTCTTGGCAACTAACCAAAGAGAAAATGGGAAGAAACACAAGGTTTCGTGAGTCCATATGGATCTATAGAGGGGCTTCTAGGGGAGGTGTGCAGTTGTCAGAAATATGTATCTGATTCTCGGGAGGCAGTGGCAGAAGGGGAGCTTACACAAGGAGGTTCTTCCCCAGGGCGCTCTCATTCGAGTGTCTCAGTGACCTACAATATCCAAAAATGAAGCTGAGAAGATAGGCAATAATATTTATTGTGTACTAAGTTCCTCCACAACCCTTATTTCACCATGCTTCCCAGTCGATCTTCACATGCATCTGGGAAATAAGTATTATGACCTCTATTATACCAATGAGGAAATTTGGGTTCAGAGAAGTTAAGTGACTTTCTGGGGAGTCACACCGCATTTTTTAGAGATTTTACACCCAGAGATTCTGCTTTCTCTACACCAGCCTGCCCCTTAGGCACAACTAAGTTCTCTGAGACAGGGGAGTCAATTAAAGTAGTCAGGGACTACCGGGACGCCTGGGCAGCTCAGTCAGTTAAACATTGGACTCTTGATTTCGGCTCAGGTCCTGATCTCAGGGTTGTGAGGTAGAGCCCCACACTGGGCCCCAAGTCTGGCTCTGCGCTGGGTGTGGAGCCTGCTTAAGATTCTCTCTGCCCCTCCCTGTGTCTCCCTCTCTCTTAAAAAAAAAAAAAGTAGTCATTGTCATTGAGCTTGTTTTTGTTTTAAAGATATGTTAAGATTAAGTAAAAGGTTGGGGTGAATACAGCTGGGGTGGATCAAGTGTTACCAGGGCTGAGCATGTATTCACCCTTACTCTGAGGAATTTGTTTTCCATTCAGAGGAAAGAATTTGGTTCTGTTTGAATTTTGGATGAAGGCCCAAAGCAGCAAATCCCTGTACTAAGCAGCATCAGCCTTCCTACCATCTAACAGGGCACTGTGGCTCACTAAATTCTACAGAATGGTTTGGACTTGCCCTTTCCAAACTGGTTATTTTTCATGGGCAAAGATGACATTTCAACCTTACTTACCACCAGTTGGAGGGAGATTTGGATTGTTTCTCCCCATGGGGATGCAAGTTGTACCAGGCCAATCACAGACCAGACGCTCCCTTCCTCTCCAGTGCACACATTTGTGCTATGCTGGCTAACTCGGTGGGTGGCAGGGGTAGACTGGCAAAAACCGTTTCTTTCCTTGCAGAGCTCGGCAGCTGCACAGGAGTGTGGCCTTTGGCCTTAGCCCCACTGGCCTCCTATGTCATCACCTCTGCTTTCTGGCAAAAAGGGGGCAAAAGGAAATGAGTGCCACGTGCAATCAGTGTCCACGTCATTAATCATTCTGAGCAGTAAAACCTTTTCAAAGGGATTTATACTTGTAACGAGATTTTATAAATAGAAAAGACATATTCCATTCGTGTTCGTGAATGGTCTCAAGGCAGTATTAGGTACACTGTACATGGAAAAACAACGAACAGTGAGATGAAAGTTTCCACAATATGATTGCATCCTGCATCGATTATTCACGGATTCATTCATTTATTCAATAGTTATTAAACACCCACAATATGCCAGATACTGTTCTAATCTCTTAGCACTGTCAAATTATTCATAACAGCTGTCATTTGTCATCATTCCCATGTCCTGGATGTAAGAACAAATACATTTGGACAAGTTAGGTTTATTCCCAATGAAACTAAATGATGGACTAGTTTTCCTCCCTCCAACTATGTTTTGAAGGAAAATAAATCCTGTCTATTTTATTCAGCAGTCCAGCAGGTTAGATTTGTAACCAAAGAAACCAATCGAATCTCTTTTTAAAGCATACTTAAAAAAAAAAAAGAAAACTGGCAAACTAGAATGGCCCAAAGTCCAGATTTATCACCTTTCCCTAAAAAGTCAGTTCTCTTTCATGACTTGAAAACTTATACTTGGTTATCATTGACTCTTCTCTCTTTCTCGCTCTTCCCATACACCAGTTAGCATTCTCTTCATGTCAGCTTCAAGAAGGGCAGGAAGTTTTGTTTCTTTTGTTCCCTGTTAGGTTCCCAGCACCTAGGACAGTGCCTGGCATATAGTAGAGCTCGAAAATATTTGTTGAATGCTGAATGAATTCAAGTACAAAAGAGTCCTGTCTACCCTTTGGGATTAGGTTCGAAAGTCAGCCTATTAGGCGAAATTAGTGTATAGCCCAGTGATTCTTCACAATCCCTTAAACTGCCCACACAATAAACGTATAGGTCTATGATGGCTAAGTCCCGTGCAGTTTCTTGCCAGCTTTGGAATAGATCATTGTTTGTCAGTTAAGCCCCAGATGAAGTAGTCAGCTAGTGTTTAAGGGATTATATTGCACACAAAGCATACAACTTCGAATACTTGGAGGATTTGGGGAAGCCATCTGGCTTTGGGACCAGATTCAGATCTCTCACCTCACACTTACTGAGTGGATGAACTGGCATTATGTCCACAGGGGTTTCTCCTTCTCCATCCGCTTCCTGTCTTTTTCTTTGTCAAACTCCTAAACTTGAACTGGTATAAATTAAATGTGTACGTATGCCATGCCATAGCACTGTCACTGAACTTCATGAAAGCTGAATAGACCAATAGGGGTGAATCAGACTCCAGGACCACTGACCTCAGTTGGGAAGTCTGCAAATGCGAGATGGTTCTTCCTCCTTCAAATTTGCCCTTCTAGAGCTCAAAAAATCTGACAACTTCGCAGGCTCTTTTAAAGAGCTGAATCCCTGGATAAGGACTGTGACTTCCTCAGGATCAGTGGACAACTCATTTATTTCTACCAGGAAATTTCTAAAGACATTGATTTTCCTCTTTAGCCAACAATCTAAATCTTAAGTGAGATTCCCTTTCACACAGAGCAATTTGGGGCTTGCTATTGTAAAGAATAAAGGATGTACTAAGAGCTTTTTTAAAGGACTTCTTAAATTGTATGTATTTCCTTCACTATATTGCAAAATGCATCTACTCACACAAGTCAAATAAGTACAATCTTAAAAAATAAAATCAACTTAGCTGGTAGCAAATGGGGGAGCTATTGCCTAAAAATAATAAAATACTATTATTTTCTTATAGGAATCAAGAAAAAAATCAAAGATTTGACTGAAGCAGGCCCATGGTTAGTGAAATTGTATTTGGCAGATAATGGCATAGACGGAAAAGGGAAAGAAGGAGAAAATGGCTTATTGGAATTCACTCAAATTTTAACATGGTGAGTAGAAAAGAGGTTTTAATCGTTCACCTCTAAAACTAGGTGCTTGGGTTAAGTCGTAGGGACAATGATTTGATTGCAATTTATTAACAGTGCCAAGTGAGGTTTTCCAGTTCTGAGAGGGAAGCAGTGACCCACCGTGGTCTTGGTATGTGATCTTAAGGAAAGGCCCGAACTCATAAAAATGACATGACAGACAGGTGTATATGAGCCCAGAAAGAGGCCCCAAAGACCTCACTAGAAACCCCATTTAATGAAGTTGGCAACCAAGGAAAGGCAGGAGTTATGACCTCCAGATTTTTCTTCCCTGAAGTCAGCTATGTGACTATGTAACCTAAGGAAGAAAGGCATCTACTCAAAAGTGAGCACTGTTTTGTTTTTGATTACAAAGTTGTCTCAACCTACTTAGGCAGAAAGACAGAGCTTTTCTCAAAAGCTTCTGGAAAACAGAATATTTCCTTGCCATATTTATGCTACAACCTTGGACATCTCTTTGTCCAGCTCTCCTGAATCCCATACCCAGTGGGCCAAACCACAAGTGAGCATTTGCAGCACTGTAGGAAAGCTTGCTCAGTAAGGGCTCCAGGTTATACCATCTTAGACATCAGTACTTATACCACCTTAGGGTAATCAAGGGCAACAGAACAGAGCTAAGATTTGAGACTGGAGAGTTTGATTGATGGCTATTTATTATTTTAGAAGAAAAAGATTCTTTTTCTAATATATTTCTTTAGGGAAATTGGGAATTTCCAACTTGGATAGCTTGGCTGCTATTTTTATAATAGTAATAAATTTCATTTTATTACTCTTTTAATATATTGCTAGATTTAATACATTGCTGATATATTATCCTTTTAGTATTTTGCTAACATTTTGTTAAGGGTTTTCACATCTGTGTTTATCAGGGATATTGGTCCCTACTTTTCTTTTCTTATAATGTTTTCCTCTGGTATTGGGATCAAGGTGATTTTGGCCTTACAGAATGAGTTAGGAAGAGTTCCCTCGTTTTCTATTTTATGAAAGAACTTGGGTAGAATTAGCATTATTTTATCTTTAAGTATTTGGTAGAATTCACCAGTGAAGACATGTGGACCTGGAGTTTTCTTTAGGGGAAGATTTTTTAACTACAAATTCAATTTCTTTAATAGACAGAAGGCTATTCTGGTTATTTTGGGAGGGGGGGGTGTTAAGATTTGGTAGTTTATTTCTTTCAAGCAATTTGTTCATTTTGGCTGAGTTTTCAAATTTATTGTCTTAAAGTTATTCATAATATTTCCTTCTCATCCTTTTCTTATCTGGAGGATCTGTAGTGATGTCTCCTCTTTTGTGCTTAATATTGATAATTTGTTTTCTCTCTTTTTTTCCCCAATGAATGTGATTAGAATTCTATCAATTTTATTGATCTTCTCAAAGAACTTGCTTTTGGTTATCTCTGTTTTAATTTTTTCAATTTCATTGATTTATACTCTCATTTTTATTATTTCCTTTATTATGTTTACCTTGGGTTTAATATGCTCTTCTCTTTCTAGTTTATTAGGGTAAAAGCTTAAGTTATTGATTTTAAACTTTTTGTTTTCCTAATGTAAATGGTTATATTAACACTAAGCACTTTTTAATCACATTCTGCAAATTTTGACATCATACTTTTATTGTCATTCAATTCAAACTATTTTCTAATTTCCCTTTTGATTCCTTTGACCTATGGGTTATTTAGAAGAGTGCTGTTTAGTTTCCACGTATTTGTAAATTTTTCAACCATTTTTCTCTGGTTGATTTCTAATGAAATTATGCTGTGATTAGAGAACATACTTGTTTTATGGTCCAGATTATGATCCGTCTTGGTAAATGTTCCATGTGCACTTGAGAAGAATGTATATTCTGCTATTTTGGGATGGAACGTTAAGAAATGTCAGTTAGGTCCAGTTGGTTGGCAGCATTATTATGGTTTTCTATATCTTTACAAATTTTCTGTTTCCTTGTTCTGTCAATTATTGAAAGAGGGATAATTGTGACTTTGTATCTCCTTGCAGTTTAATCAGTTTTGCTTTATGGTTTTTTAAAAAGATTTATTTTATTTATTTTTTAGACAGAAAAAGAGCAAGGGGGTGAGGGGAGCATGCAAGCAGGGGAGAGGGGCAGAGGGAGAGAGAGAATCTCAAGCAGACTCCCTGCTGAGTGTGGAGCCCAGTGTGGGGCTCGATCCCAGGACCCCTAGATCATGACTGAGCCAAAATCAAGGGTCGGACGTTCAACCAACTGAGCCACCAGGTGCCCCTTGCTTCATATATTTTTAAGATCCATTGTTAGGTGCAAAACATTTAAGATTAAGTCACTTGATGAATTGACCCTTATTATCATTATGAAATCCCCAGTAATATTTTTCTCTTATCTCTGGTAATGTTCCCTTCTCTGAAATATACTTTGATGAATATTAATATAGCTACTTCAGCTTTCTTTGGATTAATATTAGCATGGTATATCTGTTTTTGTCCTTTTACTTTTAACCTATATGTATTTTTATAGTAACTTCTCTATAACTCAGTTTCCTCATTTGTAAAAATGGGGATAATAATAGTGTCTAACTCAAGAGATTGTTATAGGGTTAAATTAGATCATGTATGTATGTGCTATATGTAGTGCATAGGACTCCAGCTAGCACCTCTATACAAATTAGAAAAAGAACCCCTCCGGACAGATAAATTAAAAGACTCATCACCTCTGGCCAGTGAGCCAGAGGAGGTTACCCTTTCTAGGTAAAGCTTCAGGTCCCAGAACTTGACAAACAAAGCTTGGCAGATTTCAGCCGCACTCACACCTTTGGAGGGCCCATTTGTGCTAGGCACGAGTGCTTAAGCATGTGGGTGGCCCTGATCACATCTGATGCATAGTGAATGCTCCACAAAACCTTAGCTCATGTGAGGCTGTGTAGTGTAGTGATTGAATCCATCGCCTCTGAAATCAGACTTAGATGTAGAATTGTCGAGTTGGGAAGTTTGTCTTCAACACTCTCCCTTCTCCTTCTAGAACCCCTGCTTCCTCAAGCATCCCTGCTCTCACCCATCTTATCTGAAGGAATGGGACACAGACAGGCAGTTCAGGAAGCCAAAGCCAGACAAGTCCTGATTAGATAGGCTATTTCCTTGGGAGCAAGACCTTTGAGAGGGAGAGTCTGGCAGAACCATTGAGCCCCACCCTTGAATGCTAGGTGCTGAATCAACAGAAAGTGCGTACAGGGAGAATGACCTTGTATTTACTACTGGTCTTAACTGAGATTTCACATCTCCAGTGCATAGTAAGGACTCAAAATTGTTTTATTGAAAGTCATATGATAATTTCTTTCAGAGCAGAGGCCATGTGTTAAATTCCTTTCATCTCTGCAATGTTAGACATATCATATGCATTTAGTCAGCATGCACTCAATATAATAACATTATTGGTACTGCATTTTGCAAGATACTTTCATAGGAACTGCTTCATTCTGTTTTCACCACAACCGTATGAAATAGAAAAGCCAATTTGGGGGCCAATGTTACAGATGAGGAAGATGAGACCCAAGAGGGCACATGGCCTGCCCATGATTACACAGTTGACAGGAGGTAGAAGCTGACCAGGAGCCCAGGCCTTCACCCAGATTCCATGTCCAGTCATGATGCCAGAGATTCTCAAAGACCAGTTGGTAGGCCAGTGCTAGGACATGAAGAAATTTTCAATAATCCTCAAAGAGATTAGAAAAAGAAGATAGTTGGAGTGTTCATTTTTCATAAAGCTAAGCTTACTTAATTTTAAAAGCTATCCTTTATTTTGAGACTATGCCCTTTCTAATTTTGTGTAAAAGTATTTGTTCTTTTATAGTGTTGCTAGATGAGAATTGTTATTTGACATACTAAGAGTTGTCAAGCCAGTCCCCCCAAGCTTTTTGACATCTTACTGGTGTGTGAAATCTAAAAGGCTGGGAATCCCTGCACAATACTACACCATATCTTCTGAATAAATAGATGAATGGAAGATTTAAGGCAACTAAAAGTCTTACTTAGGAGAGGCATCCAAACTAGGGATTAAATTGGAAAATACTGGATTCAATTTCAAATTGGGTCAGTGCATCATCTTTGGAAGGGGGTCAAAGAGAGTGTTGAGGACCTAAGAAGAGAGATCAGACTCCAAAATAAGTGGATTGAGTTTCTTTGAGTAACCATGCTTGGTACAATGCCATTTTGATTTGTCATTTTCTTTGGCCAGCCTGATCACATACTCCGCTCACTTAAGGGAAATTGACCTCGGAAACAATGTCCTGGGAGAAATGGCTGCTGCTGACATACTTGAAGCACTGAGAGCCAGAAAGACAGGTAGAGTGTTTGTGGTTTGTGTCCCCTCCACTTGTCCACATCTACTTACCCCTAAATGCTGTACTGCTCACAGCTTGCTTTACTTTTCTCATTAAATAACTGGCCTGACCTAAGTGACAACCAGGAGCACTGTCTTAAGCCACCTACCCTTGTGTCCATTTGCTCAGTGATTTGCACAGAGTTCAAGAACTTTTATGATGTCATATGTCGTCTTTGACCTAAGCACAGTAGTTTTCTCTTATGCATGGGGGACATGTTCCAAGACCCCCAGTGGATGCCTGAAGCTGCAGATAGGACCAAACCCTATATATACTAGGGTTTTTTTTCCTATGCAAACATACCTACGAGAGTTTAATTTATAAATAGGCACAGTAGGAGATTAACAATAATAACTCGTAGTGAACTGGAATACTTAGGACAGTACACTGTAACAAAAATTATGTGAATGTGGTCTCTCTCTCTCAGATATCTTACTGTACCGTACTCGCTCTTCTTCTTGTGATGATGTACGATGACAAAACCTGCGGGAGGAGACGAAGTGAGGGGAATGACGCAGTAGCATTAGGCTACTATTGACCTGCTGATGATTCCTCAGAAGGAAGACCATCTGCTTTCTGACCATGAGTAACTGGAGCTGTGGAAAGAGAAAGTGCAGATTAGAGGAGGGCTACTGTAGGAATATTCTCTGAGGACCCTCTCCTAGTCTCTATTCTCCCCCACAACGCAACCTGCAGATATTTCTCCAGACAGCAATTGGAAAACTCAAGCAACATCCCTTATAAGATTCTGACATGCTTGCTGGACCCTCAGAGATTGCTTAAATTGTGATTGACGTTGGGGAGAGCACGAAGGGCCCTTTAAGACCATATAATCCTTTGAAAATGAGAGAATCACATAAGGAATGAGTTATTTATTTAACATTGGCCAACCCTGCCCTCCTCCTTTCATTAATATGCATGACCAGAATTAACGATAGCCATTCTTACTGCTAACAAAGAGAAGATGAGAGAGTGGCATTTAAAATAAAGCTCAATGAAAGACATTGTAAGCACATGTAAACATCCAAATTCAGTGTTTAAAAAGGGGGAAAGAGCGCCTCGGTGGCTCAGTTGGTTAAGCGTCTGCCTTTGGCTCAGGTCACGATCCTGGGACCCTGGGATCGAGCCCCACAACAGGCTCCATGCTCAGCGCGGGGAGGCTGCTTCTCCCTCTTCCTGCCTCTCCCCTTGCTTGTGCTCTCTCTCTGTCAAATAAATAAATAAAATCTTTAAAAATAGTAAATAAATAAATATGGGGAAAGACTTCTGTAAGACTGATGAGTCACAGACCTGTACCCCTGAAACTAATAATACATTACATGTTAATTAATTGAATTTAAATTTTAAAAAGTGGGGAAAGAAGTCTAGGTGCAGTATCTGGCAGGTTACGTGAAGAAAATTAAGTAGTGCAAGCGTTGGCCTTTATCATTTTTTCGATAAAATGACCTTAGAGACATGGCATAGTTTTACATTGCCTTTTTCCCCTCACACTGGCAGTTCTAGAGAGAAGAGTTACAGCATTACTGTCTACTGTGTTGCCATATTTATTCTGAAACCACTGCATTGTCATTTCTTCACAGCCAACCAAATGATCCCAAGATTTTTGAATTATCTCTTCATTTTGGAGAAACAGAACATCTACTTCCTAGTCCATTTGAGTTGAATTCAAATGCAATGGAATTATTCTTTTAAAATGAATTTAAATTGAACTTTAAGCTTAATAAGCTGAAAGCAGGTTATGACTTCATCTGGTTTTCCTTAGCACCGAGGTCACTTTCTCACTATAGGCTGTGGCAGAAGACATTAAAGGCTGCAGGCAGTCTTCGGATCATTACTGTAGTGAGTGCTAATGATGGACAGTCTCAGCTGATTTGACAGAAAATTATTCTCATTGAGTACTTACTTGGAGCTGCAGAATATTGTGCTTGCTTAGTAAATGGTTCAGTTTGCATAAATGGGGAAGATAATGATGAAATAACCACCTGAAAATACAGCTTCTCATTTAAAAAGCATTAAAAAACAATTTCTAGTTCAAGAAAGCGTTTTTCCTCAAATATAGTAGTATATATCATGAGTAGCTTGAATGCATCCACATTTTGAACCAAAATAATTATGGCATGTTTCTGATGGAGCACTTCAGGTTGTTAGTTTGAACGCCAAGAAAGACTCCTCAGCAGGGTTAGCTGGTTGGATTCTATAGGGAAATCTCTTGCCATTTAGCCTTAATGGCATCCTTTTAAACATTAAAAGCAAATAATATCACTGATTATAGAACTAATGTTCTTCTTTTGATTACTTGTGCCTTCTTATCATTTGCAAGTTAACAAGCTAATTTTTTTTTAAAGATTTTATTTATTTATTTGACAGAGATAGAGACAGCCAGCGAGAGAGGGAACACAAGCAGGGGGAGTGGGAGAGGAAGAAGCAGGCTCATAGCAGAGGAGCCTGATGTGGGGCTCGATCCCATAACGCCAAGATCATGCCCTGAGCCGAAGGCAGACGCTTAACCGCTGTGCCACCCAGGCGCCCCAACAAGCTAAATTCTGATCCTAATTCTACTCTAACAGCCTAAAGTCATTTACTTGTCTACCAAGGAATTCTTAACGAACTACCTTTAATGATGGAACAAACACACAGTGAAAGGTTTCTCAGAAACATCAGCAACGTCATTTGTTACCAAAAAACAAAAAGGTTAGCAGAGGGAGAAACTGCTATCTACATCTTATAAGGTTGGTTGTTTTTTTTTTTTAAGATTTTATTTATTTATTTGAGACAGAGTGAGAGCTAGAAAGAGAGAGCACACACACAGGGAGAGGGAGGGAGAGAAGCAGACTCCCCACTGAGCAGGAAGCCTGGGCGCAGAGCTCAATCCCAGGACCTGGGATCACGACCTGAGCTGAAGGCAGATGCTTAACCAACTGAGCCACCCAGGCGCCCCAGGGTTGCTTTTTTACTAATTAAAACAAACAAACAAACAAAAAAACAGAAGACTTCAGGATCATTTCATTTATCCATTCTTATTTATCTGTTTATTTCAACATAAATTTATTAAATGCTACAGAATAAGGCAAAAGGGCCCACAGACCACTGAGCCAAATGCAAACAGGCTCATTAAGTGACCCACCCTGAAATAGCCATAGGCCCTAACTGACCAATTACAACCAGGCACAATTCCTAAGATTACCAAAAAAGGGAAAATTCCATACATTCCCTGCTTCCTCACTCTGCCCTATAACTGTGGTGCCTACCACTGCCTCTTAGCAGACAGTCTCTCCTTTGCTGTCCTGTCCACCACTCCCTTGCAGTGTATTCAGTAAACTTTTATCTCTTTTGTTCTGCCTTGGGTGAATTCTTTCACCACCCATGCTGCCAGCCTGCGGAGCACCCCATATTTGGTGGCCTGCACATCTGATTGGGACACCCCACAAATGCCAGGCCTTGTTCGAGTTGAGCAGTGAATCCCTACTTTCATGGGTCTTACTTCCTAGTGAATGACAGACAGTAAACCAACTATAAAGAGAAATAAAATATATTTTATTGTATATCAGATGGGGATCATACTTAAGGGAAAAATAAAGCAAGAAAAGGAGATAACGCATGTATGTCAGGGGATGGGGAGTTTATTTAGGCTAGCCGGAGAAGGCTGTATTAAGAAGAAACATTTGATCAAAGACCAGAAGATGTGTGGCAGCAAGCCATGTAGATATCTGGGAAAAGAGTGGTCCAGGTAAGCAGAACAGCAAGTGCAAAGGCCTATGGCAGGAGGCTGGCTGGTGTGTTCTAAAAGCAGTATGGAAGCCAGCATGGCTGGAGTGGAGTGAGAAAGAATGGGAGAGGAACAGGACCAAAAAATTCCAAGAAGTAAGCATGGAGGGAAGAGGGACTTCCAGGCAACTATGAGGACTTTAGTTTTTAACTTTACTGAGGTGGAGAGGCATTTGAGATTTTTGAGAGGAGTGACCCAATCTGACCCACATCTTAACAGGATTATTTCAGCTCTAAGTTGAAAATAGATTCGAGGAGAGGTGAGGACAAAAGAAGGAAGACCAGTTGGGGAGTTGTCTCTGGAAAAATTAAACAGAAACTTTCGGCAGACCCAGGACACCCAGCATGGCAGAGAATAAGGGTGATGTAAGAAGCTGAAAAGAAGAGGATTAGGGAAAATTCTACACACTGAACACTTGGGACTCCGCCTCTACCGTGACCAGAGCCACTTTGTCTGCCCTGTTTCTGGAGCCTGATAGCCGTGTAGAAGACTGGGGTATTCTTTTTTTTTTTTTTTTTTTTTTGAGAGAGAGAGAGAGGGAGCACGTGCATGCAAGAGCAGGGGCAGCGGGGGTGGGCAGAGAGAGAGGGAGAGAGAATCTTAAGCAGGCTCCACACACAGCACAGAGCCTGACACAGGGCTTGATCTCATGACCCTGAGACCATGACCTGAGCCAAAATCAAGAGTCGGATGCTTGGGGCACCTGGGTGGCACAGCGGTTAAGCATCTGCCTTCGGCTCGGGGCGTGATCCCGGCGTTATGGGATCGAGCCCCACATCAGGCTCTTCTGCTATGAGCCTGCTTCTTCCTCTCCCACTCCCCCTGCTTGTGTTCCCTCTCTCGCTGGCTGTCTCTATCTCTGTCAAATAAATAAATAAAATCTTAAAAAAAAAAAAAAGAGTTGCTTAACTGACTGAGCGATCCAGGTGCCTGTGGGGTATTCTTTGATAGACGGAATAGCCCCAGAGAAAGGAACAACAGGTGCTGACTCATGGCCATGCCCTCATCATTCAAAAAAGCCCAGCAGGTAAGCAAGCCCTGCTCATACAGAAGAGCTTCCCATCAGTGTTTGGATGCCTCATGCTTCACTGTGAACGGAAATCTGAGAACTTCCCCCCGTAAAACAGAAGATAATGCTTCTGTGAAACAAGAACAGGATGTTATGAAAAAAGAATAATTGGGAAAATAAGAAAAAGTTCTTCGCAAATAAAAATGATAGCCAAAATAAAAATTTCAAAACAAATGTTAAAAGATGAAGTCAAGCAAGTCTTTAAAAAGTAGAACAAAAAATTGATGAGAATATATATAGAGGATCAGTCTGTGGACACCAGCATTTATTTAACTCATAGTTCAGAAAGAGAGAAGAAAGAAAAGTGGGGAGAGGGCATTATCAAATAATTATCAAATAAATCAAGAACTTTCCCTGAACCAACAGACATAAATCTGCATATCGAAAGAGTCCATTGAGTGCCCAGCAACAGTGAATGATAAAAGTTATATCACCATGGCATTTAGAACACTAGGAACAAAAGGGAGATAAATACTGTGTATTCCATTGGAAGGACTGAGAATCAGAATGACATCAGACTTCTAACTGGAAGCTAGAAACTATGGGGCACTGACATGACAACTCTGTGAGAACTCTATACATTCCCAACTCCTAACCAAGTATGACGATAAAGTAAAGATGTTTCTAGCACACAAGAACTCAAACTGGGCCTCCTCTGTTTCCTAGGAAGCTCCCAGAGAACACACTTGAGCAAAATGAGAGGGAACCACAAAGATGAAGAATGCGGAATCCAGAAATCAGGAGAATCAATATAGGAAAGTAGAAAAGGAAATCCCAGATGATGGTTGAGGGCCAGAACTAGTCCAAATTGGAGCCGAAAAATAGAAGACTTTGGGAAGGAGGAATACCGCAGTAAAAACTGAATAGAGCGTTGGAAATACTTAAGTATTTTGCAAGAAATATGGGTATATGACAAATAAAAGAAATTGGGGGAAATACTTAGAATAGGTACACAGAAAACAATGCAAAGGAAAAATTGAGACAATTATTAACTCAAACAGAAGAAAATTATATAAGTGGGGTACCTGGCTGGGTCAGTCAGCAGTGTGTGTGACTCCTGATGTTGGGGTTGTACATTCAAGTTGGGTGTAAAGATTACTTAAAATAAAATCAGAGGATTTGAAATAAGGCAGTAAATCTCATGAAAAACACCTGAGTGAGTTAAAAGTGGTTGTCTCTGGAGAAGAAGACTGGGGGTGTCGAGGGGAAAGGCAAGGTTCTGTTGTTTTTCATTATGAACTTTTTAGCTCTATTTAATTTTTTAGCTATATGTACGCATTACTTTGTTTATATTTTTAGAGAATTGAAAAGTGGACCGCTTTCTACCATGTGATTCTTTGTTATATAATTCCATGTCAATATCTAACACTACCTCTCTTTTTCAGATTTTATTTATTTGAGAGAGAGAGGGCACTCGCGCAAGCACGAGTTGGGGGAGGGGCAGAGGGACAAGCAGACTCCCCACTGAGTGCAGAACCTGACTTGGGGATCGATCCCAGTGCCCCAAGATCATGACCTGAGCTGAAGTCAGACGCTGAACTGACTGAGCCACCCAGGCAGCCCAGTATCTAATACTATCTTTAATCACCTCAGCTTCCACTAAGGAGTTGGAGGCCTCACACACTATATAGAACCTTGATGAATGGCTAGAGTTTTATAAAGAGATAAAAAGGATGACCAAAAGTGTGGTGTTCAGGGAATGTGACAGTCTTTTGTGGGTGTGGCTGTCTCGTGAATCCTCTGAGACCTCAAGCTGGCCCCCATACCACACTGCTGGCCCCATTTGAAGTGGTTTCCAGCCCCCAACACTCCTCACAGCCTGAGCCATGCATCTCCCTCCTGACCTTCACACTGGTCAAGACGTTGGGCCTTGTTTTCTTTTTTTTTTTTTTTTTTTTTAAGATTTTATTTATTTATTCGACAGAGATAGAGACAGCCAGCGAGAGAGGGAACACAAGCAGGGGGAGTGGGAGAGGAAGAAGCAGGCTCATAGCGGAGGAGCCTGATGTGGGGCTCGATCCCATAACGCCGGGATCACGCCCTGAGCCGAAGGCAGACGCTTAACCGCTGTGCCACCCAGGTGCCCCATGGGCCTTGTTTTCTTATTGAAACTCCTGTCTTCCTCTACGTTTGAGCCTGTCTTCTTTTTTTCAACCCTGAGGTTTGTTTTTCTCCCTGACGATGATTTCTTCCTATTTGCTATTAAATTCTGCATCAGTTAGAGATGATATTTGGCTGCATGGAATAGGACCAGCTATAGTGGCTTAATCAGGAAGAGGAAGACAGAGTGGGTACAGACACGCCCCAACATCATTCCTTTCTCTTTCTCCACTGTCAGCCTCAGCAGGTGGTTTTATCCTCATAGCTGTAAGGTGGCTGCTTCACTGAGAGCCTCCCATCTCCATTCCAGACCAGAAGAAGGAGGAAGGGACGAGGAGGAAGTACTGGTACCTGTATGAGGAAATGGCAGAAGTCCCCAGCATACTTATGCTCATTTCCAGTTGGTCAGAAGCATGTCACATGCCCATCCCTAATTTTTAGCTGAGCACATTGCTGCCCTAAGAAAAATCTGAGCTCTGTTAGAAAATAAGCTCAGAAAAGTTATTAGTCAGGAAACTTGAAGTATTTGCCTCAAGCTCCTTTAGATGATGATTGATAGGTCAGCTGGTCTACACTAGACCTGGTCAAAGGCCTTTGAACGCAGTGACCCCTCCGGAGTGGCCCAAGTGAGACACCAGGGTCTTTATTAGACATTCCACGTGGCCCCTCAAGTCACCTAGCAGGCCTACATCTGTAAAACCTGCTGCTCTGTAAGGAACCATGGAAGACACTGGGCCGAAATTAGACCCAGGAAACATGAGTGCCTCTCAATCTAGGCACACCCCTGGGAGATGATTGCCTTAGATTTTATTATGGCCCAGCCCCACCCTGAAGTATCAGAGCAATGTTCTCCCTACCACCACACCTTTTTTTGTGATGACCCACAGGATGGAATGTCCCATAGGATAGAATGACCACACCAAGTACCAATAAGCACTGCTCACCAAAGGAAAACATCCAAATAGGACGCTGATGTTGCTTACCTTCCAGGCACATATGTACCACCAAAGCAAGCCCTCAGTGACACGGTTTCTGGCCCTTTATAAGTCCTGAAATTAAAAACTATATTGTCTTATACCTCCAGGTCCCTTGTCCATATTCATCCACCTTCCCCTCCACTACCCTTTACTGTGCCCGGCCTGATTTGTTCCCACACCCTGACAGCCATTTTCATGTTTCAACCTCAGTTGACCCTCTGGAGGGTCATGCAGTACTATTTTTAAGTACTTATTTTTAAGTACTTATTTATAGTACATACAGTACTATTTTTAAGGTTCTTATTTTTCCTCTCGACCATATTTCCTACCTACCTTTCTGCTTCTGGCCTCTTCCTGGTGTATCCTGACCTCCAGAAACTACAGCTTGCAGGGCCACAGAGGCCCTACAAAAAGGATCCGGACATCTGGCTAGATGAGAAACAAAAAGGGGGAGAAGGGCAGGCGCCATGGGAAATACCAGAAGGATGGGTTGACACAGGCTCTCCAAGTGGCATGCTAGGTATTTAAGTCTTATTATTCTGACCCCAATTTTGATGTGTGGGAGTCGGTTTTTCCACACACCACCAAGCAATTCCCGAATACTAGCTGGGTGGCCTACAGTTCAACTCAATTCTGACCCTACCTGCCTGGAGATTAGCACCAGATTCCACAGGTTAAGGGCTCAGTCCCACAAGACTGTCCCCTCCCCACCGCCACCACTTCAGACATCAGTAGCAAGTCCAGATTGTTGTGTGGGCTTTCTGACTGACTGGCTATAAATCTGAGGTTCTCATGACCCACTCCTTGGGTTTGATTAATTGGCTAGAATAGCTAATATGACTCAGGAAACCAGTTTATTCACTAGATTGCTGGGTTATTACAAAGGATATTAAAGGATACAAATCAATAGCCAGGTGAAGAGATACAGAGGGCGAGGTCTTGAACAAAGCAGCTCTGTCCTCATGGAGTTTGGAGCCCAACATGGTGGCACATGGAAGCATTCTGGTTTCCCAACCTGGAAGCTCTTTGAATCCTGTCCTTTGGATTTTTATTACATAGGCATGATTGATTAAATCATTGGCCATTGGTGATTGATTCAACCTCTGGCCCCTTTCCCCTCCCAGGAGAATCAGGAGTTAAGACTGACAGTTCTAACCCTCCATTTATGCTTGGTTCCCCTGGCAACCAGACCCATCCTCAGGTGCTGTCCAAAAGTCTCCTCATTAACATAAACTCAGGTGTGGTGGAAAGGGGCTCCTTATGAATTACAAGGTACCCATTTCAACCTTTATGGCTCTAAGGCATTTTCAGGAGCTGAGAACAAGGGATCCAGTATAGTTAACAGGGAGTGTTATATTAGCATCAAGTGTACAATATAGTGATTGAACAATTGTGTATCTTACTCAGTGCTCATCGTGCTAAATGTACTCTTTAATCACCATCACCTACTTTACCCATCCCCCCACACACCTAAGAAACCAAGAGATGCACCCATTTCTCTTATTGTTCAGGAAATGCCAAAGGTTTTGGGGGCCGTGAACCATGAACAAAGACCAAATATATATGAGAAATCTGAATAATCTAAATGTATATTTCTTATAAATCACAATATTGCTGGTCTTTATAGGAAAATCAGTGAGAAATCTTGGTTTCGAGTGATACAAGACCAACTCAAACTGATCTAAGCACACACACACAAAATTGTTGCCCCATATAACTAGAAGTCCAGGGGTGGTTCTAGGCACAGGTCCAGCTGGATTTAGGGGTTCAAGTAATACTACCTACCTTCATCTCCTGGAAGTTCTGCTTGTGTTGACTTTATTCTCAGGCAGGTTCTTCCTACAAAGTAGCATTTTGGGCAGCACTGACCATAAGTTTACATTGTACCCATTTAATCTCAAGAAAGAGTCTTTCTGCTGATTTCACTGGACCATCACGAGTCACACCTATTAACCATTCACTGTGCCAGGGAGAATAAATCCACTAATTGGCCAGATCTGTGTTATGTGCCCATCTACCCCTGGAGGACAGGGGAGGGGAACCCCAAAGTAAACCCAAGATTCTGTTCCAGAAAGAAGCTAAAATGCAAGCTGGACAAGCAAAACCAAGAGAGGTCCACCAAACATGAAGAGCCAATAAACTATTAGAGGTGATGAATGACAAGATCAGACTTTCACTTTCAGATGATTAATCTGGAAGTAGATTCCAGGATGAATTTGGGGGTGGGGAAGTCTGAAGCTAGAAAGACCAGTTGGAAGGCTACTACAATTATCCAGGTAAACGTATGATAGTAGGAATGGAAAAGAAAGGACTAGAGTGAGAAGTTACTACAGAAGTAAATTGTTATGGATCACTCACATCAAGAAGATATAAGGAAAAGGTATTAGGTGAGAGGAAGATTGCCCCATTAATAAAAATGTGGGAGAATGCCCCTCTCAGAAGCTAAGACCCAATCCATCAAATGGAGTTGTGAGAGATCCTGCCTATTTACTATTATGTTCTTCCTCTTTCAGGTAAACTCCCAGTCTTAAAAATTATAATCACTCCTCAAGTCTCTTCAGACATCTTCAGATCTGTTTGGAAAAATAGCAAGAAATCTAGTATTACCCATAAAAAGAAGAAAGAGGTATGCTCTTGGATGTCTGTGTCTGCGAGTTACAGCCACCAGGGGATCAGGTGTGTGGAGCCTGGGTACTACACTGGGGTAGATGCTACCCTCAGCAGATGTTGCACTTGATAAAATCATGAGCATTTTGGTTCTAGGTAACAGTATCCTAAACCATCAGTCCATTCTGATGGATGATGATTGTACCAAAGGACAAGTAGTAGGATTCCCTCAAATGTTAGTGCAAACCTTGCCTCCTGTCTTCAGCTTTCCCACTTCCTCCCCAAATCCTGGTTCCTGTTAGCTTATTGTGGGTTTGAAATGGTGAATTTAACTAAACTATTTATGAAACATGTGGGATCTATTAGGTAGGTAATGCTTTACATATGTTTACTCTCTGTTGTATGAAGTTGAACTTCCTTTTTTCTTTTTATAATTTATGATTTTTTGTTCATTATTTCACAGGTTAAAAACTGAATGTGGATGCCATTTATCTTTATGGATGCTATCTATTACCATGGCCAACCGGACATGTGTAAAAAGATATTGCTTGTTCTATAATAATAGTTTTCACTGGAACCAAGCCCCTTTCAAGTTCTAAAATTTGATGACTAATTTATGTAAGTTCAAAGTAGTGTTAATCCTATTATGCTTGTCATTTTCTAAAATGAGGGTTTCAGAAGCTGGCCTTAGTAAATACAGGTAGGATTCTTCTCTGGTGCTTCTCACGTGCATGTGAAATTTATAACTTGAAGGAAGTCACGATCTTTATCTAAGAAAGAAAGAATTTTCTTTTGTAAGTGTATCTATAGTTGGGAACAATAGGCATATTTGGAAATAATCACTTCCTGAAAGACAACATCCCCCCAAATGGGGATCTTCCCCAAATGAGGTAATTTCTAATCACTTTAACCGCCCCCCCCCCCCAATGAAGATGTCTGCTCCATGGGAAAGAGAAGAGGTGTGATTGACCAACGTACGGATGATAAATTGGATTAGTTGAAAGTTATATAGCATGACAATATGATGCAGGGATGAAAAGTGTGGACTGGGGAATGAAGTGGACTGGAATTCTCGGTGGAAAACTGCTGCTTTCCAGTTGTGTGACATTGGCCAAGTGAGGCTTCACTGAGCCTCAGTTTTTCCTGATAAGATACAGATAAGAATAGCACCTGTCTCATTTGGTGAGCTCTGAATGAGATGACACATGTCAATTTTTGAACAATACTTGTTTCATAGTACGTGCTCAAATATAAATATTAGTGGCAGTTATTGTTGATGTTAGAATTGAATGATTCCAGTTATTTCACTTGGAAAAGCTACACAAGAAAAATAAAAAAGAAGAAAAACAGACTTAAGACCTTTCCATTTCGAAGGAAAAAACAAAACAAAACAAAAAACCCACACAAAAAGCAAGTCTGGTGGGGCGCCTGGCTGGCTCAGTTGGTAGAGCATATGACTCTTGATCTCAGGGTTGTGAGTTCAAGCCCCACACTGGGTGTGGAGCCTACTCAAAATAAAAAATAGAGAAAGAAAGAAATGAATGCACATAAAAAAAGGCAAGACTTATTCAACTATGTACAAATCAAGTTCTGGCAAGTCTGTGGAACCAAACTATGTGAAGGTGAGGATGTTTATAGTCAATTATGTTCACCATTAAATATCTTAGCATCTAGCTAGGAAGATAAGATCCTCATATGTTAAAAGTAAGTAATAACAGAGTGTGAGAGTTGAAATAATATAACAGATCTTCAGAACTTCTATATCCGGTATATGAGGCCTCCTAAGAAATTGTACCTGCTTTAAAAAAAAAAGCGATTTTCAAATTTGCCACTGACATCCACTGGGTGGGAGTATAAGATCTGTGTGCCTCTTTAGAAGTCTTTTTTTTTTTTTTTTTTTAAGATTTTATTTATTTGAGAGAGAGAGAGCATGGGGGGGTGGCGGGGAGGCAGAGGGAGAGGGAGAAGCAGACCCCCTGCCGAGCAGGGAGCCTGATGCGGGGCTTGATCCCAGGACTCTGGGATCATGATCTGAGCCAAAGGCAGATGCTTAACCATCTGAGCCACCCAGGCGCCCCTTGAATTCTTTTGACATTGTCCATCAAAATGAAAAATATATAACTTTTGACCTAGTTATTCTAGAAATATATTTTACAAAGATGCTCTCAAACATGTGTAAGGAAATATTTATAATGATGTTTAATGTATCATTGTTTATTATACATTAGAAATAGTTTAATGTCTCTCAAAGGATTTTCAGAGAAATAAATCACAGGAAATGTATGTGGTGGAATACCATGCAGCCATCAAGAATAATGTGGATAAGGAAGTGCTTATGTGAAAAGCTGTCCCACTCATACTGTTAAACAAAAAGAGCAGGCTAGAGGGGCACCTGGCTGGCTCAGTGAGTGGAGCATCCAACTCTTGACCTCAGGGTTGTGAGTTTGAGCCCCCTGTTGGATGTGGAGATTACTTAAAAAAAATATTTTTTAAAAAAGCAGGCTAGAGAATAATATGTGTAAAAAACTCATATGAAAAATGAATTGATGTGATATGAGCCAGCGATCCCACTTCTGGGTATATACCCAAAAGAATGAAAGCAGAATTATGAAGAGATATTGTATATTCATGTTCATAGTGGCATTATTCACAGTAGTCAAAAGGTGCATGCAACCCGGATATCCATTGACAGATGCATGGATCAGCAAAATGTGGTCTATCCATACAGTGCAATATTATTTTGCCTTAAAAAGGAAGGAAATTCTGACACATGCTGCAACATGGATGAACCTTCAAGACATTGTGCTAAAGTGAAATAAGCCAGTCACAAAAAGACAAATACTGTATGATTCTACTTACATGAGGTACATAGGGTAATCAGACTCAGAAACAAAGAATGCTGGTTGCCGGTGGAAGAAGGGGAGATAGAAAGTTGTTTAAGGAGTATAGTTTTGGTTTTGGAAGATGAAAAAGTTTTGGAAAGTGTTTGTATAACAGTGTAAATGTCCTGGAGCACCTGGGTGGCTTGGTGGGTTAGGCGTCTGACTCTTGATCTCAGCTCAAGTCTTGATCTCAGGGTCATGAGTTCATTCCCTGCATTGGGCTCCATGCTGGGTGTGGAGTCTACTTTAAAACAAAACAAAACAAAACAAAAACAACATAAATGTACTTAAGAGTACTGAACTCTATACTTAAAATGGTGGCAAACTTCATTCTGTATATTTATCTCAATTAAAAATTTTCTGGGGCACCTGACTAGCTCAGTTGGTAGAGTGTGTGACTCTTGGTCTCAGGGTTGTGAGTTCAAGCCCCACTTTGGGTGTAGAGATTACTTAAAAGTAAAATATTTTTTTAATTTTAATGAGTTGTATTATGTGTCTGTACATATGTAGGAATTTCTGGAGAGTCTATTAACAGCACTTGTTTTTTTTTCATTGTATACTCATTTTACTATTTTAAAATTTTTATCATTTATGAGCTGTCAATTTTAAAAACTTGAAATTGTTCCATAAACATCAGTAACAGCACTTTTTGCTTACTATGTGACCCAGTGCCAAAAGAGTGGAAGAAACACAGTAAGTGCTGTGATTTCCTGGGAGTACATGAATATATGTTGGCAGAGAGCAAAGATGAGTAAGATTTCTCTAAGTGCAGAGAGCAATCCAGCTGGAGCAGGTAGGGGAAGTTCTGTCCAGTTTCAGAGATGTTAAAGTGTGAAAGAAAAGAGGCCATCCTCTCGGCTTTCATCCTCTCATCTGACTTTCTCTTCTTTTCTCTTTCAAACTGGCCGGTTCCCAACAACTTAGTGCATTTTATCCTCATCTGATTCCGGCCTTCCTCCTTCGTTAGATATCTCGCATTTAGAACCATCTCTAGTCAGATGTGTGGTCGTTTAATATGAACAGAACATGTTCATCTGGGTTTGTTTATAGGCATTTTTATCTGGCTCATAAAGTTAGTGTGGTGAGATTAACATCTGCCATCACCACTACTGCTCTGCTCTGGCTGACAGCTTGGAGAGGTGTGCTCTCTTCACTCATATCCTGGCCTTGAGGGCCTCCCATCTCCCCCCAGTTCAAACTTGACTTCTTCTATGATGCTTTTCCTCGTGGCATCAGTCCTCAGGGATATCTCTGTCCCTCACATCATTTAATATTTCACTCAACAAGCAGCACGCATAGCATCTGGCCAAATGTGACCCTGTGTCCATATTTCTATTTTTACATATTTATGCATCCTTGTGTCCTCTGCCCGACTGCTGGAGTTTGGTTAGCCTCCGTCCAGACACAAGGCCTGGCATGAGGGGACCAGGGGAGACTGAGAGGCCCAGTAAGAAGACGTTGGAGGCTTGGAATCCCAAACCCGACACTACAGGTGTCCACCACTAGGTGGTGGTGGTCATCAGTCATCTCCTTAGGCATTCTGTGCCTCAACTTTCTTATCTTTCAAAATGAAGATGTTGTCTGCTTGGCTTGAGAAAACAGTAGAACATGACCCCAGGCTAGCAATAGAAGAACCCAAGTTTCATAATTGTCACCTTCACGTAATAGCGGTGTTACTTGTACATATAAAAGGAGGAGGTTAACCTACATCAGGTTCTCAGAGCATGGGCCCCAGAGTTCTTGGCATCCTTTCAGGGTACCAACAGGTCAAAACTATTTGCATGCCAATATTCAGAGCTATTTCCCTCTTTTCACTCTTTAGGAGTGTACAGTGGAGTTTTCCAGAAGCTACATTGTATGTGGCACCATTGCTCTAATAACTTGTGATCAGTTTATTACTGTTACTTTAAATCTTCCCCTCAATTTAAATTGCTTAAAAAGCAAACATAAATCTTACATAAAGACTCTTTAAGGTCCTGTGGTTTTTAAGTATAACGGGGTGCTGAGCCCAAAAAGTTTGAGAACCACTGAACCAGGTTTCTCACAAGACCTGAGGCCAGACGTTTCCTAGATACCGAGGACAAGGTATCTTGTATAAAGACATGGTCCCTGCTCTGATGGGGTTTACATGGGCGGGGAACAGTTATATTCAAGATAATTTGTGAGAGTGTTAAGTTTCTTGGAGGCACACATCAGGACACCTGGTGCCTGCGCAGAGTGCTCCGGGTCGCGGGAGAGGAACACTCAGCAGCGAAGCGTCCAGGCTTCACACCGTAATCGCCCTGAAGGCCCTCTGCGCTCTCGGTTGCCCCAGCGAGCGGAGGTGCAGGGGTGGACAAGCGGTCCGGCGCTAGCGTAAGATGACGTCACTGGGCCGCGCCAGCCAATCGGGGCGGCCCCTGCCGTAGGCGCTGCGGTGTTCCGTGGCCTGCAGGCGGCGCTGTGGCCCGCCGGGCGGCGCCACGGAGCCGCCATAGCCGCCCGCCTCCGCCGACTTAACGTCTCCGCTGCCGGCCCCGCGTCGCCGCCATGGCCGACGTGGAAGACGGCGAGGAACCCTGCGCCCTGTCCTCTCACTCCGGGAGCGCAGGCTCCAAGTCGGGAGGCGACAAAATGTTCTCTCTCAAAAAGTGGAATGCGGTGGCCATGTGGAGCTGGGACGTGGAGTGCGATACGTGCGCCATCTGCAGGGTCCAGGTGATGGGTAAGCGCTGCACGCGAGGCCCGGGCCGCGCTACGGCCTCCGTGAGGCCGACTCTGGGCATGGGGGACGGGGGAGCAAGGCTCGGAGAGACTCGGGTCGCGAGGAGTGGGGGCAGGGGCGCCGGGGGCCAACAGTGCTGCTTCTGGCCTGAGGGCTGCTGCCTCCGCCTGGAGGTCAGCAGGCGCCCGGCGCCGGGAGCTGGTCTTCTCTAGGGAGAGAAACGGGCTGTGAGCAGAGAAATTAAGGTAATTTCAGGTAGTGATGGGTGTGGCCAAGGACATAAAACTGGGTCATTTGATGGCAGCTAGGAGAAACCACTTCGGTTTGTGTGGCCAGCTCCATCCCTAAAAGCAAACCGCAACGGGGTCAGAGTAAAGGCCCTGAATAAGTAGGGCACTTTAATGGTTGTGGTCACCCACCAAAGTGATGCACTGGAGTCCTCTTCCACAAAAAACGACACCCTCAGTTCGCTCCTGAGAGGCGAAGGGAAGAGTGTTCTAGCCACTGCATTTCTGGGTTAGCTACTGCTGTTCCGCAGGCTTTTGAATCTGCCTGCCTCGGGATGGGTCAGATGGCACTCGCTTGTCTTGAAGGGGATACAGTGTGGTTCAAGAATATTTAAGGTTCGCAGGAATTGAAGAATGTAAGCCCTTTATTCAGAAACATAAATTTTCATCTCCTCTGGCCCCTCCCTATCATAGGATGCCATTTCCTGAAGAAGATCCTGCCCTTCTCTGAGTCGGGCCTTTGTGAAGAACCCTCTCGTACAAAATAAAATCTTAACTTCTTCTGTGATATTTCGAATAAATATACTGGACCAAGCGGAAACCTTTCAGAGCAGCTTCATCCTGTTACATTTTATATGCTCTCTGTTTTAAGATCTCAGACCACCTTCAAAAAGAGATGCTATCTAAATGCAAGTTGTATTTCTAAATAGAGCATTTAAAATACTGAGAGAGGATCTTAATGTTTCTTGGGGGTAGGTGGAAAAAGCTGAGGTTCTATAGTTTGAAAACTTTGTGTTTTGCTCAGCAAAATGAGAGAATTGGAGAAAATAAACAGAATTGCTCTCTCAAGGGATGAAATTTAAACCTACCAGAATCAAGATTGATTCTCAATTTACACTCTCTTTGGTAACTACACTCTTTTTTGTTCATCAGGACTTGTTTCAAAGAGGATTTACAAAAATGGGATCCAAATATTTTTTGTTTTTTACCTTTGAAAGAACTTAATTTCAGACATGATCCACTTATTTTGCGTAATTAGGTCTTAAAGTGCCTAGTTTATTGGCCTGCAGTAAATCCCCCTTGCCCCACCCCTTACTTAAACTACAATCATAATTTCCAGTTTGTGTGGCATTGTTAACTTATCCAGGCAACTTAATCTTTTCTTCTTTTGCAAGACAAGCTTTGCTAAATATTTTATTCTCTAAATTTTCTTTAGTTTAAAAAGAAGAGTGTTCCAGAAAGTTTGCTTTGTATTTCTCCCCAAAGAAAAAATTTTAGATTTGTAAGTAGAAATGCAGAATTCAAAGTAATGGTTGAAATCTTGCAACAAATAAACTTTACTGGGTTATTTAGAGTAAGTCAGAGTATGGGCTATAAATATATGGTTCACATTCATATTAACCTTCTAATTATAGCAAGTATTCTGCTACTGTGGATTAATTTTGCAGATTTATAACAGCTGTCCTTTGAGTTCAGAAAAGTATTCTGGACTAGACCTCTGTGTTTTGTTTATGAGGTGTTAAAATCCATTTAGTGGTCAGGTGACAGCAGAAGGAAGTTTGTTTTTCAGACTTCCCAAGCCTTACCCTAGTAGCATCATTCTAAAAGGTGTTACTGTTATGGTATTCCTTAGAAATGTTCTGTTTTAGATCTTAGGAATATCACAAAGAGAATTTTTTTTCTTTTATCTAAAACTTCAGGAATTTTTAGATTTAGGTGGGTTTTGATAATGAGTCTAAATCAAAGCTCAATCAAAATTGTAATCCGAGATTTCTAGATTGTGCAAAAGAGCCCACTTAATTCCATTTCCTTAATATTTTGAATTCATTTCATACACCTAAATGATTTATTATGACTTCTTGATCCAAGATTTGCCTGTCAGCCTGTTCTGATGTGGTTAACACTCTCTTCTTTGGTTTTCGCTCTTTTCCCTTCATTCTGAAAGGGGCAGATGGCATAGTGAACAAATGTTGAAGAAGAGGAAAATAGGTTTGCTAGTTCTGTTGAGTTCTAAAGAGCCAGAGTAACCCTTCTTGGCTATTTATGTTAACTTGGACATTTGACATACCTTTTGGAGTCTTGTTTTCCTAATTTGTGAAAGAGGTAGTTGGGATCACAGACTATAATTCTGTGATTATACAGAACCAGAGCCATGTCCTCACCCTTATATCATGATCCTTATGATATTTAGTTGTTTGCCTGCCTACCTTCCCATTTCCTGGTGAGACCAGGGACCCAGACTCGGTCATTTTGGTGTCCCCAGTGCATAACTCCTTATACAGAGTAGATACTCAGTAATTGTGGGATTGAAGAAAGCCTCAGGAGGCAGTGGTTGTTTTTAATCCACACGGAAGAGGCTAGGGTGGTGTGTTTTTTTAGGGTAAGAGCATGCAGAGAGGAGCAAACAAACGCCTGAGCATAATCCAGTGTAAGAAGAGGAGCAGGCTTCAGCTCTACCGTGTATCTATTTTTACAGAATTCTTTTTCTCCAATTTATGTTAAAAACCTTTTTTTTCTTCTGTTCTGTTGCTTTGAACTTCCTTTTTCCCATCTTGGACTCCTCTTCCAGCTAGTCAATGAACCCATTTTTTTGGTCCCTAAAATATTCTATATTACCTCCTTCATCAAGCAAATAGTAGTACACAGTGAATTTTGAAAACTTCTAGTATATCCTTTAGGTTCCTCTTCCTAGAATTTACTCCCAAGTAAATTATTAAAATACTTTGTCATTGTTGGATAAATGCTTTGGACTCAGACATATTTGTAAAGGGAGCGTTTTGTTTTTCTTTTTTCTTTTTTCTTTTTTTTCAAAGATTTTATTTATTTGAGAGAGAGAGAGCAAGAGAGCACGAGAGCACAAGCAGCGGAGAGGGAGAAGCAGGCTGCCCATTGAGCAGGGAGCCTGATACGGGGCTCCATCCCAGGACCCTGGGATCATGACCTTGAGCCGAAGGCAGACTCTTGACTGACTGGGCCACCCACGCGCCCTAAGGGAGCATTTTCTTAAAATAGAAAAAAGAGAGAGAACCTAGTATTTAAGAGTTCTTTAAAAATTAATTTTAATTTTTATATAGATCATACAGTCACGTAATTCAGAATTTTAAGAAAATATACAATGAAAACTCCTTCCCATTCCATCCGCTCTTTGGTAAACTTTATTATTAGTTACTTGGGTATTCTTCTAGAGTTTCTGTATGTGTGTATAAGCAAATACCAATATATATGCATGGCTTACTTAAAACGGTATCTTGAAACTAAACTGCCCCTAAAGTTGAACTATGTGAGCATGCCCAATCCATATGAACTTCTAATATATAATGGGGTATGGCATATTTTTCTGTAGTGGTTGCATGCACCTTTGGGACATCTTTTCATCAGAGTTTGTAAAAGTAGAGGGTCAGTAACCCTTGTGAAATTGCTCCTGGTCATAAGTAAATGAGTAGAGTGCCTTGTACTTTATTCATCTTTAAACAGTTATGTTCAGATGAGAAATTAATAATATGAGTCTCTTATCTCCATCTCTAACCCTTTGGGCTTTTATTTGACTTTGAAGTGTCTGGGTTTTAAAAGTTGCATTCTGAGCATCAGAATGAGAATTGCTATTTGTTTACTTTTAGATGCCTGCCTTAGATGTCAAGCTGAAAACAAACAAGAGGATTGTGTTGGTATGTTGTAATTTCATTCTCTTGCTTTTTCAACGAAGGTTTTCTCTCAGCGGGGATGTTTGAATTTGCAATTAAGATTGACTTTATCAATACACAAAAATAAACTGTAAAGCAGTGATCCATTATTAATATAAAATGTGTTCTCTAAAGGCCTTAATGGAATTAATCTGCAAGTCCTTTTATTGCCTGTAATTAAGAATTGATTATACATTCTAGGCATGGGCATAGTAAATATTTGATATTCAAAAAAGAAATCACTCTTTTCTATTAAGAAAATTACAAAGTAAGGAATTTGCCAAAATATCACTTAAATTTAACTGTATTATAGGTCAGATCTGGTAGGGTTTTATTCTAATAAAGCACATCAGTTTTCAGTACTCTTATGATACAGTATTTAACTTTTCAACTAACACAGAAAAAATTCTAAGTCTCAAGATTTTTTCCAATATCGTTTGTATATGGAAATCTATTAAATTTTGCTAATCGTCTGGGACTACAAAAGTTGTCTAAGGCTAAACATTTTAAGCAGTTCAGAGGTTTTTATGTCCTAGTTCTTGAGGTCATCAGCTCTAGATTGCTATATATAAAAGCTTTTCTGAAGATGAGAGATTAACTTTGTACTTTGTGTCTGCATGGTTTACATATAGCTTCTTAATGATTTATGCGGTATTTATCAAATCCTGTTTCTTTGTCCTGAAACACTTAGAATGATTTCCCCTTGCTTCCTACTCCCTATAGCTAATTTTCATAAGAAGATGTGGGGTTTTTTCATGTTTTTTTTCTTTTTTTTCCTATTTCTTTCATTGTTTGTTATCGTATAGGTCAAGCAAGGGACAAATAAAGCCCACATTTGAGACTGTATTTCAGATTATGGGTGACTTCCCTTGGTTTAAAAAATATTAACGGAAATTGTGAGGTTCAGGCCACCTTTCTTTGATCACAAAGAGACCTCTCTTTCCAGCCAGCCACTTTGAAAAGTTAATGTGTTTGTCACATGAGGAATTGCACTGTTTATGGATGACTTAACATAGTTCATCACCACTTCCAGAAAATAACTCAGTAGATGTACAGCTGATAATGTTTAGAAGCATGTCATCTATTTATAATAGACTACTATGAACTGAAAACATTTAAAACTCATTATCTTGGTAAATAAAAATCAGGAGGATATTTTTCAATAAAATAAAGCATAGAAGGAAGGTCTCCAGGTCAGTGTATGACTGAGAAGATCTGGGATCTAAGGAAGGCTCAAGTTCTTTAATCTCCTAACTTCAGGAAGACAGCATGTGGAGCTGTGTAGGGACTGGGGGCCACCACATCACCCACAGATTCTAAACAATGATGGAAAGTCCCCTAATCACAGCGCCTCATCTCACTTAAGTGTAATTTATACAGGTAAGTTTTTATTTCTTTATAGATAGAAAAAATATCGACCAATTAGCCATCTTGATTCAAGATTATGAACCGTGATTATTTTTTATAATATAAAATAACCTATGATTTAAGTTCAGTAATTTAAATTAAAATATATAAATCAAATAATCTTTTTTTTCTTCCCCTTTCAGTGGTCTGGGGAGAATGTAATCATTCCTTTCACAACTGCTGCATGTCCCTGTGGGTGAAACAGAACAATCGCTGCCCTCTCTGCCAACAAGATTGGGTGGTCCAAAGAATCGGCAAGTGAGAGTGGTGGAAGGCTTTCTCAGTGCAGTTGTTTGGAGCCCTGGTGGATCTTGCTATCAAGAGCCCTACAAAGGCCAGAACACTCCAGGGAACTAATTCTTCAAATAGGAGGAGATGGCTCTGTGGTCTTTTGGTACTCATCAGAGGCATGATTTAGCATTTTGTTAGTTTTATTTTCAGAAATTCTCTACAATTAAGATAATTTATTCAAGATGGTCTTTCCTACCTCTGTGGTATGTGTCACACACACTGCTTAGAAGTGCTTTAAAGGAGGAGAGAGCTACAAATTGAATGACTTTATAATTTACTTATTGATATCCAAGAGGCTGTGGAAGCAGTTCCATTCGGAAGAGAACTTGTTGCATGCTTATAGTTGATCAGTTAAAAAAAAAAAAAAAAAGACAATATTATAGTAACAAATAAAGTGCAGTTTAAAACCCAACTCTTATCCTTAATTTGTTCCTGATATTTATTTTTGGCTGGGAGGGGGTGGTTCATGAAATCGTTATTTGATATAATGAAAATTTTAAGTTTGGACCAGTGAACAGGGTAAATAAAATTTAACCTTTGGACATATGGAATATCGATTGTCTCTTAGGCTATCATCCTCTGTCTTTGGCTCATCAAGACAACCTAAATCTACACTCACCTCACAGTTCAATCATTGAGCGGTAAAGAACAGAAGTATTTTCAAGTTCTGGCCAGATTATGTTGTAATTAAACTGTGTTTTAGGTGGAATGTTAATGAGGGAAAATGTTTACCACTGTAGCATTGGATCAAAAAGTTTATTTTATTACACGATGTTTTAATAAATGGTTTATTCTTTTTACTTCATTTGAATTGTCATTATTACAATTTTATGCACAACCTTAAAGTTCATATTAATAAACTAATATGTCAAGTGAATGATTTTACTTAACTTGAAAAAATATTCATATACTCTTATTTTGTAATAATAAAACTTAAAGTTTATTACCTGGAAACATTAAGTGTGAGAAAATACTTAAATTTTATTAAACTCACTCACACATAATGGAGGATATTTTGTAACAGTTTATGGACCACCAGTTTTTTTTGTATTTTTCTGTAATAAAGGCCACAGCTATAAATTTTATTTTTATTTATTTTTTAAAGATTTTATTTATTTATTTGACAGAGTGAGAGAGACAGACAGTGAGAGAGGGAACATAAGCAGGGGAAGTGGGAGTGGAAGAAGCACGCTTCCCAGCAGAGGAGGGAGCCCGATGCGGGACTCGATCCCAGAACTCTGGGATCACGCCCTGAGCCGAAGGCAGACGCTTAACAACTGAGCCACCCAGGCGTCCCCACAGCTATGAATTTTAAAAACTAAAATCTTAAGGGGCGCTTGGGTGGCGCAGTTGTTAAACGTCTGCCTTCGGCTCAGGGCGTGATCCCAGCCATCTGGGATCGAGCCCCACGTCGGGCTCCTCCACTGGGAGCCTGCTTCTTCCTCTCCCACTCCCCCTGCTTGTGGTCCCTCTCTCGCTGGCTGTCTCTCTCTGTCAAATTAATAAAATTTTTTTAAAAAATCTTAAAAAAAAATAAAACTAAAATCTTAAAAACTTTATCATCAACTTCTGCAGTTTGTCAGTCTGAATCTTTTTGTATCTAAGGAATGCATATACATAAAAGAATGTTAAACACTAGAATTCATAGGCTTTCATATTGGCTACTATTAATCTGATTTCTCTGGGAATTACTGCTTTATTATGTATTTTTTCACAATTTACTGAAAAAATTACAATGTGGGGGTCAAGCACCTTTTTATCATATAATATCAAGGGTAATATTATCGACATGATTTATTGAAGTTCATGTTGACCTAGATTACTTGGCTAGATTGTCAAGCTTATTTTTTTAAGATTTTATTTTATTTTTAATATTTTTTATTTATTTGAGAGAGAATGCATGGTGGGGAGGGGCAGAGAGAGAGAGAAGCAGACTCCCCACTGAGCAGGGAGCCCAGTGTGGGGCTCAATCCCAGGACCCAGAGACCATGACCTGATCTGAAGGCAGATGCTTAACCGACTGACCCACCCAGGCACCCCAATTTTATTTTAGGAGAGAGCACACAAACAGGGAAGGAGCAGAGTGGGAGGGAGATACTCTCCAGCAGACTCCGTGCTGAGCACAGAGCGCAGCACTGGGCTGGGGCTCAGTCTCGGGTCCCTAAGATCATGATGAGCTGAAACCAAGAGTCGGACTGCTTGTCTGACTGAGACACGCAGGCATCCCAGTCAGGCTTCTTTCTTGTAGTTACTCTTTCCCTTTTTCCACACTGCATTCTTTGGGAGAAAGTCACTAAGTGCAGATAACACTTAGGGAGGGGGAGTTAGGCTTCTACTTTTTGAGGGTAGAATATTCTATTACTTGGAATTCTTTAGGATATTTATCTTCTATTTAATCACTTATCTATATCAGTAAATAGTGATGAATCCTTTCGGAAAGATTAAAACTTACCAATTCCATGGAAATGACTGGTTCTTAGACTACTCTGGATAGAACACCATTTATCTAATGATACCTGTGTAAGGAAGGATAGAGGGATAAAAAAGAAATACAAGGAAAACAGTTTAAGCAGCATATTCCAAACACATTATAGATTAAATCCCAAAGTTCAATCACACTTTCAACATCTCATTTTGAGGTCTCCAAAAATTCTTAGGATATGCGTGCCAGAATTTCTTTCCTAACATACTAATATACACAAAATTGAACATTAGAAGGAAGTTCTAGGTGGTTGCTTTTCAAGCTATAATGTTTTAGAGTTCAGACCTTCAAAATAGATTTTTGTTTGCCTTAGGTAAACCTGAACAAACATTAAATTGATGCATGTTAACACATGATGTTAATAAAAAAAATGGTTTGGGGTTTTGTTCGTTTTTGGTTTTTTGGTTTTTTTTTAGAAAACAGCCATGTGATTAACATCATATCTTACAGAAAACTGAGAGCTATAAGTATATTACTAGCAAAGACTTTTAAGAAGTTATTACATGCGTTTACATATGGTAAATGTGCCTTCATTGAACATCTGAAACCTTAGAATTGAGCAGATTTGAGGGTAAATAAGGAGGTTAAGACCTAGAGGAATGACAAAGTGGGAAAATCCCCCTACAGAGATGTAGTTATTTCAAGCCAGTACCGCTGTCCCAAACCATATATCACAACACATTCTACATAACCCTTATTTTTTCAGGGATTTCCAATTGAAGCATCAATATAAAGAGAAGAATGAAAATAAAGCAAAAATACAACATTAATGATTAGGCAACCTAGAAAAACACAGTAATACATCATAAAAGATTAGAAAATATTACTAAGGGCGCCTGGGTGGCTCAGTCGTTGAGCATCAGCCTTCGGCTCAGGTCATGATCCCAGGGTCCTGGGATAAAGCCCCATGTCGGGCTCCCTGTCAGTGGAGAGCCTGCTTCTCCCTCTCCCTCTACTTCTCCCCCTGCTTGTGCTGTCTCTCAAATAAATAAAATCTTTAAAAAGAAAGGAAAGAAAGAAAGAGTAAGAGGAAAGAAAGAAAGAAAGAAAGAAAGAAAGAAAGAAAGAAAGAAAGAAAGAAAGAAGAAAGAAAGAAAAAGAAAGAAAGAGAAAGAAAATATTACCTAAAGATGTTTAATTTACTAAATGTGAAAGAGGGACAAAATTTGTTAAGCATGATGTATTGCATTCCTCTTTAGAGTATTAATAATTTAGAGTCGGTAGCACATAAAATGTTTGCAATATAGTATAGTGTATACTATACATAGAATATAGATTTTATACTTCTAGTACAGATTTGTAATTTTATAGGTAGTAAATTTTATGTAGTACAATATATAGTACAATGAATTATAAGTAAAGGTAGATAGATGATAGATAGATAGATAGATAGATAGATAGATAGATAGATAGATAGATAGACAGACATTATTGGTTTTTCCTTGAGATAGGACCTATTGCTTAGAGAAATATTGAAGCTGATACGTCTATTCTTGGCATTTTTTCAAAGATTAATGGCCCCGTGTTAACTGTTGAGACATATGCTAAGAAAATGAACACTAAATAAGATGTTACATTGCATTTGAAATGAGGAATACATTTAGAGGTAAAAACTGAATGCGTGCGTTTGTTTGTTTGTTTGTTTGTTTGTTTGTTTTTAAGATTTTATTTATTTAACAGAGCACAAGCAGGGGGAGTGGCAGGCAGAGGGAGAGGGAGAAGCAAACTTCCTGCAGAGCAGGGGGAGCCGGATGTGGAACTCAATCCCAGGATCCTGGGACCATGACCTAAGCCCAAGGCAGTGGCTTAACCAAGTGAGCCACCTAGGCGCCCCTGAATGTGTTTTTAAAATTGGCATTGTGCACTGCTGTTTCTTTCTCCCGTCTGAAGAAGTCATTAGTCATGCTGTTTCCTCCTAGTAGACTTACGTTGACATTGACCTTTCTGTTTTAGGCACATGTTCTGTAGATGCGGAGGAAGATTTAGGATGTGTACTAAGCAAGCAGCTCAGAAAATACTCTCACACAGATGAATGAGCACCAATACAGATAGCTTGGTGATCAGCCTCATATTTCCATAGTAGTAATTTGCCAAGGAGACAGTCCAGGATACTCTTTTCTCTGTATCTAGAAAAAAAATAAGTATTAGCTTTTCTTAACAGGATTCATTATTTTTGCAGTGACTGAAATTTTTTAAAAAAATCTCCACAAAAGCTAGTTATTACAGTTATAAACATTGGTTCACAATGGGAAAATAAGATTCCATTTCAGCCCCCCCCCCCAAAAAAAAACAAGAAACATTTTGATTCAAATTTGTTGAACTTAGATTTGGCTTACTTCAAGCACATGTGTGTGTATGGATAGGTAAGTGTAATATGACACATGTATACATCCATTCATTAATGTGTTTTTAACTCATTGCTCTCATTGTTCGGGTATGTAAAAGAATCAGAAAAGTAATTTCCTGGAGGATATTTTTGTTTTGTAAGAAGATGCTGGAACTGCAACTAGAAAATGTGTGTACCCTATGCAGCAATCAGAAAACTTACATTTGCAGACGGGACAGTAAAGAGTTTTTGGATAGTGAAGTGACTGAGTAGGAATTGATGAGAAAGCCACTGAGACATAATATCTGTTTCTAGAAGAACCATGATAAGTAACATGGGAAGGTTGAATGGATGGAAAGCTTGAGGAAAGCCCTGTGAGCCAAAGAGTGGGGAAGAATGACATCCTTTACCATGTAGTAGACATTGAGAAATCAGATATCTATAGTTAATAATTCTTTACAAAAATCACATATGCAGAAATGTGTTCAAACAGTATACCTAATCTAACAAGCCTAGTGTGATAGTTACATAGGAGTTGGGCATTTACAGTAACATTAGTAGAACTATATTGAACAAATAAGCTACTGTAAATGGGTAAAAATAGTAACTATGGAAGAGTTTGTATAAATTATTTTATATTTATATTTAATTCCCTTTAGTGTGCCTAATTTAGACATCATGCCTCACTTTATGTTTTTTAAATGGATTTGACTATTTTGTATTTATAACACACTTTTGAATTACAAGTTATTACTGCCCTTATTTGAAAGTCGAGAGAGCTGAAATGTCGAGAGAGCTGAAATATCAAGAGAACTGACTTAGGAACATTTTAACAGATTCCAACCAAAATCCTTGTTTCAAATTTTTAGGGACATCTTGTTTCAGCTTAGAGTGGCAGCTGGAAAGAGTGTTGCTCTCATCTTCATAATTTATCTGGATTGTTTTTCTTTTTTGTGAATTAATGACAACACTTCCAAATAATTTTTTTCAGTTTTTCTTTAAAATTACATTTTTAGTTTGGTGTGTGTGTGTGTGTGTGCATATGTGTACGTGTGTCCTTTTTCAAGTTCTGCTATTGAAGATGCTTTTCCAGGTCATATTTAATGTAATAACTTTGCTTATATGGTTGATTTTGTAACATATTGAAACATTTGTATATTGGTTAGAAATGAATTTTCTGTCATGGTTTTAATAATCCTGGTTATGTCGTACATCCATATGAAATAACAAGCGATTTTTAAAAATTAATTACAATACACAAATATGTTTGACCACTTGAATGTGTATCATTGTACAGTGAGCTATTCGAGTAGCTTTTTGTTTGATGTTTTCAAAAGGATGTATTCATAGAATGTGAACCGACTATTTGGCTTTGCAGTGAAGAGAGGAACAGTGAGAATGTCAAGTTATTTTAGCCGGTATGACAGTATATAAATGAAAGGTGAAGGATGGCGGTAATAAGTAGACCTTCCACACAGTAAAACCGCAGGCCCCCCGTCTAACAAAGCTCTGTTTCTACTACACGTCAGCATCTGAAGTAGAAGAGGGGGAGGGGCTGGAACAAAGCAGCACTGATCTACCCATCCAGGGGTGATATCAGCTCATCTGCATAGCCATCTGAAAGTTTAGTACATGTTGTTTCATCACAAAGAACACACTGTGACATTTAATTATGAGTGCCAAAGCAAAAATTAAATATTGAACAGATTTTTCTTTCCATTTCATTAAACAATGTTGAATTTTATTTTACTAGTATATTGGAAATACATTCGTCATCTTCAGCTCTTTAATATTCCGTCTATGCAAGGTACATTCTTCTATTACAGCTGACATCCAAATCGGTAAATTGTACCCCATCAAACCCATTACTTCTTTTTTTTTTTTTTAAGATTTTATTTATTTATTCGACAGAGATAGAGACAGCCAGCGAGAGAGGGAACACAAGCAGGGGGAGTGGGAGAGGAAGAAGCAGGCTCCTAGCAGAGGAGCCTGATGTGGGGCTCGATCCCAGAACGCCGGGATCACGCCCTGAGCCGAAGGCAGACGCTTAACCGCTGTGCCACCCAGGCGCCCCCAAACCCATTACTTCTTATACAATATGTTCCTGTTACTATTCCTGAAGTGCAATTCATAAATGTCTCCACACATAATTAAAATATGTATAATAACTTAATTGTAATATCTAAATATATGATATAAAACAACTTAATTGTAATATAAAATAGAAATATAAAGAAAGTAATTTATAATTATATGCATTTCAGTATCTAAACACTTGGGAGTAATTACCCCAGAAGGCATGAAGAAGTAGGCTGATGCCTGCATGGATGTGTGTGTATGATTACTACCGAGAGACGGCAGTGACGCGGACTTTGTGACTCCACAACATGGGAGCATGTCCACTGATGGTAAGAATTCTCCCACCCAAATGGTGGATCGTGCTTAGTTAAGCTCTGAACAAGACAATGTACAATCTTTTGACTTATATAGTTAATTTGTATATAGGTTGGACATCTCAATGACACAGTTAGTGAATATTCACTTGGCAGTCTTCTAGGCCTAAAGAATAAACTCAGAATTTTTTTATTTAATTGAAGCTAATGTAGAAGTCTTTAGGTTAAAAAAAAAAAGTTTGTGTTCCTTTAGAAGTTTAGTAGACATCTGTTAAGAAAGGTAACTATTTTTTAAAAATGCTTTTTGCTTTTTAAAGTTATTCCCAATGGCTAGCTTTTCAGGGTAATGCCCTGAAAAGAAAATTAGAAAATTTCCTAGTTTAGTTTAGTAAGCCCAGTTAAGATATATATATTTAAAGAAAAAATCTTGGGCGCCTGGGTGGCTCAGTCGGTTAAGTGACTGCCTTCAGCTCAGGTCATGATCCCAGGGTCCTGGGATCGAGTCCCACGTTGGGCTCTCTGCTCAGCAGGGAGTTTGCTTCTCCTTCTCGCTCTCCCTCTGTGTTCTTCTGCTCTCTCTCTCTTTCAAATAATAATAAAAAAATCTTTAAAGGAAAAGTCTTGCTGGTTTGAATGTAAGGAAAATTAGAAATAAAGTGCAAATATATTTGAAGTTAGAAGCTATTTTATATTGAACATTTGAATGATGTAACAAAACACATAACAAGTGTTTCTGTAGAAGTTCCTCTTTTGCCCTTTTATGTCATTCCATTTCTGCCATGGTTAGGTTTTGCTCAAAAATAACAAAATAACGTCTTACAAGGAAAGTATCTTCTCCACATTTTGACACTCCAGTTAGTGGCTGAGAGCTAACTCTACAGCCAGGATACCTGAATCTGAATCCCCGCACCTCCACTTGTGTGACCCTGAGCAAGTCACTTACCTCCAGTTTTCTCCTATATAATGCAAGTAACAATAATACCTTCCTCACTAGATTGTTTTGAGAATTGAAGACTAAATGAATTCATACAATGTAAAATACTGAGAACAGTTAAGTAACTGTTACTTCATTTTAGTCAATTTTAGAAGCTCCTCTAATAGAAGTGGCACTTAAAAAATAATGTATTTTTAGTTATGAGGTAAAGCACTCTTAACTGTTCTCCATAAAAATTTTGTAAGAAAAAGTTAATTGTTGTAAACACGGGTTACTTGTTGCACTGTGAGCTTTTGTGCAGAGTCATTAGTGAGGCCTTTAATGACTTGCCTGTCACATTTTTTCTAATCATGGGGTCAACATGATTTCCAGATTTTATATTAAGAAAAGGTTTTGTAAATATTGAGCTCTCTCTTTAATTTTAGTTTTTCTGTCTTCGTAGAAATAGTTTATTGGCTGTTGCAGATAAGCATATGGGGTACATTTTTTGACTGCTTGATTTTGCGGGAAACCCATATGTCTTAGAAAATTTACCCTTTTTTAAGCCCTCAGTTTTCATCTGCATAGCCTTTCAGAGCAATAGTTAAGTTTTACAATCAGCCTGCTGCTTTCTCTTTTCTCTGCACTTAATAAACCTGAGTCAGTGATCAGAACAGAACCTGCTTTTCCTAAGTTGGCTTCAAGCAAGCTTTCCCTGGGTGGGTGGAGCTGTGGTATTAAACAGTAGAAAGACTGCAACTCAGGAGTCACTCCACCTGGCTTGGAATCTTGAGTATCTGTTTCCTACCTGTGTGATCCTGCACCAAATTCTTAAAGATTTTTTTTTTAATTTATTTATTCGACAGAGATAGAGACAGCCAGAGAGAGAGGGAACACAAGCAGGGGGAGTGGGAGAGGAAGAAGCAGGCTCATAGCAGAGGAGCCTGATGTGGGGCTCGATCCCATAACGCCGGGATCACGCCCTGAGCCGAAGGCAGATGCTTAACCACTGTGCCACCCAGGCGCCCCCCTGCACCAAATTCTTAACATCTCTGTCCCTTAACTCCTCAACTAAAATGGGAACAGCAATATTACCTACCTCATAGAGTTGCTATGAAGATTAAATGAATTAATACATGTTAACTACCTGGAACAGTGCCTGAAACATAGTAAGCACTCAGTAAGTATTAGCCATTATTATAGATCAGTATTGCCACTGCTGATCTCTGCCTTAGAGAATGGCCTTGAGAAAAGTATCTTGTTTTCAGTGATGATTCTTGTAGGAATTAGGATGTTTGTGTGTACCCACAACCTGTGTGCAACTGCCAACATGAGTTTTTAGGAGAGTGGTTTTCAACTTTTTAAAAACCACCCCAACACATCTGAACATTTCCATCAGCAACAATGGGCTCTCCCACAGTGGTTTTCAAAGAAGTGTGTGTATAGAAACCAGGCCGGAAGGAGAGTTAGGAAAAAACGCCCAGATGAAAATCTCAGTTAGAAGCTTCTGGAACTATTTCAGTGCAGATGAAATGTTCTATGGCATTTGCATTTTATCCTAGCTTTTAAGGAGCTACCTACTAACTATATTTATTAGGACTTATATAAGAAGTCCAACTAAATTATATATACCAAAATTGTAGGTAATAAAATAATCAAAATTCTTGCCAGGCCACCGGAAGGGAGACTTTATAAATCCAAAAAACACATAGTATAGAACAAGCTTTGTGTGATTGGTATAAGACAATTGTCAACCAACTCTTTAGTGCTGATTGTTAGAACTTCCTTGTCAATTAATATCTGCTATACTCACTCCTGCTCTGCTTTTTCTACCTTAATAGAAATTATGTATTTATAATAGAAATTCAGGGGCACCTGGGTGGCTCAGTTGGTTAAGTGTCTGCCTTTGGCTCAAGTCATGATCCCAGGGTCCTGCACTGAACCCTGCGTGGTCGGGCTCCCTGCTCAGCGGGGAGCCTGCTTCTCCCTCTGCCTGCTGCTCCCGCTGCTTGTCTGCACTCTCTCTCTTTCTCTCTCTCTGACAAATAAATACATAAAATCTTTAAAAAAAGTATTACTCACGGCTTGCCTCCTATATATAAGGCTTTGCCTTAATGGTATAAAGCATTTGAATACAAGTAAGTTTCCTATCTTCAGAGACTGCAGGGTCTGTGAGGGAATGTTAGATTCACAACAGATTTGTGAAGTGTAATGTAACGAACTTTCCAAGAGACCCGTAGTGCCTGGGAGGTAGAAGGGACAAACCACATTCGCTTGCAGCGTATTCAGTATATGACTACAAGGACCATCTCTTGTGTGGATTATGAAAACCCATCTCTATACTATGTAACACTATGTGTATGTATGTGCTCCATAGCACTTCTGGGGAGAGAGATGCTATGTGTCCCCTTGAAGCAAGCTGTTCACATTGCTTCCACTTCCTCGCCTGTCTACTTTGCCGTTAGTGCCATCTCCACTTTACAGACTCTCGTATGTGCCTGCTTGTAACCTTCTGTGTAGGGCAGGAGGAGGAGGGGGCCCGCCCACTAACAAAAAAGCCTCCTAAAGAGGAAAATAACATTTAAAATAATTACTTTTCTTGAGGGGTATAGGTCTGTGCTATCTAATAATATAGCCACTAGCCACATGTGGCTATATAAATTTTAACTTTAATTAACTAAAATTTAAAATTCAGTCCCTTAGTCACATTACCCACATTACAGAGGCTCAGTAGTCACATGTGGGTAATGGCTTTCATATTGGACATCCCAGAATAAAACATTCCATCATGGAAGAAAGTTCTGTTGGACAGTGCTGGTATAGATCATCTGTTTTTAAGGCCTATTCTATCAGAATTTAGGAATCACGGAGGCCTCGGTTATATCAAATTTAAATGACCTTGCACCCTCCTTTTATTTATTTATTTATTTATTTATTTATTTATTTATTTATTTTAAAGATTTTATTTATTTGACAAAGAGTGAGACAGCAAGAGGGGGAACACAAGCAGGGGGAGTGGGAGTGGGAGAAACAGGCTTCCTGCTGAGCAAGGAGCCCAACACGGGGCTCGATCTGAGGACCCTGGGATCATGACCTGAGTCGAAGGCAGATGCTTAATGACTGATCCACCCAGGAGCCCCCACCCTCCTTTATCTTTGGAAACTAGAATGTTGAACATGAGCCTTATTTTATTAATTAAATCTTATCCTTGACAAAGAGAATTACACACTTTTAACTGGTCAATTCACTACACTTAGGGAAAAAAATTTACCCAAATACAAAGATCCAAAATTATATTGAAACACCTCAGTTTAAAAAAAGGATTGTTGACGTAATTTCCTGTTCTTTACATTTTCTAAGAATTTCTTATTTTCAAAATGGCTTAATATTTGAAACTATACACTTATGTAGCTGCCTTTGTATTTTTTTTTAAGATTTTATTTATTCATTTGACAGAGAGAGAGATAGCCAGTGAGAGAGGGAACATAAGCAGGGGGAGTGGGAGAGGAAGAAGCAGGCTCCCAGCGGAGGAGCCTGATGTGGGGCTCGATCCCAGAACGCCAGGATCACGCCCTGAACCGAAGGCAGACGCTTAACGACTGAGCCACCCAGGTGCCCCTGCTTTTGTATTCTTGATTAAGATTTATAGCAGTGGTTCTCAGCCAAGTGATGATTTTGCCCTGCAGGGGACATTGGGCAATGTCTGGAGACCTCTGTGGTTGTCACAACTGGTAGGGGTGCTGGGACCTTTGGGTGGGGCCACAGATGCTGCTAACCACCCTAAAGTGCACGGGGCAGCCCCCACAATAAAGAATTATCAAGTCAAAAATGTCAGTAGACTAAGGTTGAGCAATCCTGATTAACAGTAATTTATATACATTTTAATAATATTTTTGAGACATTAGAATTCCCTGTTAGAAACTTGCTGAAATATGGTCGGTAATGATAATAAAATTTATGTAACACTTACTAGGTACCAAATTATCTTCTAAGAGCTTTACATGTATTAACTCATTTAACCTTAACAAACCTCCCTTTCTATTATCAACTACTTTTACAGCTAAAGAAACATAGACATTGAGAAACTAAGTAACCTGCTGCTATGGACTGAATTATGTCACCTTCCCCCAAATTCATATGTTGAAGCCCTAACCTTCAATGTGAATATAGGGTAGGCTTTAGGAGGTAATTCAGGTTAAATGAAATAAGGGTGGGGCCCTAATCCAATAGGATTGGTAGCTTATAAGAAAAGGGAGAAATCCCCACCCCTCCAGTTCACGCACTAAGAGGCTATATGAGAACTCAGCAAGAAAGTGGCCATCTGCAGTCCAAGGAGAGCCCTCTCCAGACACTGACCTTGCGGACGTCTTGATCGTAGACTTTCCAGTCCCCAGAACTATGAGAAAATAAATTTCTGTTGTTGTTTTTTGTTTTAAGATTTATTTATTTATTTTAGAGAGACAAAGAGAGCAGGGCCAGAGGGTGAGAGAGATAGTAAATCTCAAGCAGACTCCCTGCTGAGCATAGAGCTGGAAGTGGGGCTTGATCCCACGACCCTGACATCATGACCTGAGCTGAAATCAAGAGTCGGTCGTTTAACTGACTGAGTCACCCAGGCGCCCCTAGATTTCTGTTGTTTAAGCCACCCAATCAATGGCATTCTGTTATGGCGGCCTGAGCTAAGGCATCTGCCCAAGGTTATAAAACTAATAAATGGAAAGCAGGATATGAACCCAGGCAGTCTGGTTCTAGAATCCATGTGCTTCACCACTAGCTTACACTGTATTAATAGAATACGTATTTGAACATATTTTCTTCCAAGATTGCTTTTCTGAGATTTGTCCACATATTTCTGTTTTTAATTCTCTAAAGCTACATACAAACCTCTTCATTTATACTTATATTTTAGAACTGTATATTTTATGTTTTCAACTATTGGCCAAGCCATTCCATTGTGTTCTATACCATTTTATTGTGTTCTAGCATACTACTATCATATATGACCTAAATTTAAACATTCATTACACTGAAAAGGGAGTTTGTATTTGTTTTCAAAGAATAGAAGCGTATGAAGAGATCACTGGTAAAAATATATATATTAAACTGTCTGGTATATTTTTTTATAAATGCTAAAACAATATTGGAGGAGGTTATTACTAGATTTATCAATTTTTTAAAATTTGGTTCCTAGAGTAGATAATGTGAAAAATGTTAAGCCCCTTCTGCTTAAATATAAGTATAATTATGGCTCAATACTTGGAGTTCCTCAGAAAACCAATTATATCCTTAATAAAGCCAGGCTCAAAGGGAAGATATTGGTGCATAATACAAAGAGTTAATTTCATGTTTGGTATGATACCTTCTTTGAAACACTAGTGAATCAGCTGGCAGTACATTTTTCTGCCAATATCAGAAAACCTGACTACACTGGCTTAAACAGATAGCAGTTTATTGTCTCACACAACAAGAAGTCTAGGGGTAAGGGGGTGCCTGGATGTCTCAGTCAGTTGGGTATCTGCCTTCGGCTCAGGTCCCTGCATCAGGCTCCTTGCTCAGCGGGGAGCCTGCTTCCCCTCTGCCTGCCTTTCCCCCTGCTTGTGTTTTCTCTCTCTCTCTCTGACAAATAAATAAATAAAATATTAAAAAGAAGAAGAAGAAGAAGAAGAAGTAGTAGTAGTAGTAGTAGTAGTAGTAGTAGTCTAGGGGTAGGAAGATTAGGGCTACTGCACTGATCCGTGGTGTCCTCAGGAACCATGCTTTCTTCCTTCTGTTCTCAACATCTTCAGCATGAAGCCTTGTTCTCACACCTCTCAGTCACAGTCCCAAGTTGGCTACTATATTTTCAAGTCTCATTATTCACCTTCCTGGGGAAAAGTGAGGGGCTAAAGGATTTTTTTTCTTTAGTAAGACTGACTTTTACTTGGGAAAGGGTGACCTTGCTGGTGTCTTTAGTCTATACCTCATTGGCCAGAATTATGTCCCAGACTCACTTCTAGATGCAAAAGAAATAGGAGGTGAAGTATTTGGCTTTCCAGCTTTTATTTTATTTTTTATTTTTTTAGAGGTGGGGGAAAGGCAGAGGGAGAGGGAGAGAGAGAATCTTAAGCAGGCTCCACAGCCAGCACAGCGCCTTACATGGGGCTCAATCTCACAACTCTGAGATCATGACCTGAGCCAAAAAATCAAGAGTTGGATGCTTAACTATTGGGCCACCGAGGTGCCCCTAGCTTTCCAGCTTTTACAGTAGAGGAAGAAAAGGGAACAGAGATTGGGAATAGGTGTTGAGTTAATCAACCTATATTATTATCTACCATTAGTATTAATGACTAACGCAGCAACTGTTAATACTTGGAGCATTGCTGCTACATGTACTATGACTCTTAGAATTGGAAAGGATCTTACAGATCATTTTATCTCTGAAACAACATCTTTGTGTCTATATTTTTTAAAATGCTGACTTGTAAAGCAAAACTTTTCAGTGAGCCTTTAGCATATGGTCATTGTGACACAAATTTGGAGAGTCCTTGAATAAAATTGTTTCAAAATATAACTCCATATGGAAAAAAATATGACGTTATATAGACTGTGACACTGCTTTTAGATATTTCCCCCAATCCTGATTTTATGCTGAAGTTAGAGAGTAATTGTTCTTTGTGTTCTGAAAGAGAACCGAAATAGCATATGGAGCCTTTTACAGATAAAATGATTGCTTCTACAATTGTCCTGGGAAATTTAAACTGTTTGGAAAGATCCAAATCTCATGCTTTTACCCAGCTTATCTGATTTCTGCCATTGCTGCCTCAATGTCTGCACTAAAGAATGTGAGCAGTCAACAGATTACTGCCTGAGGAGGCCATATTCTCAACAAAAGCTTTAAGAGCCAGATAATGGGCAAAAGAATTGAAAAGATGCTTCACAAAAGCAGACATACAAATAGGCAGTCACGAAAATGGCCTAGTCTAACGTTCCTCATCAGAAATGCAAGTTAAAATTACAACAAAATACCTCTACTCACCTCCTAGAATAGGTCAAGTTAAGGAGACTGTTGACACCATGACTCGGTGAGGTTGTGGAGGACCTGGAACTCTCATACATTGCTGATGGGAATGAAAACTGCAATAGCCAAACAGTAAGGCGGTATCATAAAAAGTTAAATACACATCTACCCTATGACCCAGCAATTTTGTTTCTAGGTATTTGCCCAAGAGCAATGAAAACTTATGTCCACAAAAAAAAACATAGATGAATATTCAAAGCTGCATTTTTTGTATGTATAATAGCCCAAACTGGAAACAACCCAATGTCCATCAACAGAAGAACAGTGGTATATTCATAGAATGGAATGCTACTCAGCAGTTTAAAAAAAAAAAAAAAAAGGAACAAGCTACTGATACATGTAACAACATGAATGAGTCTCAAAACATTATGTGGAACAAAGGAATCCAGACAGGGAAGAGTACTTAGCTGTACAATTCTGTTTATATGAAGTTCAAGAACAGGCGAAATTAATCTACAGAAGTCAGAATGGTTGCCTCTCACTGGGGATATTAACTGGAAAAGAGCACAAGAAAGCTTTCAGCAGCCATGGAAATGGTGACTGTATTGATTTGGGTGATGGTTACATGAGTGCATACGTTGTCAAAACTCATCGATCTGTACATTTTATTCTGTGTAAAATAAACCTGAATTTTTTTTTAAAAGACAGGTGGATCATTTGAGACCACAACCAACACCCTTTCCTATTTGCCACTAAGTGGAAAATACAAGAAAATACATTAATGGTTGTTCCATTTGTCTTACTGTTCAACTCTTCAAGAAAGCACTCAAATCAAAATAATTGTGTTTCTGATCTTGTTCTGGTCCCCTGTGGAGGTAATCTGAGAAAGCTCCTTGGAGTTCATTAGAAGTGTTTCATTTTCAAGAAGTTTATCAAAATGCAGAAGAAATCAGTAATGGAAGAGGTAATTTTTTAAAAGGGAAAATGTTTTATTCATCCCAACTCTCTTCTAAAAGATTTTTCAGGGTTTTAAGTGTACAAAGTCTTAGAGCTGCCATTAGTCATAAGGTGGAAATTTTAGTGTACCCTGCAATTCCTCACTGAACTTTCAGCACCTCACCGAAAAACACCAACTCAGAGTTTTTCTAACAATAGGCTTAGAACTTCAGGATAAAAGATATGGACTAGGGTCATTCCCATACCTTCTGCTTTAAAAAGCCCTCGACGCCGCTAAGGCTGTAGTGCTGGGCTTCTGTCCAACAGATGGCCTGGAACTGAGGTCTTGTGAGTGAGTACACACAGACCCCTTGATAAAGCCTAGGTGTGCTGGAGCCCTCCCACCTCCACCTCAGCCCTACTGTTACGTCCTTAGGTGGATGCAAAGTAAAATGAGTTACCGTTGAAGTCCTGGTGTAGCGCTCAAACCTGCATCTAACCACAGAAATGCCCCAGATACTTCCAGCTCAGCTCTGACCATCCCTCTGCCAGGCACAGGGACCAGGTGGGAGGGAGGGAGGTACTCCCCATAAGACCTCCCATAACTCAGTGGTCAGGTGGGTCCACTAGTGTCATCTCCAGCATCCTGCATGCCCACACGCCAGCACCCCTCCCTGCCCCAAGTCTCAGGGCCTGGCCACCACCACTGAGTTGTTGAGCCATCAGTCTTATCCTGCCCTTCCTTCCTAGTGAGGTCCAAAAACACAAGAAATCCAGACTTTCCAGGTCATCTCACATGCTCTCAAATCTAACCCCAAGTAGTTCTTTACATCCCCTTTTATTCCCTCCTCTCCCACTCTTCCCAACTTCTGAAACTTCCTCTGTGCCCTCTGGTAGTTACACCAATAAACTTTCCTCCATCCTCATCCTTCTCTGAAAGTTCCCTTCACTTTTTTTTTTCAATTGATGTATAGTTGATACACAATGTTACATTAGTTTCAGGCATACAACCTAGTTATTCCACTAGTCTCTACATTATGCTATGCTCGCCACAAGTGTGGCTATTACCATCTGTCCTCATGGGCTATATTTCCCATTCTGTACCTTTTATCCCCATGATTTATTGATTTGATAACTGGAAACCTGTATCTGCCACTCCCCTTCACCCATTTTGCCCAGCACTCCACCCCAGGCCCCTCTTGCCACCACCAGTTTGTTCTTTATATTTATAGGAGTTTGTTTCTGCTTTTTGTTTCTTTGTTTATTCATTCATTTTATTTTTTAGATTTCACATACAGGTGAAATCATATAGTATTTGTCTTTCTCTATCTGACTTACTTCACTCAAGATAATACCCTCTAGGTCTATCCATGTCACAAATGGCAAGCTCTCATTTCTCCTTATGGCTGAGTAATATTCTACCGTATATAAATACCACATCTTCTTTATCCTTTCGTCTATTGATGGACACTTCAGTTGCTGCCCTGTCTTGGCTATTGTAAATAATGCTGCCATCAACATAGGGGTGCGTGTATCTTTTTGAGTCAGTGTTTTCATTTTCTTTGGGTAAATACCCAGTAGTGGAATTGCTGTCATACAGTAATTCTATTTTTAATTTTTTGAGTACAGATGGCCTGGAACTGAGGTCTTATGAGTGAGTATAGACAGACCCCTTGATAGAGCTTAGGAGTGCTGGTGTATGTAGTCCTAATAGTTCATTTTTGCTTTTGTTTTCCTTGCCCAAAAAATGTTGCTATGGCTGATGTCAAAGAAATTACTGCCTATGTTTTTTTCTAGGAGTTTTATGATTTCAGGTCTCACATTTAGGTCTGTAATGCATCTTGAGTTTATTTTTGTGTATGATGTAAGAAAGTGCTTCAGTTTCATTCTTTGGCATGTAACTGTTCAGTTTTCCCAGTACCTTTTGTTGAAGAAATTGTCTTTTCCTAATTGTATATTCTTAAAAAAAAAAAAAGATTTTATTTATTTATTTGAGGCAGACTGAGAGAGCATGAGCTGGGGGAAGGGCAGCTGGAGAGGGACAAGCAGATTACCTGCTGAGCATGGAGTGCAATGTGGGGCTCAATCCCAGGACCCCAAGATCATGACCTGAGCTGAAGTCAGACACTCAACCCACTGAGCCACCCAGGCACCCCCCTAATTGTATATTCTTGCCTCCTCTGTCAAAGATTAATTGACCATATGATCATGGGTTCATTTCTGGGCTCTCTATTCTGTTCCATTAATCTGTGTGTCTGTTTTTGTACCAACACCATACTGCTTTAATTATTGCAACTTCATAGTATACCTTGAAATCTGGCATTGTGATACCTCCAGCTTTGTTCTTCTTTCTCAAGATTGCTTTAGCTATTCATGGTCTTTTGTGTTTCCATACAAATTTTGGTATTATTTGTTCTAGTTCATGAAAGATGCTTTTGGAAAAAAAAATGCTTTTGGTATATTGATAGGGATTGCACTGAATCTGTAGGTAGCTTTAGGTAGTATGGGCATTTTAGCAATATTAATTCTTCCAATCTATGAGCATGGAACATATGTCTATTTCTTTGTGTTGTCTTCAATTTCTTTCAACAGTGTTTTATAGTTTTCAGAGTACCAATCTTTCACCTCCTTGGTTAAGTTTATTCCTAGGTATTTCATCCTTTTTGGTGTAATTGTTAATTGAAGTATTTTATTAATTTCTCTTTCTGCTACTTTGTTATTAATGTATAGAAACACAACTGAGTTCTGTGTATTAATCTTGTGTCCTGCAACTTTGCTAAATTCATTTATGAGTTCTCGTAGTTGCTTTGTGGCATCTTGAGGGTTTTCTATGTATAGTATCATGTTATCTGCAAGTAGTGACAGTTTAACTTCTTCGTTACCAATATGCCAATACGGATGCCTTCTATTCCTTTTTTTTTTTTTTTTTTTTTGTCTGATTGCTATGGCTAGGACCTCCAGTATTATGTTGAATGAAAGTAGGGAGAGTGGAATCCTTGTCTTGTTCCTGATCTTAAAGGAAAAGCTCTCAGTTTCTCACCATTGATGTTTTAGCTGTGTGTTTTTTATATGGCCTTTGTTATGTTGAGGTTCATTCCCTCTAAACCCAGTCTGTTGAGAGTTTTTATCATGAACGGATGTTGAATTTGTCAGATGTTTTTCTGCATCTATCGAGATAATCATATGATTTTTATCCTTCATTGTGATAATGTGCTATATCACATTGATTGATTTGTGAATATTGAACTGTACTTGCATCTCCAAAATAAATCCCACTTGATGGTGGTGAATGATCCTTTCAACATATTGTTAAATGAGGTTTGCTACTATTTTGAGGATTTTTGCATCTATATTCATCAGGGATATTGGCTTATACTTTGCTTTGCTTTTCTTCTCTTTTCTTTTTTTAGTGTCTTTGTCTGGTTTTGGTATCAGGGTAATGCTGGCCTCATTAGAATGTATTTGGGAGCTTTCCTTCCTCTTGTATTTTTTTTGAATAGTTTGAGGAGAAAAGGCATGAACTCTTCTTTTAGTATTTGGTTGAATTCATCTGTGAATCCATCTGGTCCTGGACTTTTGTTTGTTGGTCACTTTTTGATTACCAATTCAATTTTGTTATTACTGGTTGGTCTGTTCAGATTTTCTTTCTTCCTGATTCAGGTTTGGAAGATTGTATGTTCCTCAAAATTTATCTGTTTCTTCTTGTTATCCAATTTGTTGGCATATATTTTCTTGTAGTAGTCTCTTATAAACCTTTGTATTTCCGTGGTGTCAGTTGTTATTTCTCTTTCGTTTCTGATTTTATGGATATGGGTCCTCTTTTTTTTTCTTGATGAGTCTGGCTAAAGATTTGCCTATTTTTGTTTATCTTTTCAAAGAATTAGCTCTTGGTTTGATCAGTCACTTTCTTATTCTCACTGAAACCTGTCTCTCTCTTGAGGACACTGCTTCTTCTGCAACCTTCCTGCTCCCTCATATTACTGAAACTGGCAATGTGCAAGATATCTTCATTGCTTCCTGTTGCTGCTTCCCTCCCTAAAAACTCCTAGCTCTGACTCTCAGGTCATTAGACCACTACTCACCACAGTCTTCCTGTGGCCCCAGTCACTCTCCTTTGTTCTTTGAAGATGCTAGCTCCGCTCTCTGTCAGTTTGTCCATCACTTCCCTTTGGGTAATTCTTGGTAATTTCAATATTCACATGGATGATGCTTCTAGTAGCCTTGTTTCTAAATTCCCTGACCACATCTCCTCCAGCGATCTTATCTTTCGCCCCCTACCTTGCCCACTTACTCCAGTGATCATACCCTTGAGCAAAATTCCTCAGAAGACTAGCTTATACTGGCTGCCTCCAATTTACCTCCTTCCATTTTCTACTGAACTAATTAATAAAGGTTTCATCATACCACACCATCGAAACTACTCTTGTCCAGCTGCCTAGTGACCTCCAAATTGCTAAATCTTTTTGAGTCTCAGTATTTTATTGAAATAGCACATTTACCAATTAACCAAGAATACACTAACTGTCGGGGGCGCTTGGGTGGCTCAGTCTTTAAGCATCTGCCTTTGGCTCAGGTCATGATCCCAGGATCCTGGGATCAAGCCCCACATCGGGCTCCCTGCTCTGCTGGGAGCCTGCTTCTTCCTCTCCCACTCCTGCTGCTTGTGTTCCGTCTCTCAATGGCTGTCTCTCTCTCTGTCAAATAAATAAATAAAATCTTTAAAAAAAAAAAAAAAGAATACATTAACTGTCTTTCCCTGGCAACTCTCCACCCCCAGAATATGCAGCACAATACCAGAGTGACTTCAAATATCCTTGATCATGAGAACCCACAGAAATATGACCATGTTATGTGATTCAACACTCTGATGGCCTTGAGTTGTTCTTAGGACAGAGCCCAAATCCTTAAAAGGATGGTTTGACTCTTGGCTGTCCCTGTAGCCTCATCTCGTACCACATGTCTTCCCCCTCATTCACGACACTCCACTGGTCTTTGGCATTGAATAGGCTGCTCCCACTTTTAGAAATGCTCCTCTCCTCCCTCCCTTTCCTTCAGAAGAACACTCAGCCCTCCCTGACCTGCCTGGCCAGTTCCCCTGCCATGCCTGATCATGGTATCACATAACTCCTGCTGGATCACCTGGCATAAATGGAAAACCACGCATTTAATTTTGTCTTCCTCACTAGATGAGAAGTTCCATGAGGGCAGAGACCACATCTGCTTTGGCTCCCCACTGTGGCCAGAGCTCCAGCACAATGCCAGGCATGTAGCTGACTCCAATAAAGAAATGTTGAAGAGAAGAAGAAAGAAGGCAAGTGGCAGGGCTCTCGTTCATCATCGGACCCGTAGGACCTGCTTGTGATATCTGATACACAGCAGGTGGTCACTCAGTATTCTGAATGAATGAATACATGTGTCAGTGTTTTCAGATAGCGCTTGGCCAGGAGGAAGTAGTAACATACCCAAGTTATAAACGATTTTAGGATATGCTAAACTGGGTCAGGTAATAAAGAAACTCCTACATTTCAATGCTTAATACATACAGGTTTGTTTCTGGATAATAGATTATATTAAATAATATTGGTAATTGTGTTGAGGGTGATAATGGCACGATCGTAACGCTGATCACTGGCCTATTTGCTCACAGGTACTTTCTCTGACTTTGCCCTTTTCTGATCTGTATCCCAGGGGGCTCACCTCCCATCCTCCCTTGCTGTATTAGCCTGCTCTGGCTGCCATAACAAACCACCATAGACTGGGTGACTTAGACAACAGAATTTTATTTTCTCACAGTTCTGGAGGCTGGAAGTTCAAGATCAGGGTGCCAGTTGGGTTCTGATGAGAGAGAACTCTTCCTGACTTGGAGGCTGCCTTTTTGTTGTGTTCTCACATGGCAGGCGTGTGGGTAGTGGAGAAAGACCTTCCTCTCCTTATAAGGCCATTGGTTCTATAGGGCCCCACTCTTGTGACCTCATTTGACCTTAATTACCTCAAAACAGCCCCATCTCCAAATACAGTGGCACTGAGTATTAAGGTTTCAACATATGAATTTGGAGGCACGCAGTTCAGCCCATTAGCACTTGCCTCTCGGCTTCTGGCCAGTTCTGCCGATGAAGACAGGATGCTAGGGCTTCTCTCCTGTCTCTCTCAGCTTCATGTGGCCTGGCTGCCAGTGGCTGCATCTCCTCCACTATATCTGCTCCCACTGGATTACACTCTGCCTCCCTGGTCCCAGCTTCTACCAGACAGCCCCTGTATTACTTTCCTATGATTGCTGTAACGAATTACCACAAACTGCGTGCTTTACAACAAGTGAAATTTATTATCTCACAGTTCAGGAGACCAGCAGTCCAAAATCAAAGTGTCAGCGAGGTCGGGTCCTTCTGCAGCCTCTAAGGGAGAATCTGTTCCATGTCTCTCTCCTAACTTCTGGTGGTCGTGGGTAATCTTTGACATTCCTTGGCTTATAAATGCATCCTTCCAATCTCTGCTTCCATCTTTATATTGCCTTGTCTCTGTGTGTCTCTTTATCTAAATCTCTCTCTTTTCTTATAAAGATGCCAGTTATTTAGCCCCCCACCCAATCTAGTATAACCTCATCTTAACTTGATTACATCTTGATTGCATTCACAGGTACTGGGGTTTAGGACTTGAACATATTACTGCAGCCCACTGCAGTCCATCATGGTTCTGTGGGTCGTTAAGCGTTTGTGGCCCAAGTGCTCTAATAACACACCTCCTCTTCCCTTTGTCCCTCCAGTCCTCTGGATGGGAGCAGTTTTCTGCTAAGAGCTAGTCTCTGAGCTGTCTCACCAACCCCTGCTTGTTATATTATATAAAATATAAATATATAATACATATGTGTATATATGTATGTATACAAACATGTATGTATATATGGTATGTATAGATACTAAACTATTTACAGATACAATGACATGGGATTTTCTTTAAGATAATCCAGCTGGGAAAAAAGGAATGGTGGGAAGACCCCACTCTAAAATATGAACTTTGGGTGATTATGATATGCCAGTATAGATTCATTAATTGTAACAAACGTACCACTTGGGGGGGAGTGGGTATGTCGATAGTGTGGGAGGCTGTGCATGCGTGGGGCAGGGAGTATATGGAAAATCTCTGTACCTTCCTCCTAACTTTGCTGTGAATCAAAAACTGATCTAAAAAAAAAAACAACTGGGTGGCTCAGTCAGTTAAGCGTCCAACTCTTCATTTTGGTTCAGGTCCTGATCTCAGGGTCTTGGGATTGAGCCCTGCATCAGCCTCTGCCCTGGGCATGGAGCCTGCTTAAGAGTCTCTCTTTCCCTCTCCCTCTGCCCTTCAGCCACTCTCATGCACTCTCTCTCAAAAAAAAAGAAAAGAAAAGAAAAGAAAGAAAGAAAGAAAGAAAGAAAGAAAGAAAGAAAGAAAGAAAGAAAAAGAAGAAGAAGAAAGAAAGAACAAATAAAACAAGAGGGTGTTAGATGAAAGTGAAAGAAAATTGGCAAAAATGCTAATAATGCCAATAATAACAGTTGGGTGATAAGTATGGGAAAGTTCATTTTACTATTCTCTGTACTTTTATGTATATTTGGGATTTTCCATAACAAAAAGATCTCTAAGAATGGTGTGATAAAATGGTGATTTTTATCTCCTGTATCATTTTTATACTTAGTCCTGTGAAAATAACCTTGTGTATTACTCCTTTCTAATTTCACCAAGAAAACTTCAGTTGTCTCTAGAACTCTGTTGAGGAAAATCCAGCAGGACTACCCATTGGTCTTACTATTCAGTATTTCAACAGAAAAGACAAAGTGCTTGAAAACTAATTTTTTGTGAGAAAATTCTGTAACCACATTGAAACAGCAGTCTACAATTTATCTAGCTCCCTCTGTTCTCTGTTTAGTATTCAACAAGTTTTAACCAATAAGATATCCTTGACTTCTTCAAATTATTAAAATACAAAGTGTGCTCAGCTATTGTTGGAAAGGTAAACACCCTTTTGCTTTTCCTTCCAGTAGAGGGCTTCTACTAAAAGAAAAAAGCAAAAACTTTTACTATGGAAAGATTCAAGTCAGAAGTTGAAGAATAATCCTAATGCTAGCCTATTAATCTGCTTCAGAATTTACATTCAGTGTACAAAGTATCTTGTTTCTGAGATCACATCACACCAAGTTATATTATTTCATAATTCTCCATCCTCCAATACCCGTGCTATATGGCCATGCAGAGAACTGTAGATTGTAAAAGAGGGTCATGTTCTTTCCATGCTTTACTGTTTTCCTTGCTTTACTATTTTCTTTATCCTAGGATGATTTTCAATATTAAAGATCCTTAGAAAGAGAAACAAACCAAGCCTACCATATTGCTAATTTAACCTTATTTTTTAAATATTCTTTGAGTTTTAAATATCATAGGACATCAGAGCATTTTAAAATTTAAGAACATACATATCAGAAATAATGCTTTAAACCACATGATGCAAAATGTAATGGAGGATGTGGGTCAAGAGCGTTTTTTTTTCCTTTTCTCTAGGTTACAGAATTAGTCGTAAAAGATAGTAAATTATTTTCATTGTTTTCCCCATCATAAAAGTTTATTTTTCTTTCAAAATGAAATATCTCCTCTTTTCACATGACAGAGTTTAATCTTCTGTTTTTATGGCAGAATGTCGTAAATTATTTCATTGCAATAGCTTATTGTTAGAAGTTGTGCTGTCACTTAACGAATCTGTTCTCTGTCTTCCAGCTGCACCAGACCCCACAGCTTTCCAAGGTCACATGAAACCCTGAGTTGGCTGCTCTATGCTAGGTAAGCATTGCACACAGAAGCCCACCTTCTTCCACATTGCTTAGGTCTCTCCGACCTCCCCTCTGCATATCAGAAAAGCATAATTTTAGATTAAGTTTTGTTGATAGATGGTCATCATTTAAAAGCTAGTACTTTTTGATCAGTTCATTGAGCTAGGCATTATTTGACTTTTTTTTTTTTAAAGATTTTATTTATTTATTTGACAGAGATAGAAACAGCCAGCGAGAGAGGGAACACAAGCAGGGGGAGTGGGAGAAGAAGAAGCAGTCTCTCAGCAGAGGAGCCTGATGTGGGGCTGGATCCCATAACACCGGGATCACGCCCTGAGCCGAAGGCAGACGCTTAACCGCTGTGCCACCCAGGCGCCCCGACATTTAATTTTCTAAAGAACCTATTCAAGAATCAACACTGATTATTTCTGTTTTCAGATGAGACCGAAGCTCAGAAAAGTTAAGTAACTTGCTGAAAATCACACAGCTAGGACTCCTTAGAGCCGAGGTGCAGCTCTCCCAAGCAGTGCTAGAGTTAGTGCTTGTAACCGTTGGGTCACATCTCAAATCCAAGTTGTCCTGTACTTTTCCCCATTGGCACAGGGTATCCTGAATGTGCCCAGTGCTTGGCTCTGCTTCTAAAGCTAAGGGTACAGTGCTGTTCTTTAACTGGATCTACAGTTGCTGTTTCATCGAGTTGGGAAAAGCCCTGGACTAATTGTTAGTAATCATATAAATTGTTCCATTTTAAACAGACCTCTTTTTTTTTCAGGTGGGTAAAACTTAAAAATAATGATACTCTGTTTTAAATTGCCAGTAGGCAACATGTAATTATTGTATAACTTCTAAACTTGGTGTTCAATATTATTTAAATTGTGTCCTCATCAGTCAGATAATTTTTAGTGAAAAAGAGAGTGAGGCTTTTTTTTTTTTTTACACAGATGGTCTATGGGATTACTGATTAGAAAACAAACAAACGAACCTAAGAACAATTTCTCTTACTTAATAACAAAACTAGGCGATGAAGGGTTTAATTTTGTGCTGTCCGATAAGGTAGCCACTAGCCACATGTGTCTGCTGAGCATTTGAAATGTAGACAGTTTGAATTGAGATGTGTGGCAAGTGTCAAATACAAACATATTTTGAAAACTCAGGACATAAACAAAGGATGTAAAATATCTCTTTAGGAACAATTTATATCAATTACATGTTGAAATGGTAATATTTTGCATATACTGGGCTACATAAAATATATTATTAAAGTTAATTTCACTTTTTTTTTCTTTACCTTTTTTATTGTGGCTACTAGAAGACCTTAAATTCCATGTGTGGTTTTGCATATTTCTATTGAACAGTGCTGGGCGAAGCGATGACTAGAGATAAAGGGAAGTCTTAGTTCAAGTGGAATCAAGCAGTTCATAGCATGTATGTTCGTCAGTGAAAAGCATTATTTTTTCAGTGATAAGGTTAAATAGCCATGTGATGACAATTCTACCATTTTCTCAAAGTTCTGCCCTGTTAGATTGCCATTGTATTCATAAGAACCACAGGAAAAGGCATTTCCTCCTGAAGAGCGATTCTCAGACTGATTTTTCAGTACTCAGAAATGTGGCCCCAGGATGACATACCAAGAACAAAAAAAAAGTACCAACATTTCTTGTGTGAGATTCAAAGCCAATGCTGTGGTTCTTTCTGAGCAGTGGGCACTGGTGTGGCTCACCCATGTCTACCATAGGGGTGATGGTTTACAGCACAGCAGTGCAAAGCCAAAGGGCACCCACGAGTTCATTACATAATTCTTGGTAGCGTGAGGCCAGGCGTGTATCTGCTCTGGGGAACGGTGGGCAGGCTCTGACAGGCAGACCGAGGCGGTCATGATGATGTTTTGACAGAGTGTGAGCTAGAAGTTGTTTGTTTGGAAAAAGGCTGACCGGCTTTATTCCCCTCCTCCTCCTCTCTCTCTCTCTCTCTCTCTCTCTCTCTCTCTCTTTCTCTTTTTCCCTTTTAAACACTCTGGCATAATACTGAATGACTTTTGTTTTTAAGCTGCCTTAGCCTTGCTTTGTGAAGAAAAAGCCTGAGTACTCTTTCCCTGTAGGACACAAGTGTTATTTTTGGAGCAGAGGTTCTTAGCCTGATCTCTGTCTAAACCAATTTCTGTTCTTTGTGAGGTCGTGGTCTGGGGCGGCTCTGAGTGATCTCCATGGAGGGAAGCTTCCTGGCTTCGTGAGGGAGTGTTGGCAAAGATGTGGAGGGGCCACGCCTGAAAGTGCACTGCCCCAGGTCTGAACACAGAAGGCTCCTTCACATCCAGATTCCACTCGATAGATTGTGCCCTCAGGACAGTTGCAACCCCATGTGGTGAAGTGGTGTTCTTTTTCTGCTTATGTCACTTCATGGGATGTTTCGGGTCAACATGACCCCCCCTTTTCTTAGCCTAGTACTTTAGGTCTCAGGCTCCTGGGAACGAGGAAAGCCATTACTGGACAATCTCTGCAGGCTGTTCAGCGTGCAACTGGCTGTGGGAAAGCCACCGCCCACTCCGAGGGCCACAACGTGAGTCCCCGAGGGCTTCTGGGAACACGTCTCAGGACTCAAAGTTCAGAGCATCCCCTTCTGTAACCTGCTCTGGGTCGGGCTGCTAGACAAGGAAGAAAACCTCTCCGGCTTCTCACCGTTCCTCTTCCTGACCTGGCACTCCTAGGCCTTTACATAGCTGGAGCCTGGCAGGAGACATGTCAGATCAGAAACAGTTTAATAAAATAATGCTGTGAGCAACAAATAGCATACCACCTTATGATGACTCCTTTCCTTTGGAAAGTGGTAGCCGTGTATTCAGGGAGCAGACGAGTGTATGGAAAAGGCCCCCATGATGAACAAGTAGCCCCCGCGTGTGTGCCAGGCTGCTTTCCTCTCAGTGGATGGGAGCATGACCTGTGGTGTGCCCTTCTCTGGCCGGCTATACATAGCCAGCAAAGCTTCTTACCAGAGAAACCTCTTTCTGTACCCTCCACCAGTCCCACCCGCAGACTAGAAGACTCGCTGTAAATCCTCTGGAAGCTACTGAACCTGGCAAGGGAAACCAGCCAGCTGGCCCCCAGACCTGACCAGGTCCCCGCCACAGCCTTCCAGCCTTCCCTTCCTTTTCCCGGGAGCATACCCTGTGTTCAGCCATGGTCGACATGGGGGGCCTGGACAACCTGATCGCCAACACGGCCTACCTGCAGGCCCGGAAGACCTCGGATGGAGACAGCAGGGAGCTGCAGCGGCGGCGCCGGAGCCTGGCGCTGCCCGGGCCACAGAGCTGCACCCAGCTCCGCCAGTCCCTGCCCCAGGACTTCAACAGCCTGTGCGAGCAGCAGCCCATTGGCCGCCGCCTCTTTCGGGACTTCCTAGCCACAGTGCCCCCATACCAAGAGGCCGTGGCCTTCCTCGAGGAGGTTCAGAGCTGGGAGCTGGCTGAGGAGGGCCCCATCAAGGGCAGCATGCTGCAGGGGCTGGTGGCCACTTGTGTGGCTGCCCCTGCTCCAGGGCACCTGCACCCCTTCCTGAGTCCCGTGCTGGCCGCCAAGTGCCAAGCAGCCACCGCCGAGGAAGAGCAGATAGCCCTGGTAGCACAGGCCAAGACCGAGGTCATGGCCTTCTTGCAGGACCAGCCCTTCCAGGATTTCCTGGCCAGCCCCTTCTATGACAAGTTTCTGCAGTGGAAAGTCTTTGAGATGCAACCGGTGTCAGAAAAGTACTTCACCGAGTTCCGGGTCCTGGGGAAAGGTGGTTTTGGGGAGGTAAGTGTCTCAGAATGGCCAGACTGGAAGGCGAAGTACGTAGCATAAAAGCGGATTTGTTTTACCTTAAAAAAAAAAAAAGATCTTAAGAGAACTTACTTAGAACTAATTTCAGTGCCGCCTGTGGAGAATTCTTAGCTCACTTGCACATCTTTTTTCTGGTCACCATGTGAAATAAAATGAGAGTAGCATAGGAAAGACAAACAGAACGTGGAGCTGGCCAAGAATCTTTATCGTGGGGGCTACGCCAGAAGCACACTGAAGTGCCCCGGACGCTTTGGAGAATGATAGCAACACAGGACAGCGGGAGCTCTCTCTTTCCCTTTAATTGTGGTAATGGATGTAATTTGAGAAAAACTTCAGATTTCTGAGAAAACACTTATCTTGAAGTAAAGTCTAGAATCAGTCTTATACCACTGCTGTGATCAGCTCTTTCTTTTTTTAAGTAGAAAAACATTTTTCTAGTATATGTGCTGTTGAAGTGAGCACTAGAAAGACATGTTTTGAGGTAAAATTCACATAACATAAAATTAACCACTAACCATTTTATTTTATTTTATTTTATTTTTTAAAGATTTTATTTATTTATCAGACAGAGAAAGAGACAGCCAGCGAGAGAGGGAACACAAGCACGGGGAGTGGGAGAGGAAGAAGCAGGCTCATAGCAGAGGAGCCTGATGTGGGGCTCGATCCCAGAACGCCGGGATCACGCCCTGAGCCGAAGGCAGACGCTTAACGACTGAGCCACGCAGGCGCCCCACCACTAACCATTTTAAAGTATAAATTCAGTGGCATTTAGTACATTCATACTAATGTTGTGTAACCATCACCTCTACGTAGTTCTAAGACATTTTCATCACCCCTGTACCTGTTAACAGTTACTCCCCATTCCTGTCCCCACAGTCCCTGTAACCCCTGGTCTGTCTCCATGGTTTTGCTGATGTTTCCTGTAAATGGAGTTACAGAATATGTGACTTTCTGTATCTGGCTTCTTTCACTGAGCGTAGTGTTTTAGAGATTAATTCGCGTCATAGGTATAACAGTGCTTCATTCCTTTTTATAGGTGACTATTCTACTGTATGGACATACTACATTTCACTTATCCGTTCATCTGTGGATGGACGCTTGGGTTGTTTCCACCCTTTGGCTATTGTGAACGGTGCTGCTATGAATGTTCATGTACGTGTATGTGAATACCTGTTTTCATTGCTCTTGTGTCTATTCCCAGGAGTGGGATTGCTGGGTCATGTGGCAATTCTATGTTTAACTTTCAAAGGAACCACCAAAATCTTCCACATTTTAGGTTCCCATCAGCAATGTGTGAGGGTTCCAGTTTTCCCACATCCTTGCTGACACTTGCTATGTCCCCTTGATTTTTCATTATGGCCCACCTAGCGGGAGGTGCAGTGGTACCTCATGGTGGTCCTAGCTCTTTCTTGAAGAACCCCTATTACTTGCTGCTTCTCCTTTCTCAGAAGCCTGCCATCTTTTCACCTCACCTGATTTCTGCCCTTCCACACCCGAATCAACCTTGCTCCCTTTCCTCTCCAGCACTTTCTACTTCTACCTCATCCTCGCCCTTTCTTTCTCTCCTTAAGGTATGTGCTGTCCAGGTGAAAAACACTGGTAAGATGTATGCCTGTAAGAAACTGGACAAGAAGCGGCTGAAGAAGAAAAATGGCGAGAAAATGGCTCTTTTAGAAAAGGAAATCTTGGAAAAGGTCAGCAGCCCTTTCATCGTCTCTCTGGCCTATGCCTTTGAGAGCAAGTCCCATCTCTGCCTGGTCATGAGCCTGATGAACGGGGGAGACCTCAAGTTCCACATCTACAGTGTGGGTACGCGGGGCCTGGCCATGAGTAGGGTGGTCTTCTACTCAGCCCAGATGACCTGTGGAGTGCTGCACCTCCACTCCCTCGGCATCGTCTACCGGGACATGAAGCCTGAGAACGTACTTCTGGATGACCTCGGCAACTGCAGGCTGTCTGACTTGGGGCTGGCTGTGCAGATCCAGGATGGCAAGCCCGTCACGCAGAGGGTGAGTGGCTCTCTTTGGTCCCAAGGGTGGGGCACAGAGTTGGAGAGGAGGAGAGAGGGCTGATCTATTCCCCAGGCAAACAGAGCCTTGGGCATAATTCTAATTTCCTTCTTCCTAAAACCCTTATGTTGTCATCTTGCCTTAAGTGGAGTGTTGTAAGAGGATTAGCTCAACTGGCTATTTGGGGGCTACTTTGCTCTCTTTTCCTGGCAGGCACAGGGAGCCTTCTTTGTGAGTTGGAGATGATCTGTGCTTTCATGGTGAGATGGAAAGAGCTGAATCCATAGCGGGCATCTAGTATGTTCCACCAATAACCACCTCCCCAGTGCCATGACCCTGAGTCAACAGAGTCTTGGTTTCCACCTTGGGAAAATTTTAGGGGCTGGGTCCTAAAATTCCAGGATCCTGGCAGGTAAACTTTAATAGGATAAGAAAAAGAAGAAACCTCTAACACTTAGCACATTAAGGTAAATATCTCCTTTCCCGCTGAGTGCAGATGGGGGGTTGTTTTACTTCAGATAGGTGAAATTTTGAATGAAAATGTATAGAAGAGAACAAAAGCAACTGATATCTATTTTGATCAATTTGGTTCAAAGTGGCTTGCAGAGAATCCTTTGATTAAAAGGGTATTAATTCTTTGATTAATTTAGCAATTATGTTAAGTGAACCATACAAGTAAGTAAACTCTCTGGGATTCTGACAGGTCTTTACCACTGAGTTTCTGTGCATAAAGGTGGGAGAAAGCTCAGGAAGACAAGGTCCAAGTCAGGCTCTTAAATATTCACTTGAAACTTTGTTTTTGTACAGTTTCCAACTTATAAGGCAGAGAGGATAATCAGGCAAGGAAGTGAGAAAAATCATGGCAAATTTGGGAAAGTGCAAGTGATTTTATGTGGCTGTAACATAAGGGGTGTTGACAAGATGTTTAGGGTTCAGATCATGCAAAGTCATTGGAATGCATTCTTTTGGGGGCCACGGAGCCATTGAAGGCTTTTAAGAAGGGGAAATGACATGAGTAGATTTGCATTTTTAAAAGACCAATTTGGGTTGTAAATGGGAGGCAGAGGACCTAGTTAAGAGGCTAATGCAGTGGCCCAGGAGGAAATTGTGGATGCCTATAGAAAATAGTAGGATTGAAGATGTGGGAGGAGATTGGCACCATTGGGAAAAGACCTGCTAGGACATTGAGACCAGCTGGGTATGAAGGTGAGGAATAGAGAGGATCTGTAGCTCCAGTGACTGGAAGGAAGAGCAGAACTGTGGAAAATTCAGTGATCGTTGTGTTGTATATGAGACAGGCAGGTAGAGATGTTCCCTGGGCATTTAGACCTATAGGTCTGGTGCTATGGAGAAAGGTCTAGGCTAGATATTGGGATTTGGAGTCGTTGTGACTTGGGAAGCTTCAGGCACCACTGAGTCACGTGGGAAACAATGAGGGAAGAGGACTAGGAATGGAAGCTGGGGGAATATCAATGTGTAGTGGATGTGGAAGAAGAGCCTTGAAGAGGTAAAGAAATAGGATGAGAGGTAGGAATGACATAATCATAGGAGCTGCATCAGTTAAGGGTTGATTTCAGCAGCACTTTGTAGAAAACCCAAATAGCAGCGGTTTAAACCAGACAGAGGTTTATTTTCCTTATGTAACAAGTAGTGTGGAGATTAGTGGCGCTGGCATTAGTTCAGCAGCTGCAGGATGATGAGATCAATATCTCTGGCATGTTGGTTGGCCTTTTCCATGTGCCATAACCATCTGAATTTGGAAGAGAATCCTGAGCTCCAGGTAAGAATGCAGCCCAGCAGGTATCTTGACTTGGGTCTTGTAAGATCCTAACCAAAGAATCTTGCCATGCCGCGCCCAAACTTTTGACCTACAGAACTGTGAGCTATTAAAGGAAGGTAGCTGGGGGAAAGATTTTTGTATGATAACATCAAAATTAATGAAAAAGATAGCAAGGTGCGGGACATTGTGAGAGGGACAACATTTTCCTTTCCAACAGGGTACAGAATGTGTACCATCTATTATAATAGAACTTGAGGCTGTAATAGAATTTGAAACTCTGGACTTGATTCTTCCAAGTAGCTGATTCTTCCCTAAGTAGGAGCTAGTCATGCTTGGAGGGGCACAGGCCCTTTCAGGCTATTGGGGGACACTAGGTAACACACTTTGGACATCGCTCTATAGGCGATAGGGAGCCATTGAAGGTTTTTCGACAAGAAAGTGGCATGACTGGAGTGATTCTTTAGGAAGATGATTTGGACACTGTGTAAGATGAATTAAAGGAGAAAGAGATTGGGAGTGGGGGACCCACAAGCAACTGCTGGAAGGATCCACACATGAGGTGGTATGGTTGAGGAAAGACCTTGGGCTCTGAACAGTCCTATGTCCACAGTTCAGCCCCCTGGCCTCTCCCCTAGTCTCCATCAAGACCCACACCTAGACTTCCTTCCCTTAAAACGTGGCTGTCCTCAGTGGAGTGGGTGAGGAGAACACAGAACAACTCCTAGAATGTGGTGACAGAAGGAGGCACCTCAGGGAAGAAAGACCAGGTGGCTCTGCTCAGGTGTGAGAAAGATGGGGGCAGACACACCAGGAAAGGCAGGGATACTTAAGAGTGCTGGCTGGGGAGGCAGAAAACCTGGGTCCCTGTCCCAGCTGTGTCAGTGACTTACTGTCTGCCATCTTGGGTAGGCCTCAAGGCCTCCTTTATCTCCAAGTTTTATGTGTCTATGAGATAGTCTTTGAATTATTTGGAAGAAAAGACTTGTAAATTCAGAAGATTAACATATGGAATAAGTTACTATGATTTACTAGACTATCAGGGTTCTTATGGGACAAAATGAAGTTACTTAAGAAATGAAATTAATGGTTTTCATACCTAAGAAACTCAGAGGCTTGGCTTGATCCAGGTGCCTGAGCAGTGGATTCCCTGAGAATCTCTGAGCAGTGGAGGGAGGATTCCCTGAGAATCTCTTCCTCTGTTTCCCTGCTCGGCTGTCTTCCATGTTAGCCTCACTCTCACTTGGGTGATCCCCACATAAAGGCCACAAGCATCTCCATACATATCCTCCCAACTGAGCAACCCATGGGAAGAAAACACTTCTTTACAAACAGTTCCTTCACATTTCCCAGGGAAGACTCTCAATGGACAACTCAGGTCACATGCCCAACCACAACCAATTCCACTGGCCAAGATGAGATCGCTGCTGTTCCCAGGAGCCAGGGAGAAGGTCTGTCCCATCTAAATCTCATGGACTGACAGCAGAAGAATGCATTCTCCAAAAGAAAATCAGGATGGAAAAGAATGAGAAATGGATGGCAGCTAGGCAAAAAGAGTGGATACCCCTAGTAACTGCTGTTACCTCCATGGTTTGAAAGCTTTCTGACCCCTTAATCAAGACAGGATGGGATCTAGATCCTTTATAAGAAGATTCTATGAGGTAGGAATACTATTAGCTCCATTTTACAGATGGAGAAATTGAGACTGAGAGAGGTTAAGTTACCCACTCAAAGTTGCATTGCTAATATGTGATATGAACCCAGGTACATCAGATTCAAGGGCACTTACAATTTTGATTCTACCCTGTTAAATTCACACAGAGAGCAGGACATGGCCTATGGTTTTTAATGCTATAAAAGGCTTTTCTCCAGGAAAACTCAGAATAAGTACATGTGATGACATTAGCGTGTCTTCCTCTTTCTGATATGGATACCAACCAGAAGTCCTGTTGAACCTCTGACAGAGTTAAGACTTCAAAAAAGAGCACCCCCACCTACACAAGGAACGATGTGACTAATGTCTCAGAGCCAGCCTCCCACACATAGGCACAATATAAATAAACATGGTCCCAGCCACTGTCTGTGTTCACTTTTAATAAATGTGATAAGCACTCCTGCCTGTTCTCAGCTGACATCTACATGCGTACAATAAAACTGATTCACATCACTGTTTTAGAGACTCCAGGAAAATATAGTAGGAACTTTGGGCAGTGGGGTTCATGCTGGGACTTCCAAATTCCTCATTCTAAGTGGAAAACAGTGACCTTCACATTTTATGGAACATGAATCCTTAGGACGTGTTCTTTTGTCAGAAATGGGAACGAAGTCAGAACAGTGAGCCAAAAGCTTGTGACACATTTGGTTACCTTGTCCTGCTCTGAAGCTTCTGGCCAACTCCTCACATTCAGAGGGACGATGGCTGACAGAGGTTGGGCATCCTATTTATTCTGAAGCTTCTACTGTCCTGAATACAGTGCTAGAGATACACTGAATAAGTGATTTTTAAAGGGTCTCCGAATGTGTTTCATCAAAATTAACACCTTCATACCTCACAATCACTAGGACCCTGCTCCAAAATTCTTTCTCTTTGAGAATTTACTTCTGAGAAATAGGGTAAGAGCCTTTTAAGAGTAGAATTCTGGTTACTCCTTGGTCACACATTGGTCTACCAAAATTATAACCACTATCATTAACTAAATTTAGTTCCTAGTAATTTTTGACCGCTACCAAAACTTCAAATCCATTCTCAAAGTATCTATCACTTATTAAGGGCATTCAAAAATATCCATTAAAGCCTTAGAATTATTTTTAACATCCCTTCATTCAAAAGACGGTCATTTATCCACTCACTCCTTCACTCACCGTGTATGTACTGAGCATTTCCCACGTGCCAGGGCTGTGCTGAACCTAGAGGATAGAATGATGAGAAAAAATGGACATGATTTCCTGCCCTCATGGAACTTAATCTAGTGGGGAAGATAGAACTTAATAATCACTCACAGGAATATAAAACTTCAGTTATGATAAATGCTATGAAGATGTGGTACATGGGGCTGTCCAAGGAGGATTTGTGAGGATCCAAGCATTAACCATAAGAGAAATACAACTTAACTTGATATCAGAGGGACATCAGCAAAGTTCTTGGAGCAGTGTCTTAGGCTGGGTTCCCTGGAAACAGACTTGGAGACACATTTCCATGTAGAAGACTTATTAGGGTGCATTCTCAGCAGATACACACATGAGAATGGCAGGATTGGGCAGATCCATAATGAAATGGAGCCAAGACCTCAGTCAGTCCTTCAACAAGCCCTTGAGTTGGGATGGCCCTTCAGAGTTGTCCCAATAGGGGTCAGAATTTAGGTTTTTGTATGCCCCCATGGGCCAGTCAGTGACCTTGGCTGGCTGCTAGCAGGGGGCAGCTTAGGCTAGGTAGTTGCCTGGGGTGGAGAGCAGGTCCCCAGGTGAGGTGCAGCTGTGAGCCATCAGCAGTCAGTGGTCCCAGCCAGGGTTGGCTACGTAATTTTCCAGGCTCCTCACGAATTGCAAACGGAGGACCCTCATTCAAATACCAGCAAAAAGCTCTCTCATTTCTTCCATGATTAATCTTGTTGAAAGTCTTAATGGTTTTTGCTATTCAGTGTCATACTCCCTTAGGCTTAGAGAGATAGGAGTAAGAGAAGACCCTCATAGGCATCAGGGCCCCACCCAGCGGGTGGGCCTGAGGAAGCATGTGCCTGACCCCAACCCTGAGTCCAGCCCTGCACCTGAGTCCAGGCCCCCACAGGGGCAGAGAGTCACGACCGTTGCTGAGCAGCAACAGTGGAGGAGATAGCCAGGAGCCCAGGGTAGGAGGCAGAAATGTGGCGGGAGACAGGACTGTGTGGGAGCCAGGCTCCATGCCCCAGGTGCATGCGCCATTGTCTCACTGGACTTAATTGACAAGACCCAAATTCAAAAATGTGTGAGGACACGTCTGCACAGCACTGAACCCGAGCACAGGGCACTGTTCAGCGGCACTGGACGGAGACCAGCCTGATCCCAGCAGCAATGGAGGCCACACCTGTGGAGGGGATCTGGGCAGAGTATCACGGTCTCCACTGCAGGTGGCAGAGCCAGTGCAAAGTACCTGTTGGTTTTGGGGGAAATGAAGGGAAGCCAAGAAAGGAAAAGCACGAAGCAAAAGGAAAAGTGGTTAAAATGAAGCTGGAGAGGTGGCAGGGACCATACAAACCTGGCCTTACAGGCCATGTTAAGGACTTTAGTTTTTTGCTTAAGAGCATCACAAAGTCTTTGAAAGGATTTTGCCAAGGGGGCAAAATGCTTAGAATTCTGTTCAGAAAAAATTAGTCTGTCTGAAGTGAGAACAGATCAGAGGGGATTCAGGTGGATTATGGTCATTTGTAATCCAGGTGAGAGATGGTAGCAGCTCAGACCACAGAGGGGGTGGTGGGGCTAGAGCACAATGGCCGAACTGGGAAAAGATTTCAGAATGGATAGGCCTCAGTGATGGTTAAGGGAGTGAGAGAGGTGCAAGGCAAGGAGGGGTGTCAGGGGTGATGTATTAGGTGTCACAGGTACAGACCTGGGCCCTGAGTACAGGGAACCAGGCACACAAATGCTTGCCTTTGGAAAGCCCAGGACAGGGAAGAGACTGACGGTAAAAGGGCAGTGAAAATACACGTGACCAGGCTGTCCACATTGGGTGCACAGGAAGGGCACCCAGCCTGACATAGGATCCCTGTGCCAGGAAGGGCTTACTGGAGGAAATGACAACCAAGTTGAGATGTACAAGGCAAACAGAAGCTAGGCAGGTAAGGAGGAAGGAGAATGGGCTAGGCAGAGGGGTCAGCGTAGGTCTGGTCCTCAACTGAGGGCAATTCTGGCCCCCAGGGGACTTTGGCAATCTCTGCAGACATTTTGGTTGTCATGATGGGGGATATGCTACTGGCATCTAGTGGGTGGAAGCCAGGGATGCTGCTAAAAGTCTTACTGTGCACAACCCAGCCCCCACCACAAAGAACGGTGCAGCCCACAATGTCCATACTGTCACGGTTGAAAAATCCTGCCGGCTAAAGGCCTGGAACGAGAGGCCTGGGGCTGAGGCACAGAACGGAGTGACTCTTCTGCTTAGAATGAGGAGTCACAGGGTAGGAAGAGGGTGACAAAGGGTACAGCTGGAGAATATAGCAGATGTCAGTCCCTAGGGGGCCGGAGGAGTGTGACAAGGGCATTCGAACTCAGCACCTAGAGTGTTGGGGAGCCATTGAAGGCTTTCAGGCAGGAAAACGACAAAAAGCAGCCTTGGAAGGACATTCAGGAAGAGGGAGCCAGGATGAGAGTAAACTGAAGGGAGTGAAGCAGAGTGCCTGGGATCTGGAGGGCCCTGGCAGCACGTTGTCCAGGGAATTGTAGGAACGACGAGAGAGACCCAGGAGATCTACAGGGGCAGCATGAGGGGACTGGCATGCAGGATGATATGATCAGGGACCAAAAAGTTGCATCATCGTTGTTGATATGGACACATGTTAGAAGCTCAGAGCGTCCATTCAGATCAAGTGCAGCTGATGAAATATGGTCCGCGGGGCCAACCAGAGGGAAGGAGTGTGTGTGCCAGTCCCAGTTCTGCCACTTCCTGTGGCTGCTGTGTACAGATGTGCAGGCTGACCCCTCACATGGGGCGCCTGGCCGTAGGGACACTGAGGACTGAGGGCCAACCCACGCTCTACACGCCAAGCCATGCAGAGTGCCTTCTTCTAATTGGCACAGACGTGCCACTTAGTCTGGCCATAGCCCTGCACTTGACCCCAGGCAAGTCATACCTCTTCAGTGAGGCTGGTTAATACCGCCTGCCTCTTAGGCTTGATGAGAAGATTAAGAAACAAGGCAGATAAATGCCTAGCAGAGGGTCAGCCCTTGGTAGGCACTCAAGGAATGATTGCTCTGATTATTCTACCAGAAGCCAAGTTCCAGACCCCTCAGTTGCAATCCGTTCTGTGGCTCTGTTTCTGCCTCACCTGTTGGCACTGTAGCTTCTCGGGTGACCTTTGTATCTGTGCTTTGTTCTCTGAGAGGCACAGGGAGCCAGCAGGACCCCAGGGCTGCAGTTGGTGCCGTGGGATGGGGGCGCACAGCTCCCCTCTAGACTGAGCCAGGCAGGCACATGCGGTTGCCTTACTTCCTCACATCTTAGAGACGCTATGGAAAACATGCCTAAGCCCGCCGCTGGAGAGATCCAGGGAACATGAAACCACCAAAGACCACACTCTAGTGAAAGAATCACAACTATTGATCTGTGCCCACGTCAGGCCCTGCCTTTCAATCTGAGGGAGTCTTAGAGGCTTTGGAGTTTTTCTTCTTGTGTAGCTATCCTGCCCCAGATAAGCGGAACCCAGACCTGGTGACCATGGTCTCCAACACCTGTTGAGGGCCGGCTGTGTGCCAGGCTTTTGGGAGGCACTCAGTGTGTGTTATCGCTTTAATCCTTATCATGGCCCTATGGCGTAAGAGCTCTGAGGCTCCGAGAGGTTGAGTAACTGGCTGAGGGTGACCAGCTAGTAATTGGTAGAGCTGGCATCCAAACCACAGCAGAATGACCCCAGGCTGTACGGCTGTGGAAGGCATTATTGCAGAAACCTGTCTTTTGGATCCTTGCAGGGTCTTTCTGAAATGGGTGTCCTCCCAGGGGTGTCAGAAAGGCCAGGAAGCTACCTCTGTTGAGGCTCCTGCTGCACCTCGGAAGTGGCTGGCAGAAAGCAGACAAGGAGCAAAAGCAGGCACTCTGGAGGCTTCAGCCTGGGGCTGAGCACGCAGGCGGAGCCTCGGAGCTAAATCCCCTGGGGTCTCCGGCCGCATTCCTCTGAGGTCTGCAAAGGCCACCGCTTAAAGGCGCAGAGGAGCAGCTGGGAACAAGAACAAAGCGGCCAGGCCCCCCTCGGAGGAAGGAAGGAGCGAGCCCCAGGAAACAGCTGATAGCGCTAAGCTCAGCTTGTTTTTTTCCTCTGCTCAACAGTTCTCCTGCCACGGCAAACAAAAGATGTACATTCTGATTCCCTCTTCTGTTTGGATTGTGCTGTCGAGTGGATCTGGTTCGTGATGAGCTGGGGGGAAGAGGCATCCGCAGGCAGTTTCTTGCTCCGCGGGCCAGTTTGCTGGGCCACCACCGACAAATGCAGAGGGCTTCCTTTTCTGCATCTTTCTCCCCATCTGGTCATCAAATCCAGCTTGGCTTGGACACATCAGGGGCACAATGCTGGCATTTCTTCTAATGAGTAAGCTTGCCACCTTTTCAGATTCAGTGGGAGGTGGAGGTTTACTGGTGACCTTGACCTTGAAGGACCTGCAACATACACATGCCTGCGTTCACACACGCACGTTTTCATGGATATATAAAACTATTAAGATGTGAACTGTGCCCTCTCAATCCCACTGAAAGGCCCCTCCCTATTCTCAGCACCGCCAAGGTCACAGTCCACTGCTGTCCAGAGTCACATTGGGACTGTTCAGAGGGCAGAATCTGCTCAGCCTGGCCCTGCCACTCGACTCCCATGGGCCCAGGGGTAAGAGTGACAACAGCTACAGGGTCAGTGGAAGCCAGCATCCAACAGCAAGAGCAATGTAAGGGGTGTCTGCACGGGTCTGGACAGGCTGGCTCTGATCCTGAGCCCACCCTGCGGTGTTCACCTTCCTCAAAGTTTCAACGCCTGTAGGTGTCCGGTGGTCCTGATGGGCCTAAGCAATACACATGTGGTGACTGAAGTAGATGGACTTCTTGCTGCCCCCTGGGGGGCAATATGGAAGGAGGCCTTATTATTGACTTCCTAAACCCTGTGAGGTCTGATGCTTGATGCCCTGCAATGCTGGGTATACCTTGTTTTGCCCGAGCAGGTGTTGACTATGTGGGTCCATCAAAAGGCACTATAAAACACAAGCAAAACAAAACGAAGGAAACAAAACAAAAAACATATACAGAAACCTCCCCTAAGAGTTTTGTTGCTGCTGACACTTGGGTGATCTCTATGGCCCTGGCAATGGCAGTTCTGGTCGTATAGACTGAAAGTGACTGTTTTGATGACACAGAGACTGATATGTGGAGGTTCTTTGTAACTGCAGGAGTTAAACTGAGCTGTGAGAGGTCAGCGTGGTTGGACCCTGCCCCATGCTGTTTGGCCCGTTCTCTCCTCCCACCCCACTCTGAGGAGGCAGTTCACATGCAGAAGACAAATGGCATAAAGGGCAGGCAATTAATTTTTTCAGCTGGAGGCTGCGATGGAATTTGGGTGCTTAGAGTCTGGCGTGCGCCTCTAATTCCATTCTTCTCTGTGAAATACCTCCACTCCTTAAGGAGGTGGTGCCCTTCAAAATTCCATCACTGACATTTTCTGTCTTTAGGGCCAAGAGGTAAATTTAGTCCTGAAAATTATTTGGAATGGATCTAAAGCTGCCCTGCATGCTGTCTTGTGCTCTTTCCATTACACCAAGAGGCTATAGTGCCGTAAAGATGGCAGGCAGATTCTTCATTTATTCATTTATTTACCTCTGGAGGGAGCAAGGTGGTCCTGGAGCATAGCTCAGGATCTGGTTCCCTCCCTCCTAGCAACCTCTGTAGTGTGGAGCAGCCCAGCCAGCCTGATTAGAAGAGATACAGGCAAAGGATGTTGGGAAACAGGGAAGGGAAACAGCTTAAGCAGGAATGGACCAAGATGAGGTCTTGGTCCTTGACAAATGGGGAGATGGAAGGAGAGGACTCTAAGGAGAGAAGTCCTGAAGGGAACTTGGGAAGGTAAGAAAAAGCCACATGACCTACTTCTATAGAGGAAGTATAATGTAGTGGTTTAAAGTACAGACCTGTGTGTGAATCTTGGGTGGGTGACCTTGGGCAAGATTTAAACCCTCTATAGTTCAGTTTTCTAATCTGTAAAATGGGAGATAAAATAGTTTCCATCTCATAGGGTTATCATAAAGATGAAACAAGAAATTCACATAAAGCACTTGAGAAAATATTTAGCATGTAATAAGCACTTAGTAAATATCGTACATTATTATTTCCAATTTTTCCCCTAGCCTGTGTCTCACATCCTTTGTTTAGGACCAGGCATGTTCTCCACTTTCACCCTATACCTTCTACTGAGTAACTGATGTTTATCTGGTGTCCTGATTAACTATTTAGTTGCCAAAGTCACTCGCCTCTGAAATCTGCTCCTGGGAAGGGCGCCACACACAGAGCAAGCTCACAATCAGTGTTGCTAAGTAGAATTTACCAAGCACCACCATCTGAACTGCAGTTGGATGTTGTTTGTAGTCTTTCTTCCTGCTTCTCCCACCCCAGCAGAAGAGATTGAACCAGAGAGAAGCGGGATCCAGGAACATATAATCCAACTGAAAGTTGTAGAGCGTGAAATACTATGTAAGGTGGGGAGACCACAGTCCCCTCCCCACCTTAGCTCCCAGAATGAGAGCAAGCAGGCTGAACCCTCTCAAGTGGGGTACTGGAGCATCTCTCTCTCTGGGGAAATGGAGTAGCCTAACACAAAAGGCCTGTGGATACTCACAGGTGGGGTCCCTGCTGAAATGGCTTGGCAGGATTACCCTACAGTGAAGCCCATCAGTTGACAAGCTTCTTGTCAGCTTTTTGGTGTTACCTTCGTAAATATGAGTAGTCAAAGATCATTTGTTGTTTGAAGAAACCCTCCAAAATGAAAGACAAACATGCAAAAACAAACAGAAGAAAGAAGCTTATAGAAAGTAGGAACAATGCAATGAGTAGAATGGAACATTTTAAAAAATGTATAATTAATATCTTATGAGATTTAAGAAGAGATATTGCATCCATGAAGCAAGAACAGATGCCAGAGAATGAGGAACATTCAGAGAAGAAAAAGGACATTTGGAAATAAAAGATTCATAAATAAATTTGCAGAACAACATGGATAAATCTCAAAAACATTATGTTAAAAAAAGAAATCAGGGGCGCCTGGGTGGCACAGCGGTTAAGCGTCTGCCTTCGGCTCAGGGCGTGATCCCAGCGTTATGGGATCGAGCCCCACATCAGGCTCTTCCACTATGAGCCTGCTTCTTCCTCTCCCACTCCCCCTGCTTGTGTTCCCTCTCTCGCTGGCTGTCTCTATCCTGTCGAATAAATAAATAAATAATCTTAAAAAAAAAAAAAAAGAAATCAGACACAAAAGAGTATCTACCATACAATTCCATTTACATGAAATCCAAGAACAGACAAAACTAATCTATGGTGATAGAAATCAGAAAGTGGTTGCCTGGGATGTAGAGAGGAGAATGGACTAGAGACACAGGGAACTTTCTGGGTGGATGAAATATTCTATATCTTGTTTGGTCAAATGATGGAGAAATGACTTTGGGAGGACAGTGACCAAACTATATCTTGTTTGGGTGGTATTTATGTGGGTGTATTCAATTATCATCCAAAACTTATTGAACTGAATCTATGACCTGTGCACATTATTCTATGTTAATGATATTTTAATAAAAAACATTTCCAGAAATGAAATTTCAGTAGAAGCATTAAGCCTCTAGATCTAGCTATTAATTCACAGGAAATACAAAGAATAGAGGAACATGTTAAATGACACCATAAGGATGCAGCCAGCAAAATCTGACCTGGGGCACTTTAGAATTTAACCATCTTTTCCAACAAAATCTTCCAGAGGGCTGGGGAGGCAGGCACATGAGGAACTTATATATTCACAGAGATTTAAGAGACATACCAGACAGTGACACTGTATGAACTTTATGTAGATCCAAATTTAAGCAAACTATTTAGAGGACAATTTTATAGGAAAACTGGAGAAGTGTAAACATGTCCAGATATTTGATGACATTAAAGAATTATTGTTATTTTTAAAGTGAGATAATGGTATTGAGGTGCTTTGGTTTTGTTTGTTTGCTTTTAAGTGGCCTTATCTTATAGAGATTCATAGTGAAATACAAATGATATGATGTCTAAGAGAGTCTGAGCCAGTGGGAGTGGGTAGGGGACACAGATGAAACAAGACTGACCATTTGTTGATAATTGTTGAAGCTGAGTGTAGCATATGCTGGGTTTATTATTCTAGGCTCTCTTTTGTATATGTTTGAAATTTCCCATAATAAAATACTTTTAAAAAAAATAGGAGAGTTGGGGGAAAAATAGAGGAAGTCTCCTGGGGAGGGGGGGGAAGGAAATCCTAGAAAAAGACAAAGAGAAGGAAAATAGAAGCAAAAGATAAGAAGCAGAGGGGATAAGTTCAGGATTTTCAAAAACAAAAAGAGAGGAAAGAAAATGGAAGGGAGAAAATGATCAAAGAAGTAATATGAGAAAGTTTCCCAATTCTGACAGCCATTAGATCTTGGATTCAGTGGCCTGCCAGTAGCTGGCATCATCAATGAAAAAAGCCCCACACCAAACTACATCATTGAGAAATTTCATCAAGTTGGTGTACGGGCCACAAACCTCACACACCTTCTTACAGTCTCTCCCTGCCTTTTCTCTCTCTCCTGGGCAGCACCCTGTTGGCTCCACTTATAGGCCAAGTTGGTCATCCTCTTTTTAGAATTGGAGCAAATATACTGTGCAATGTGAATCCTGATTTCTAGCAAGCTGCTGAAGGTCTGGATATCTGGAAATACAGACAAGTTAGCTTTTGGATAATCCTTGACTAATGGAAATAGGAGATGGGAGGAAGCTGGGTATATGGATTTCCCCCTTCTTCACTCTCCCCTGCAGTTCCTCTTTATGACCCTTGTAGAAGATTCTATTCTGCCTGATGGACCAGCAGGCACCTGGTAACACCTGGCATTGCATCCCCTTTCCTCACTCCTTTTTCCCTCTGCATTTTTTAAAAAAGATTTTATTTATTTACTTATTTATTTATTTGATAGGAAGAGAGCACGAGCAGGGGGAGCGGCAGGCAGAGGGAGAGGGAAAAGCAGACTTCCCACTGAGCAGGGAGCCCACAACACAGGGCTGGATCCCAGGACCCCGGGATCATGACCTGAGCCAAAGGTAGATGTTTTACTGACTGACTCACCCAGGCACCCCCTTTCCTCTACATTCTGTTATGGAAACTTTCAAACATACAGGAAAGTTGAAAGAATTTCACAGCAAGCACCTGTATACCCATTACCTACCTGTTTACCATGAACATTTTGAACAGCTTTCTTGAGATATAATTTAAATACCCTAAAATTGACCCATTTAAAGTGTACAATTCAATGGGTTTTAGTATATACATAGAGCAATGCAAACATTATCATGATTTTAGAATCTTTTCTTCACCCCAAAAAGAAACCCTCTACCGTTTAGCAGTCACTCCCAGGCCCCTGTCCCAACCCTAAGCAACCAATAATCCACTTTCTGGCTCTATGGAATTGCCTATTTTGGACATTATATATAAATGGAAACACAATATGTGGCCTTTTGTGTTTGGCTTCTTTCACTTAGCATAATCTTTTCAGGGTTCATTGATGTTGTAGCATGTATCAGTACTTCGTTCCTTTTTACGGCCAAACAGTAGTCCATTGTAAATCATTAATATTTTATTAGATTTACTTTATCACATGTCTCTCCATCTGTCCATCCCTCTATTGATCCATTAATCTGTCTTACAACTTTTATGTATTTCTAAGTAGGCTTATTCCCCTTTCCCCCCAACCCTCAGCACCTTTGCTTTGCACACCTCTCAAATAAAGCTCATATCACATGGTCACCTTAGGTACAAAGGAAGCTGAGAGATGGAGTGCTCAGCCTTCTGACCTCTCTGGTAGAAGGATACAAGGGAAAAGGGAGACTGGGAATGAATTTTTGCTATTTCAGCATACAGTGTTTCTCAACCTCATCCACATCTCTTCCTCTAGTCTGCCCTCCCACCATTGCATCCCACAGATCTTGTGTTCCAGAAATGCCAAATTCCTTAAAGCTCCCTGAACACCCCACATTACTTCTGGCTCTATCTCTTGCATGTGCTCATTAGCTGGCTAGCCTTCTCTGGGAAACCAATTCTTCCCTCATGATTCAGCTCAGCTATCGCTCTTCAGTGAAGTATCCCCAACACACACACACACACACACACACACACACACACACACACCCTCCGGCTTCCCTGTGCTTGTTTCATACTCTCCTTACGGCATTTACCCTACTCTATTGAATTAACCTTTTGACCGGTCTCCACCAGCCTGTAAATCCTGAAGGACAATGGCCAGGTATCATAGGTCTTGGTATGCCTAGAACTCCCTGTAGGGCCTGGCTCAATAAATATTGGTTGGACAGTGAATGGAAAACATCTAGTTACCATCTTTACTGTTGTTTATTTAACAAACATTTTGTTGGGCGTGCACCACATGAGGCCCTACATAAGTTCCAGGGCCTCAGGGGAGTGAGTTGAGTGAGACTACATCCTGGGCCTCAGGGAAGCCTGACAGGACCTTTCTGTCTGGACAAATGCAAAACTGGAAAAGATGCCAGGACAACAGATGTAACCTGGGACTGTACCGGGCAAACCAGAACATATGGTCACCCAAATTATATATCAGCTTCTGTGAAAACAGCAGTGCCATGCTGACTCATGCTCGGCCTGTCAGACCCAGTCATTTCCAGAACAGGACAATTACTTCTCATTAGTGCTTGGGTCATATATGCTTTTCGTTGTTTTTACCCATGTAGAAATTATCCATGAAATTTAATATTCCTAGGGCATTATATATATAGTGCATATAAAAACAATTAGAAAAAAGTCACCTAATAAACAACTGAAAACACTTTCCAACCTTTTTTGATGTCCTGGAATGCATGTTTGTAATCACTGTGTGAAATCCATTATATATATAAACTTGGTATTAACAATAGACTCTATCTAGTCTGTTGTCTTTATTGATGGGCATTTGGAGGTTTCCAGCTTGTGACCATTATGAATAATGGAGCTATGAACATCTCAATGTAGATTCCTTTTTCTTTCTTCTGAGTCATTTCTTTGAGGTATATACTCCAAAATGAAGTAACCTGATCGAAGGAGAGGAACAGTTGGTACATGTTATTTTCCATGACTCTGTATCTTACTGCTCTCCTAAAAGTCGTCAATGTACAGAGCACATCTGTTTCTCACAACTTTGCCAATAATTTATATAATCAGTTTTATGCACTAATAGAAGCTTGTTGTCATTTTACGGTGTTCTTTGAATTTTTCTTTTTTCTTTTCTTTAAAGATTTTATTTATTTGAGAGAGAGAGAGAGCATGAGCAGGGTGAGGGGCAGAGGGAGAAGCAGACTACCCGTTGAGCAGGGAGCCCAACGCAGGGCTCGATCTCAGGACCCCAGTATCATGACCTGAGCTAAAGGCAGACACTTAACCAACTGAGCCACCCAGGTGCCCCAGGTGTTCTTTGAATTTTTAATTGTTGCAGAGGTATACATTATACTTTAACCAAAATGGAAAACATAATGTGTTTGTGTATATTCATATATATGTAATTACAAGATATATTATATATATTCATTAAATATTTATTGGGGGCGCCTGGTGGCTCAGTTGGTTAAGTGTCCAGCTCTTGGTTTTGGCTCAGGTCATGATCTCAGGGTTGTGGGATCGAGTCCCATGTGGGGGTCTGCACTTGGCCTGGAGTCTGCTTGGAATTCTTTCCCTCTCCCCAACCCTCTCCCTCTGCCCCTCCCACTGTGCACACATGTACACTCTCTCTCTCAAATAAATAAATAAATAAAATCTTTTAAAAATTTTGTTGAATTAATAAATAGATTAAAATAACACTTTCACAAAAAGACAATAACTGCATGATTCCACATACATGAGGTACCTAGAGTAGTCAGATTAGTAGAGGCAGAAAGTAGAATGGTGGTTGCCAGGGCCTAGGGAGTGGGGGCAATGGGGAGCTGTTGTTTAATGGGTATAGAGTTTCAGTTTTGCAAGATGAAAAGAGTTCTGGAGATGGAAAATGATTATGGTTGCACAATAATGTGAATGTACGTAATACCCTTGAACCGTACATTTAAAAATTACTAAGATGGTAAATTTTAAGTTATATGTATATATATGTATAAATATGTATTTTTTAACCCAATGGTCATTTGGCATGTATTGTCAGTAGAAATGTGCCTACAAAATAGAGTCATGCATGTTAAATGAAATTTCATGTGTGGAATTTTTTAGATTAAAATGACTGTGCTAATTTTTCAATGCAGGGACAGGAAGAGATGTGCAATATTAATATCATTATATAGCAAAGAGAGTAAGAATCACAACCCAGATAATATAATGAACATTCAATATTAACAATAAAGTGTTCAACCTTTAAAAAACCATGCATCTAATTTTCTATTACCTGTGGATAAAATACAGAGGCAGAACTTAAGGGAATCACAGAGACATCCTCTTGAACTTTTCACCTTAATGATGAAATGAGGGGCTAGGCGACTCCCCCATTTCAAGGGCAGCCTCATCTGTCCCTTTATTTTATTTATCTTTCTATATATCTATATTTATTTATTTGCCTCCATGCCCACATGGACTCATGACCCTGAGAAGACCTCTGCTGAGATCAAGAGTCAATTGTCTGAAGCACCCAGGCACCCCTCGTCTGTCCCTTTCATAATGCACTCCAGCTAAATCCTCTTTACGTCTCATTGGCCAGAATGGAAGACAGGGCCTGCCCCAATTGCACCAGAGAATGCTAGGAAAGCAGAGGCTAGAACAGATTAGACACATTTCCACCCCAAAATACTTAGGATTCCCTTAACAAAGAAAAAAAAAAGGAGAATGGGTATTGGATAGGCAATCAGCATCATCTGTTACATTCACATTAGTGTTTTTGTTTTGTTTTGTTTCTTGTTTGGGGTGTTACAGGCTGGAACCAATGGTTATATGGCTCCTGAAATCCTAATGGAAAAAGTGAGTTATTCCTATCCGGTGGACTGGTTTGCAATGGGATGCAGTATTTATGAAATGGTTGCTGGACGAACGCCATTCAAAGATTACAAGGAAAAAGTCAGTAAAGAGGATTTAAAGCAAAGAACCCTGAAAGAAGAGGTCAGATTCCAACATGATAACTTCACAGAGGAAGCAAAAGATATTTGCAGACTCTTCTTGGCTAAGGAACCAGAGCAACGTTTAGGAAGCAGGTAAACTACCATATATCAGAGGTGATTAGCAATGTCAGCGTTGTCCACCGGGATCTGGAAAATACTTTGGATTAGTGACTAGGCCTTGGGATCAAGTATTATTATTTTCCTAAAATTTGCATATTATATGGTTAAGTATTTCTGATACTTTCAAACACTGTGAGCACTTAATGTGGAACTATCTCACAGATATATTTTAAAGTACAAAAGTGAGGTGCAAAACAGCATTCGTTGAATGAAAGAAGGAAAGAGAGGAAAGAGGGGAGGGCAAGGAGAGGAGAGGAAAGGAGAGAAAAGAAAAGAAATCTATAATTCAAATAGTTGCATAGAATATTTTGGGCAGAGTATACAAAGAATGTGTATGACTGGTTGTCTCTAATAGCAAGAAATTGGGGGGGAGGTGGTGCCTGGGTGGCTCATGTGTTAAGCGTTTTCCTTCGGCTCAGGTCATGATCCCAGGGTCCTGGGATTGAGCCCTGCATCGGGCTCCCTGCTCAGTGGGAAGCCTTCTTCTCCCTGTCCTACTCCCCCTGCTTGTCTCTCGCTGTGTCTCTCTCTGTCAAATAAATAAAAATCTTTAGAAAGAAAGAAAGAAAGAAAGAAAGAAAGAAAGAAAGAAAGAAAGAAAGAAAGAAAGAAAGAAAGAAAGAAAGAAAGAAAGAAAGAAAAAGAAATTAGGGGCAGGTGACAGGGATGCAAATGATTTTCACTCTATGACCCCATAATCTTTTGAATTTTGAATCATGTGAATAAATGATTCAAAAATGAATAAAATTAAGTACTGGGTCGCCTGGGTGGCTCAGTTGATTAAGTGTCTGCCTTCAGCTCAGGTCATGATCCCAGAGTCCCAGGATGGAGCCCCACATCTGGCTCCCTGCTGGGTGGGGGCATCTGCTTCTCCCTTTGCCCCTCACCCGGCTCGTGTTCTCTCTCTCTCCCTCCTCAAATAAATAAATAAAATCTTTAAAACAAACAAACAAAAATCCCATCAGTACTGATGGTTATAGCTCTGGAAAGTTTAAATGTCTCTGCAGGGGCACCTGAGTGGCTCAGTCATTAAGCGTCTGCCTTCAGCTCAGGGCGTGATCCCAGGGTCCTGGAATCGAGCCCCCGCATCAGGCTCCTCCGCTGGGAGCCTGCTTCTTCCTCTCCCACTCCCCCTGCTTGTGTTCCCTCTCTTGCTGGCTGTCTTTCTCTCTCTGTCAAATAAATAAAATCTTTTAAAAAAATAAAAATAAAAATAAATGTCTCTGCAAGATATCAATCAATCAACAGGTATTTAGTGAGTACATATAATATTGCCAGGTATGTTAAGTACAGTTGATGTTAGTTTTGAAGAAAGTCGAGTTTTATTGCTTACGTGGAATGATAAGTTCAAGATACTTTAGAAGAAACAAAATAAGTAAAAGCTGACCTGTAAAAAGGCCCTTGGCAATGGGTGACTCGGTTATATAGAGAAAAAAACAAGGGCTTTAGACTCACAGACTTAGACTCAGATCCCAGGTCTGCATGTCATGTTACCTCAAGCAACTGAATTACTTTCTCAGAGTCTCAATATCCTCATGTATTAAAATGGGGGATTTATGGGAGTAATGATTAATTTTATGACAATTTGACTAGGCCACCATACTCAGATATTTGATCAATTATTCTAGATGTTTCTGTGCAGGTATTTTTAAGATAAGCTTAATATGTAAATGAGTAGGTTTTGAGTAAAGGAGATTATTCTTCATAATGTGGATGGGTCTCATCCAGTCAGTTGAAGGCCCTCACAGAAAAAGACTGACTTCCCTGGGAGGAGAGGGAATTACCTTCGGACTTGAACTGCCACTCTTCCCCGGGTCTCCAGCTTGACAGTTTACCTTGCAGGATTTGGACTTGCCAAACCTCCACAATTGTGTAAGCCAGTTCCTTAAAATAAACCTCTCTCTTTCTTTCTTTCTTTCTCTGTCTCTCAACCTCTCTCTCTCTCTCTCTCTCTCTCCATGTCTCTCATATACATGCACACATATTGCCAGGGAGAAAAAACTTCTCTACCTTCCTAGGTTTGGAGGCCTGTAAACTAAACTGATAAAACAGAGATTAGTAAGAGAAAAGACAGGTTTTTATTTATGCACATATACACAGAAAAAATGTGACTGGGATCAGTTAGAATTATAGACCATCTTAATAGGGGAAGGGGAGGAGGAGAAGGGTACTTGCAGGAAAACAAGTAATTTCTTAGAATTGCTGGGGGGAAGGGCACTTATGGGAGAACAAATGACTTTTAGGAGAGATAAATGGACCCTTAGGAGGATAGATGGGAGATTATTATAATTTTGTGACAATGTCTGTTTACGTGTGGTGCAGACTTCTGTCACTCGTGGTAAGAGTCAATCTTTCCTGTTCTAAAACTCCCAGAGAGAAGATTTATGAGTTGAGTTTTTGGGGGAGTCTCTGCTTCTACGCAAATAAGGGGAGTTCAAAACCTGAATCTTTTGACTTGCAAATGCCTTCAGCTCAAAATAATTTTTATGCTACCGTGTTACATTCTGGACCCTTTCAACATCCTGTTGGTTCTGTTGTTCTAGAGAACCCTGACTAATACAGTGGAATACTTTGAGGTTTAAATATAACTTATGTAAAGTTAGATACAATGTATGTTAGGACTCATTCAATAAGTGATAGCAATTATTACTAATTTGTTCTAAGAGAGATATCAGATAATATTTTGACTGAACTATGAGCTTGAATGTCTTAAATTCTTAGATTGAATTTTCAAAATTTAAAAATATATACAAATATGAAAGCTACAACATGAAGTAATATGACTGATTTTTACTATTATCCCTGAATGTAGGCAGTAAAATTACCCCCAGTCTTCCAAGTAGCTGGTAGTGAAGGCTCTAGAACAAGGCTGCCTTAATTCAAACTATTTGAGTATGGTGGTAAGCTTTTAATTTGCGACCTCATTTTTTTTTTTAAATAGCGAAACAAAATCCATTTGCAATAACTTTCAAAGCATGACAGATACCAAACTACCAAATGAGTATTTTGAAATTCGACGGAAACTCTACATTTACGCGAAGTAAAACATGCAGCTGATTTTCCTGTGTAGATTCCAACGGTGTTGCATTAGTGTGGTCAGAACAGGCCGTGTCATGATAACAAGCAAATCCCAAAGTCTCCGCAGCTTGAAAGGAAGGGAATTTTTTCTCCCTCGCACAAAGTGCGTCCGGGTACAGCAGCACTCCCTTCGGGTAGCTCCCTTCGGAGCAGAGACTCAGAGAGCCGGGCTGCATCCATCTGACAGCGGCGCTGGAGCTCCTGGCTCCCAGTCGCTGCAGCAGAGAAGAGAGCACAGACGACCCAGCGGGGCTTTGTACTGCCTCAGCCCGCAAGTGCCCCACTCGCGCATCGCTTACACTCACTCGGGTTTGCCCGGCGCAAGGTCGAAGGGTCTGGCTAGTGCTGTCTTCCTTGTGCCCAGGGAGGAGAGGAGAACCAGAAATGGTGAGCCCTGACCATCTCTACTGCCTGGGTTCTCAAGTGCATGGAGTCTAAGAGGGCAATACCAACAGTGGCGGGGGCCGCGAAGAAAGCAGCCTCTTCAGATGACCTCCCTGAAGGGAACACCGCCCGCTTGGTATGTTTGATTGAAAAATCTATCCAATGCCCTATAAACACACGTTGGGTGTATAAAGTGAAATACTGACAAACTTCGTCAGGAAAATGCCACCTTAAAGCCCTGGATCATCGCCTGAAGCTGCTCCATCAAGCAAAACCTTTTTATAAAGCATCTATTGTTGTGACTGTTTTGAATAAAACGGTTTACAAATTAGAGAAAAGGCATATAAAAACCAGCTGTTCGGTACAAGAGAAAACCTTCCAACATTTTCATTTCAACTCTCTATACTTTTTTAAAATTCAAATGAGATAATGTTTGATTAATTTCGTGGTGTCCTTCAAAGCCAAGCAAATGCCTACACGACGTGATACACAGCAGAGACGTCAAGTGCCCCCTCCCTCTTGCATTCAGAAGCATTTGGAATAAACTTTAAAACCCTGTGCCTTCTTTAGACATCACTGAAAGGATCTCCTCCTTTGTCTTCATAGGTCTGTGAGTTAATTTTGCATAGAAAGCGAAAGCTTTTCTGAGCTTCGCACAAGGGCTCCAGATAGGGTTTATGATGTTTTCTAATAAAATAAAAGCTGAAGACCACTTAAGCATTTTGCAGGTTTTCTTCTGATCAGTCAATGCAGCAGAACAAGCTCAACTAACCATGTGAGTCTCTGACCTAAGTGCTTCTCCAACACATAATTTCATACCAATACGTACTGTGCTCGCAGACCAAACCCCACAGAGTGGTCATCGCATATGGTCAGGTAGTATCTTTTCCTCATTGACTGTTATAAGAAAATCCGTTGTAGGGGCACCTGAGTGGCACAGCGGTTGGGTGTCTGCCTTCGGCTCAGGGCGTGATCCTGGCGTTATGGGATCGAGCCCCACATCAGGCTCCTCTGCTGGGAGCCTGCTTTTTCCTCTCCCACTCCCCCTGCTTGTGTTCCCTCTCTTGCTGGCTGTCTCTATCTCTGTCAAATAAATAAATAAAATCTAAAAAAAAGAAAAAAGAAAATCCATTGTAATCTCAACGTGGGTTCAGTAACACAAGAGCTCCTGTAAATGCTCAAATCAGCTGGAGACATCTTCCTACAGCTGCCGGGTTGGCTAGTGCAAAAGATGTTGCCTCTATCAGTAGCCTCTGCTATTTGTCCAAAGTGCACTGCCTAAGGATGGCAAAGAAGATCCCTGCGTGAAGCTGCCAGGGCAAGATTCAAGAGTCAAATAACATCCATGCTATTTCTAATTGCAGAACTGAGGTAGGAGTCATTAGTGCAAAAGATAAAGTGATCAGATTTGCAGTGGTCCAGACACTGAGTAAACGGAATAGGGGTTGGAAAGCCTAGCCTTTTGTTGTTAGCATCAGCAACCACAGACATTTAGTGAGAAAGGGCATAAAGCCTGGGCCCTGCCCTCCAGGGTCATCTAGTCGGGGTGCTGAGGAACATAAAGAAAACCTTTAGTGGCCTGTTGTTCCCTTATCCTTTGTGAGTAGTTGCAAAAGGGCTGAAGTGCCATCCCTAATGGGCAAACCAAGGCTGTTTGGGCCTATTGTTTGAGGTGTTCCTTGAGAATTGTTCATCCTGATGTCAAGACTGGCTTGGCAAGTTTCTCAAGGTTACTGAGCCCCTGGGCACTCTTTGTGTATCCAAGTTAAAGCTGCTCAGAGTGAGTTTAAACTGCTCTTGACCTGTGGGATAGTGTGTTCATGCGTCCTGATGACCATCTAGGTGGTACAAGCTCCTTCCTCATGGCACCTGGTCCCATTCCAGCTCCTTTGTTTCTTTGGGGCACAGAAGTCTTGGGGTTCATTACTGATCTACATAGATGGAATTCTAGCTCTATCCTTGTTCTGCCACATTTAAATTTTTTTTTTTTTAAGATTCTATGTATTTATTGGAGAAAGAGACAGAGATAGCGAGAAAGAGAGCAAGAGCAGGGAGGAGAGGGAGAAGCAGGCTCCCTGCTGAGCAGGGAACTCAACACAGAGCTCAATCCCAGGACGCTGGGATCATGACCTGAGCCAAAGTCAGACACTTAACCAACTGAGCCACCCAGGTGCCCCTCTATCCTGGTTCTGCCACATTTGAATTTTATCTGATACCCTCCCCATCACCAAAATCTGCTACCTTAAAATGGTGAATGTTGCCATGTAAATTATACTTCAATAAACCTAACTTAAGAGAAAAATCCATCTTTGAAGCTTTAAATTATCTCAGTAGCCCTCCCTCAAGGCTCTGACTCTACAGGATGTAAACCACACAGACATTGGTCAGTAGGTTCTAGTAGGTGGCAAGCCTGCGTTTTCCTTCCTTTCAATCGATGGAGACTTGGTGGCTTTGGGAAGAAAAGAGACACCTTGTGGTATCTCATGATGCAGTTCTCCATACCTGTTTTTCAGTTGGGTCATGATGAGATAAGTCCAAGGAGTCCTGCATCAGCCTTTCTGGATGGGGTTAGGCCTGAACCACAGAACATCCCAGGGAATGGCTGGACATCAGATGCCTACAACTGGATTTCTCTTTTCCATACTAATATTTGATTACAATTTTCCTTTGCAAAATTCACCTATGTTTTTTGGCTTTTTCAGATGCACAGCTATTTATGAATGCAGAAGCAAGTAAAGAGGTTAAAAGAGGTTAAAAATACAATGAAAAGACAGACAGGCATTGTTGTGATGGTTAAATGTGATAACATAAGTGCAGAGCTTAACTTTATGTTAGCTGAGAGTAGGTTCTGAATAAATGCCAGTTATTAGTAATGTCATTATTGTGTTTAGAACCTGTTAGATAGAGTCCTCTGCAGTAATTATCTGATACAGTAGAGAATCTGTAAGGGGGTATATGGGAGAAATCCTCAATCCTTTTCCTAAAAGCTTTTTGATAACTGGAATAAAAGTAAAAGGAAACCTATGAATGTGATGAATTTTTACCAAGGTTGATTTATGACAGAAATTGACTTTTCCCTAAGGGAAGACATTTCTTTTCTTCTTCTTCTTCTTCTTTTTTTTTTTTTTTAAGATTTATTTATTTATTTGAGAGAGAGAGAGAGTATACGGGGGAGGGGCAGAGAGAGAGAAGGAGAGAAAACATCAAGCAGACTCTCTGCTGAGTGCAGAGCCCAAGATGGGGTTCAGTCCCACAACACCCATGCCAAAATCAAGAGTCGGACACTTAACCAACTAAGCCACCCAGGCACCCTCCTACAGGTAGACATTTTTTTTGTCAGACCAACATATCTATTCACATAAAAGAAAAAGGAAAAAATCATTTGAATCTAATGCCAAAGTACAGCCCCCTTTTTATTTCTTAAAACCTGACTTAAGAGGAACCAAGAGAAATGTACGGTAGGCTGTCCCTAGCATGGTCCCCAAAGATCCCCACTTCCTGTTATCCACACTCTTGTGTAATCCCTTCCCTTAAGGTTGGGCTGGACTTATTCATCTGCTTCTAACAATATGGCAAAAATGATGAGATGTCATTTCCAAGATTTGGTAGTAAAAAGACTGTGCCTTTTATCTTGGGCTCACTCTCTCTCTTTCCCTCCCTCTCTCCCTCTCTGATAATTTGCCTTGGGGAAAGCCAGGTGTAAAGTTATAAGGTAGCTTTGTGGAGAGACTCAGATGGTGAGGGATAGAGACCTGCCAATAACCATGTGAGTGAGCTTGGAACCCCTAGCCCCAGTTGAACCCTCAGATGAGACCACAGCCCTGAGGAATAGCTTTACTGAAACCTTATGAAATACCTTGAGCCAGAGACCCCAGTAAAGCTGTTTCTAGATTCTTGACCCACAGAAACTGAGATAATAAATGTTTGTTGTTGTAAGCCACTGAATGTCAGGGCAGTTTGTTACACAGCAATAGATAACTGATACAAGAGGTTACATAATTGGGAACATACATTCCCCCCCTTCCCCCTTATTCTAAGGCAAATACTGGCATAATTTCTAGCACAAGGAAGGAGGGCTTCATAACAAATAACCATAGTCTTGAGTGTTGAATGTATGCTCATTCATGCTACTAAAAATTACTAATGGATTTTTTTAAGTCTTTAAAAATATTGTGGCAGTTGGGGGAGGTTGGTGCAGCTCCTAAAAATCATGTCATATGAAGACTGAGGTGATATGGGTGCTGTCTTTTAGAATGTGAGTGGAGCTGTGTGGGAATAGGCATGCTTCCCTTGTTCTATGTGATCCTGAAGGGTAGAGCAAAATGCAATGACTGGAAGTTACAGGCAAGCGGGTTCTGGCCCCACTGAATTTTGCTTGTATTTCCACAAAACACTAAGAATAAAAGTCATGTCAACTGTTTGACTCTAAAAATTAGATCTACATTTGAAGGTTATCTGCAAAGAATGAAAATGCTACTGTCTGCGTAAGCTGGAATTGTGGGTGATTTTTTTAAAGTTATTATTTTTCCAAATTATTCTTTACGTCGTTATATTGTCTTTGCAATTAAAATGAAATGTATTACAGGAAAAGAATGCTACACACTTTGTATTGTGAGAACATTTCCTGTTTTGGTTTGTTACTGTGTCTCAGGCTGACTATCTCTTTTCTTCACAGAGAAAAGTCTGATGATCCCAGGCAACACCCTTTCTTCAAAACCATCAATTTTGCTCGCCTGGAAGCTGGCCTAGTTGAGCCCCCATTTGTGCCAGACCCTTCAGTGGTTTATGCCAAAGACATCGCTGAAATTGAAGATTTCTCTGAGGTTCGAGGAATCGAATTTGATGATAAAGATAAGAAGTTCTTCCAAAGATTTGCAACAGGTGCTGTCCCTATAGCATGGCAGGAAGAGATTATAGAAACGGGACTGTTTGAAGAATTGAATGACCCCAACAGGCCTGCAGGTTGTGGGGATGGTAATTCATCCAAGTCTGGTGTGTGTTTGTTATTATAAGTTGTTCTCTCCACCAGATGGGCAGCAGGAATCTCAGCTGACATAATCCTCGAATGTTCCTAACACATGAAAATCTGTTGAATGAGGACTGATCAATCAGGAGGGGCATTTCAGCCATAGAACAGTTCAAAGGACAGGTGAGCTCACCACTAGGACACATTTTTCTCCCCTCCCTTCACTCTCCCTTTCCCCCCCTTCTCGTCTCCCTTTCCCCTCCTCTCTCCCTTTCTCTCCTCTCTCCTTCCCTTCCTCCTCTCCTCTCCTTTCTTCTCCTCTCCTTTCCTTCTTTATCTCTCTCTCTCTCTCTCTCTTTCCCCCCACCTCTTTCTCTTTCTCTCTTTTTTCATAAAGATGAGTAAAAAGTCTCAGTTTTCACTGAGGCCTGGGAAAAGGAACACTCAGGTTTATTTTGATAAACTAAAACCATGAGCCCTCCACCATCATGTCCCTGAAAATTACACAAAGTCCTAGGAATAGAGAATGGAACGTTGTGGTATACTCAGAAAATGAGCATTTGCAATTCTTGGTAAATAATCATTTTAGTTTTGCTTTGTTTATATCCTTTCTTCCCTTCATCTTTCAGTATTTCTTCTGCTTCTGTACTTATAAAAAGGACTTGGGAGCTGGAAATAAATGTTCCTGATATTCTCCCCCTAAAAAGGAGTGGATTGTAATTTTTGGCAATATTTTAAATTACAGAATAATTTTTAATTTACTGAGAGTCTCTTTTTCATATTTTTGAAATATTTTACCATTATAATGTTGAAGCATTTTAAATGGAAATATTCACAAGATCTGGGAATTAAGGTATTCTGTAAGTTGAGTCCTTTAGATAACATGCTACAGATTGCTTACATATGCCTTGGTTCCCAAACTTTGCCGAACTTAAGAATCACCTAGGGATCTTTTAAAAATACCAATGCCTGACTCCTAACCCCAGATTTTAATTGATCGGGGATGCAGCCTGGGCATCTAGATTTCCAAGAGCTCCCCAGGTGCTTCTGATGTGCAAGCACGTTTGAGAACCACAGCCATGTCTGCTGAAACGCTGTTATGTACGGGTTCTTGTTTTGATTGCTCCAAGTTTCAATTATACATTTGACAGCCAGTTTTCAAATACCCCAAAAAACATGTAATTTTGGCAATTGCAGTATATATGAAACTGAACATCATCTGTATTCATCTTGTAGACTTTCCTGTCCTTGTACGCTTTAGTTCTTCACACATACCTTGTGAAGTAGATTCTTGGCTATTTCAAGACCTGAAGGAGAAATACAGCCTTTGGCAGCTGATTTGAACAAATGGTAGCCCTCAAGTGGCTGCCCAGCCAGCACTTTATTGTAGAATTAGCACTTCTCAAGAGCACAGCCAAAGTGAAAATTCTAAGGGTGCAAAAAAATATTTTGGACACAATCATAAATCTGAAGTGATTATACTTAAAGAAAAAAGGCGGGGGGCACCTGGCTGGCTCAGCAGGTAGAGCATGTGACCCTTGATCTCTCGGGGTCGTGAGTTCAAGCCCCATGTTGGGCATAGAGCTTACTAAAAAAAAAAAAATAATAATAATAATAATAAAATGAAATTTTAAGAAAGGATTTTAAAAAAAGATGTATGTGTGCATAAGGAAATCTCACTAGTGCCAGTGGGGACAAACCTGGCTGAAATAATTCTAAAAGTTTTATTCCTTGAGTACGGGAGCCAAGAGTTGCAAAAACACTGGTCCAAAAATATTTGGTTAACTGGAACCCAGCCAACAGTAATCCTCAACTACAAGACAGCATTAGCCAGACCCTGCATAGTAAGAAGTAAGAAATCCTCTGGGACTGGAGTCCCGGGTTAGTGCATCTGCTCCTCACCCTCCTGCTCCTTCTCTGTCCTCAGCAAGCTCTTGATGCTCCAAATCCTGCCCTGGAGATACTGCAGAGTCCCGGGTCATCAAAGCAGATACAGGTGTGTCCAGCAAATTCTTTTTCCTAAGGCAAGAAAGTAGATTAAAATTTGATAAAATTCATAACAAGTCTATTTTAACAAAAAACAAATTCACAATGAACAAATCCAATTAACCAGAGCATTCCAAGAGTAAAGGTCTTAGTATTTAGCTTTATAATTAGACATTTAAAAGTAATGTCTTATTGCATTGGTTCCTTAACGTGCGTGTCTACTGCTTTTGATAAACTTTAATACAAATCTGTGTTTCATTTCTTAGAACTAACTCAGGAAAGTAATTGAATAAGATAACTATATTCAAACAATCCCCAAGTAAATACGTGTTGAGCTAAGTTACACCTTGAGCCCTATCCTGGACATTTGGGGGACACCATAGAAAAATAAGAAAACTGTCTGAGAGAGGGTATATGGTGTAGGGTATAGAATGCAGACTCCTGTCATTGTTATTATTCACATTTTAAATGAGAAACTTGGGTGCCTTGGTGGCTAAGTCAGTTGAGCATCTGACTTTTGATTTCAGCTCAGGTCATGATCTCAGGGTCATGGGATCGAGCCCATCATCGGCCTCTGTGCTCAGCAGGCTCTGCTTGGCATTCTCTCTCTCCCTCTCCCTCTGCCCTCCTCCCCTGCTCCCTCTCTCCCTCTAAAATTACTAAATAAATCTTTTAAAAATGAGAAGCTGAAGCTCAGAGATGTTCTGTAGCTTGTCCAAGGTCACACAGCTTTTCAGGGGTGTTGCAAAGACTAGAAATAATGTATATGAAGCACATAGCACGTGACTTGCATATAGTAGGGGCATAATAAATTGAAGACTATAGTCAGTAAGTAGCAGCTGGTCAAGTGATTCTAGGTCAGGAAACAAACTTGTAAGAGCTAAACTTGGCCACCTTTATTAAAAGTTCCAAAGGAGGTGAGAGAAGGAAGAGAGCTGGGTCCTGGGGAGCAGTTTAAAAGGAAAGTTTTTATGCACAACGAAAGAAAAAACTAATTAAAATAAATGGAGACATTGGAGTCCATCCCAGGCCCCATCATCACCACATGCTAGGTACAGGACCCACCTGGGCCACATCAGAGTGAAGGGGGCTTCTGGCTACAAGAGTGGGGCATGTGAGAGACAGAACTGATGGGGAGATTAAATACCACAGATGGAGAGAAATAAGTGAATGCAGGGCCATCTGCCCAGGTTGTGGGTGGGATTCAAGGAAAGACTTAAGACAAAACCAGATGTCTCAGCAAAGGGAGAAAGTGATTTTTGAAAGGGGATGATGCTTGCTTATTTTCCAAAAGTGAAAATGAGCTTACGTTTTTATAGAAAAGTTTCATAAACATAATGAAACATCAGGGGAAAGGAACACATCTATGAGTGAGGTATTCAGACAAGAAGAACCAGAGTGAAGTCGTCTTTATTCTTCCCGTTTGTCAGGAGTTATCTGGAATGTTTGTTTCCTACAGGAGGAGGTGGATAAGCTGCGGGAAGGGATATAGAGGTGCCCTGAAAGCAGAAGGTACGCATGAGGCTTTCATAGAAAACAGTGAATTACTGAGTTTAAGACTGCACACCACAAAGAGTTAAAAAATATTCTCAATTGTTTATTTTCAAGATCAGATTTAAGATGTTTTTCATTTAGGTGACCAGGCATGGAAGTGACAATTCAATTAATTGGGGTTCTTAGAAATTGCATGTCTTGAAATCATGAGAGTCTACCAGATCAATTTTTAAAGGTTATTATATTGTATGTATCATTAGGGCAGTTTAGTAATAAGACGAGTTATTGTTTGTAAATTGTTTGGACGTGAAAACAAGTGAAAATACATAATCCGTGCTTCTTAAAGAGTTGTCCTGGGCAGTTTTAAATTTTAAGAATTGAAAAAAAAAAAGATACAAGGAAAAAAATAAATGTAAGAATGGGGGGGGGTCCTGGGAAGAATATCATTTTAGCCATTTGGATGATCAAAAAAATTTTCAAAAACTTACTGTGTTTTCTTGGATCATCTAGGAAAAATAATTGCAGTTATTTAAGTTTTAGTTATTTGTTCAGTACATATTGCTACCTGCCGTGTGCCAGGCTCCGTTTTGGTTTGGGGAGAGATGCTGGGTTTTCTCCCTTCAGGATTTTTAGATTGGAAAGTGGTTTTGTTGCCCCTGTGTGTCAGTAAACCTTTGTATCTCTCTGGGTAGAGATGAATTTTGTTCTTCCCACTTTTTCTCAAGTTTTCTGTACTGAACACATTTTTATTTTAAAAATCAGGGAAAAGTATATTATTTAAAGCAGTTCAGGGCTCATCATAGTTGGACCTGGATGTGTGGGGCATGCCCAGGCTGGCTCTGGCAATACTCAGTCCCTGAGGACCCCTTTCTGGCTGACAGGTATGAGCCTGGATCCTGGAGTAAAGACCTGGACTCCTGGTCTAAGCCAGCAGAGTCTCCCTGGACAGAGCCAGCAATTGGTGCCTAAGGTTGGGCCAGATTATTGGTTCCACAATCTAGACCATGAACTGTGGTGGTCTGTGGTGAAGGTGTTACCAAACCTCAGAGAAATGAAAGCAAGTACTACAATGAAGCAAAGTTTCTCATGCACTATTCACTTCAAAATATTTTTTTATGCAGCAGCTATTTCTGCCGTGGTTCCTATCCCCGTGCTTTAGTAAAATCACCTTTGCACCAATATATATATATATGCATATAATATCTTTTATGATATTAAAATTGGAGACCCTCTGACCATCCCTCAAATTTTTTTTTTTTGAAATTTTACGGACCCGTGAGATCTCAAATCTGGGAGCCCCTGGACCAAATGACCTTGAAGGGAGCTCTGATTGTAAGGAAACATTTGTGCTTCAGTGGAAAACTATGCATTGCCTGGAGGAGGATATGCAAACTTCTTTTGTAAAAGACCAGAGTGTAAATATTTTAGACTTTGGAAATGGTAACTACTTATCTCTACCTTTGTAATAGGAAAGCAGCCAAAGATAATGTGTGAAGGAGTAAGTATGGCTGTGTGCCAATAAAGTTTTATTTATAAAAAGCCAGTAGTAGGACTAGATTTGGCCCACAAGCAGTAATTTATTGATCCTAGTCATAAATTATCTTACTACTAACTGACGAGGTTATCTGACTCTAAAGGAGCTATTTTACGACTCTATAAACTAGATAACTAAAGGGAATGCAAAATAATTCTTGTCTATAGACCTGCAAATGACCTCACCGCCCCCCCCCCCACGGCCTCCACACCCCCACCGCCGCCCCCACCCCCACCCTGCAGTAGTTGGTCAGGGCTAAGATAACAAAGTATTGCAGACTAGGTGCCTTGAAAACCAGAAATGTATTATCTCACTGTTCTGGAGGCTCCAAGTCCAAGATCAAGGTGTCAGTGCGGTTGATTTCTTTTGAGGCCTCTCTGCTTGACTTCTACAAGACTATCTTCTCCTGTCTGCCCAGGAGATCTTCCTTCTGTGGGTCTCTGTGTCCTAATTTCTTCCTATAAGGACACCAGTCATATTGGATTAGGGCCCATCCTAATGACCTCATTTTAATTTAATCACCTCCTTAAACACTCTATCTCCAATACAGTCACAGTCTGAGGAACCGGGGGTTACAACTTTAACATAGGAATTTTGAGAGGTACAACTCAGCCCAACACCCCCTAAACCAGTTTTATGTTTATTTGCTCATTCATTTCAACATTCCTTTATTGCATACAGATGTATGCTTTTCATTACTCTTTTCAACTGGTTGTAATACCAGTTTCCTCATGAATGAGTTAAATAAAAACCTTTAACATGTATTCATTTTTATTTCTGTATGGCAGTCATGATTTTACTTTTTTTTTTTTTTTTTGGAGGATTATCCATTGACAAAACCCAGAATGTCATAATACCATCAAAGAACCTGAGGCATATTTTTGAAATTCTGCTTCCATTAACAGAAGTTCTCATCAAGAGCCCTTTCTCTTTTTTTCTATTATGAAACACACAGCAGAAAGAAGCTCCCCCAAATTAGGGGGCTGGTGGGAATGGTGGCAAGCCCAGAAAGCAGCTAGCATTTCCCCAGCAGTTTGGTTGAGGTGCGTGGGGACAGCTGACTAGTATATATTTTTAAACCAATTCTCCTCGCCCTGCCTCTCCCATCTGCACCGCCAGTTGTCAAGTACATTCCTGCCGTGACCATATTTCCTGCATGCCGCAGGAGACGCTGTTGGGGAAAGAGGCAGAGAGGAGAAAGCCGGGAGCCAGAAGAACCAAGGACCGCTTCAGAGGTTCACCTGCTAGTACACAGTGTGCTGAACCACTGAGGCCGTCAATGCAAACATGCAGTCCAGAGACACACCCAGCGGGAGGCACCATGTTCAAGTCCCTGTACCAACAACTCCCCGGCAAGGTTTGCCAGGTCAAATGCAGGATGTCCAGTTACATTTGAACTGCAGAAAACAAACTAATTTTTTTTCTAGTATCATTAGTTCCCCAATGTTGCACCAGACATACTTACACTAAAAAATTATCTGTTGTCCATGAGTATAGATGATCAAGTAAGCATAGTCTGTGGTCAGAACTAGAGAAAATAACAGGAAAACTAGCCCAGCTCAAGTGAGGGCTCCACCTGCGTTTGCCCAAATCTATCAATTCTGTCCTCCAATACAGCTTCTGCAAATTTGTTTTGGCCGCTCCACATGTGTGCTTGCTCCCACTCGAGGAGTTGGCCAGGCGGTGTTGCCAGCATCACCACTACTGCTTCCAACAATAATAATAATGCAATAAAAGTTTCCATTTGCTGAGCACCTACTATGTGCCGGGCACTGTACTTGGCATTTTTTTGTGTATTACTCCCAAGGCTCACAGTCATCCTGTGAAGTAGGTATTCTTTTCTGCATTTTATTGATGAAGAAAAGAAAGCTCCAGAGGTTAGTAGGCTTCTCCAAGTACACGGTTAAGTGTTGAGTAAACCCAAGTCCACCTGACAACTCTTGGCTCTGAGGTCATTGGTTTCCCGAGTAGGAACTGCCTCTGTCCCTGTTCCCTGAAATGTCTCCTGTGGGGCTCAAAGCAGACTTAGAGGACCAAACTGAAGGAAGAAATAATTTCCAAGAAATATTCTTTGGTCCCTAGATGGAGTAGCGGGGCTGAGACTAGAGTGAGGTGAGCAGGGCACCCTGGGCACAATATTTAAGGCAGCGCTCAGTCTCAGGAGCACACGAGTGTAGCATGGAGACGTGCACAAAAACCGAAAGTGAACGCTCCAGTCTCGTACCTTGGACCTTGCGTTTACTCACCCAACTTCTGGTCCTATGGGCTAATGGCTCGGGTGTCGATATTTAGAAAAATCTTTATGAAACTATACTTCTTTATTTCTTCGTCTCCTCAAAAATAACCATATACATTCATTCCTTCAACAAATATTAATTCAGGGTTTACCACGTACTAGGCCTGTGGTAGGAGACAGGAATTGAGCCCAAGACAGACCATGCCCATCCTGAGTATTTCCCCCTTTGGCTGGATATCTTCATGAGCCAATGTGGATCAATAATTTTTCCTGCTTCTCTGTAGGTGAGGCCAAGGAGCATAATGCCTAGGGGGAGTTAAGAACCAGAATCCAGTTCTCCCTCTTCCTTTCCTCTTTATAAGAATTTCTCCCAGGTTTATGCTTTAAAATCCTTGTTCTTAAAAAGCTGTGCAATTAGGACTTGTTAAGTCCTTATTACATCTCCCTTAAAGTGGAAAGTTACAGGCAGGCTAAAAGACACATCCAGACTGGATCCCGGTGAATGTTTTTTTAATAAATGCCAGTGGAATGCAGGGGAGAAGGCTGCTTGGGTACATGTCATAACTGGTAACAAGGCAGACAATGGTGAAATAGCAACGCAACCAAACAAGCATTCGGATGCCCTTGTCCGCGCCCCGCTTCGTGGGGAGTGGTGTGCCCTCCGGCCCTCGCCTTTGCTTAGTTATGTTCCGGGCTAGGCCCGTAAAACAGAAGAGCAGATACTGCGGGGCAGAACTTTGCCCAGGCATGTGGAATTTTCACTGTTTTTATTACTTTATGTGTCTTTACTGGCAACATTTCATAGTCCAGCGTTTGATCAATTCCGTCACTTAGTTCTGACATGCAGTGTATGGACTGTCCAGTCATCTTGCCTCTCCCTCCCACAGTCCACTCTCATCACTTTGTCACTTGCCCTGCACTACTCCACCATGTGTGGCGATGCACAAAGGATGTGAAATAAATCCCTCCGTTTGATTTTGGAAGAGGAGTTTAAGAAGACGGTAGAAACCATTAACCGACATCTGGATTCTCTGAAAATTTAAGTGACCTACTGTATCTGCTCACCTTCTCCCACCCACCACCTCCCCCCACTCTTTTTTTTCCCTGTAGCAGAGAAAGCTCAGCTAATTCATCTCAGATGTTTTATGAAGTTGAGAATTTTCTTGTGTGTAACACTGGAGATGCATAGAAGGAACCCATTGCTTTTCACCTCCCTTGCATGGTGACTGTCCTGCCAGTACAAGTGACTATAGGCCAATATTACTCCACACGAGGAACAAGGAACAGTGGAGAAGACAATGAGTAAAATGCAATTCTAACTCAAAGTTTACTTTCAGTTATACTTCCATGCCAAAACTGACTTGGGGAGAATGTATGTGAAAAGTTTCCTTTGCAAAAAATTCCAGAGGGAATGTTTGACTAGTTCTTCCCTGTTTGGAAGGTAGCAGACTACTGCAATACTGTGTCATCAGGACAGACCTGCACTTGGCCCCATGGCATACTGGAACGGACGGTGCGCACCTCTTCTTAACTCCACTTTCAGCCTCACCTGACCTCACCTTGGTAGCTTGAATTAGGCCACCGTGGGTAGATCTGCAACCCAAAAAACAGCAAATCCTACAATTCAGGGTTTGTTTTCCTGGAGAGCGGGTTGTTAAGCATTTACCAGCACTTCACTGACTTGCCCCTGAAATAAACTGTGGTTGGTTAGTTGTGATTCTGTCCAGAATCTGGCAAGGTCTACCCCAAGATTGGTTCCATTTTTAGGAGGTAGACAAGGTTGTAGGGGAGAAACCAACTAGAGTCACAAGGCACAGCCCATGGAAGATATTCACCAGACAGAAAGGCTAAGAAATGCTGGGGAAAGCTGGATACAAAGCTACCAATATCTAAAAGATGAGAGTAAGAGAACATGAAAGCCAGGGGCAAGCGCCAGAAACAGAACAACCACCAAAAAAGAAACAAATACAGAGATAGGAAAATGGACTGAGTGGTCTATAAACTCACTCCAGAAATTTTACATAATGTCCTGATAGCTTGAATCATCACTCCACAGTGGGGGTTCATTAAAAGTGTGATGAAGCTCATGTTGGCATCCGATTCATTTGATTAAAATTACTTCACATTAATGGGATCTGCCACCTCTTCCATATGCACTGATTTAAAGCAAACATGATTCATTTACCTGCAAAAATATAAAACAGAGAGAGTTACAAGTGCCCCCCATAGACTCTTGAGAAAGACTTCCTTCTAATGAGAATTCTATCCTTCAGGCATAAACACCACCCCAAGCACCTGCCACAAACCTAAGCCATAGACCACCCCCCCCAAACCTGCAATTATGAGCTGCTGGGCTACTGAACATCACTGAGAAAACATTAGTATTCCCTCCTGCCCTGAAGTTCCCCCTTCTAAAAGTTCTGAGATTGGACGATCAGGTATTGGAGTGTGTGGTAGGCTGAATAATGGCCCCAAAAGATATTCATGTCCTAATTCCCTATAAATGCCATATGGCAAAAGGGACGTTGTAGATGTGATCAATTTAAGGACCTTGAATTAAGGAGATGATCCTTCATGAATAATCACAACTCTCCTTCTAAGAGGAGGAATTGGTCAGAGAAAACTGCGATGCAGAGAAGCTGATGCCACTGGTGGAGTCATGCACACAGAAGGAAAGGGAAAGGACCACAAGCTGAGGGATAAAGGAAGTCACCAGAGACTATATAAAGCAAGGAGATGGATTCTCCCCAGATCCTTGAGGAGGAACCAGCCCACAATCAATACCTTGACTTTTAGCCCAGTGAAACTTTTGGATTTGGGATTTCTGGCCTCCAGAACTATAAGAGAATACATTTGTGTTATTAATTTTGTGGTAATTTATCACAGCAGCCATAGGAAACTAATACAGGGTATAACATATTTTTCCAGCCTTGGAATTAAAGAATTTTCTGAGGCCTTAAGAGACGTAGGAAAACACAAGGTTAAATTATTCTACAAAAGGTAACTATGAATTTTACTAATGAGTAGACTATGTTCCCTGTTCTCCATACCTGACCTTGACCCTGCCCCAGGCCTTCTACCTTTTAGGCCTTTTTAGAGGAAAGACATGAGCGGAAGGAGAAAGGAGTTATATGTCAGCCTACCCCAAACCATCTCTCCTTCCTTGCATGCAGATGCCAAATATTTCTGAGGGAAGCTACCTGCCCTTACCTAGAGGATGAATTCTGATCCGTCTTTTTGCCAGTAATTGGTCTAGGCATGGTCATGTGACCTCACCCTGGCCAATGAGAGTAAACAGCTGCTTGTTGGACTGTTTTTAGGTGGATTTTTTGGCCTAATTAAGAGAGCCACGTGAAAGCAAGCCATTTTGACCCCTTCCTTTTTTTATGCTTGTCGTCTTATAAGAGGATAATGATTCCTTGCCCTGGGGCAGCCATCTGCGATCATAGGCTTGAAAGCAAGAGCTAACACACAAGGGGGCAGAGATGCAAGAAGGAAGGACCTGGGTTCTTGATGACATCACTGAGCTGTCACACCTACTGAGTGACCTTCCTTCTTTCAGACTTCTTAAGATCGTAGCCTTGGGATGCCTGGGTGGCTCAGTCAGTTGGGCGCCTGCTTTTGGCTCAGGTCATGATCCCGGAGTCCTGAGAGTAAGAGAACATGAAAGCCTTGCTCGGCAGGGAGCCTGCTTCTCCCTCTGCCTGCTATTGCCCCTGCTTGTGCTCACTCTCTCTCTCTCTCTGACAAACAAATGAGTAAAATCTTAAAAGAAAAAAAAGGGGGGGGGGGAATCCTTAAAAAAAAAATCATAGTCTCTTTAGAGTTTAGATTCGCACTGACAGTTGAGTTTCTGATTACTTGCTGCCAAACATGTTTAAAGATTAGAAGAGGGAAGGAAAGAAGAAAGAAGGGAAGGCAGAGGAATGCGTGTTAACCTTTGCAGAAGTGAGTTGTCGAGTCTACAGTAGGCTGCTGCCAGAACCCCAAAAGTGAGAGTCCCCAAAGTGGCCTGGAGGACTTCCTGTGGGGTCGGGGGCACCCAACACACCTTTGGCTAGTCAAGCTGCATCTGTGCACTGCCTGCTTGCCACAAATCCCTTCTCAAACCCTGGGGCAAGTTATCCAAGCGACAGACAGTGTTACTTAGGGCACCAGCACCAAAACCATGAGAAAAACATGTGATGATAGCCAGAGTAGTCATAGGAAAAATTAATTTTTTTTAACTTTCTTACCCTAATCCAGAAATTGATGTGATTTGGACTTGGATTGCATATGGTAAGAGGCGCGATGTTTTTGGTGCTCCAACTCTCAAACAACGAAATCAAATCACGGAGTGATGCATTGTACCAGCCCTAGGGCCAGGCTGCTTCGGTTTGAATCCTAGTTCTGTTACTCACTGGTTGTATGACCAGGGGCAAGTTGCTTGGGTATTTTTGGTCTCAATTTCCCTATCTCTAAAAAGGTAATGATGCTAGTAATAGCACCTACCTCCTAGGGTTATGAGGCTTAAATTCGTATTAACATATAACATTTAGACAGTGCCTGGCGCAGAGCAGATGCTGTATGTTTATAAATTGCTGCTGTTATGATTATTGTTACTGTTAGAACCTCTAAATATCTCAGCATGGTCCCCTTGGTCACAGGGAAATGACTGGACGCAAGGTCCATCAGAGCCTCCCCCTGGTTGTATGACTGAGACCTATGGAACCTCTCCCTCCCTTGCTGAGAGGCTGTGAGTAAATGTGCCTGGGACTCAGGTCAGTAGCATGACAGTAATAAGCCCGAGGCCCTAGGGACGCTCTGCATCCATCAGCCACCTTCACCTCTCCCTGCACTCCAGTGGGATCACAAGAACCAGCTGTTCCCCACATTCACTTGTCAGAGGTGGGTTTCTGACACTTGCACCAGAAGCTAGTCTTGACTGAGATCTCAGTTTGCCTGATGAAGAGCTGGCCTAGGTCTGTGCAGAATTGCTCTTACTTGCTCCTGATACGATTAAAAATGGCAATGCTCTGGACCACTATGAATATTGAACTAATTTTCTTATTATTTGGCCTGTAGTTGGAATGAAATGAAAAATAATTCCTTTTATACAGTCTTGAAAAAAATTTAAGTAGTTTTTTCCTATTAAATATAGAAGATGAAACAAAATTGGTCATAAGCTAATAATTGCTGAAGTTGATGGGCACATGGCCATGGGGGGCATGGGGGTGGAGTAGGTATCACAATTCTTTCTCTTTTTATGTTTTAATTTCTCCAAAACAAACAGTTCAGAAAAAAGCACATGTTCATTCTATAAAATTGGTTAAAAAAAAAAAAAAGGAAAATACCAATCAGTATCTTGAGATTAGCACTATTCATATTTTGGTGGATAGATTTAGTGAACTGGTAATAGATTTGGTTCATTTGATGGATTTTTGGTGGATCTATCTATCTACATCTATATCGGTTTTTAACCTGCTGGGGTCATAATGTATATATTATTTGATAATCTGTTTTTTCATTAACAATATATTGTAAGCATCTTGCCATGTCAAAAAAAAATTCCTTGTTAATCATATTTAGAACTGCATTTCATTACATAGATGCACCGTAATTTGTCTACCCAATCCCAAACTTCTAGGAGTTTATACTGTTTTTATTATCAGTATTTTCCGGTTTTTCCTTATTACAAATAATCCTGTAATGAACATCCTTGTGGCTATCTTGCAGCATCCTTTATTATTTATCATTGTCCTAGCATAAACTCCTAGAAGTGGAATGTTGAGGTATAAATACTTTTAAGGCTTTTAATAAATATTGCCAGATGACCTCCAGAAAGGTTGTACAGGGTTGTACTCCCAGGAGCCCCGGGTTGCGATCTTCTGATAAGATAATAGAAGACAAGCCGCACCAGAGGTGGGTGGGCGCTACCCCCTCAGCCCATCTTTGCTGGGTTGCCTTGTGTCAAGGACAGGTACTACTTGTAGGCCTCAATATTTCCATTAGGAAAATGCAAACAATGTAATTCCAGGCTTTTAAGGTTAGTTTGGACCTTATCTGGACCACTCCCTCATTTTACAGATAGGAAAATTCAGCCCCAAGATTGCACAGCTAATTAAAAACTTTCTGGAATTTCTGTAGCACAGAAGAGCTATTGTGATGTTGTAGCCCTGATGACAATAATAGCTAACATCTGTTGAGCACTTACTCTGCTTTCCATGAATTAATCATTTGATCCCTCCCCAGCCCCACGGTGTTGGTACCATTATATGCCCATGCTACATTTAAGTTGAGGGGGCACTAAGAGGGGAAGTAACTAGACAAAGGATGTGCAACACTCTGAGAATCCCAGGTTCAAATCCAGGTAAACAATGTCCAAAGCCCAAATTTAACCATAGATTGTCAGCACGTCTGTTATTTTTGATCAGGGAAGGGAAATTTAATCTATAGTTCCTTTCAGGCCAGGCTGGTCCCCACCCAGTTTTCCAAGTGCACATGTGTGACTGGAATCTTGTCCCTACTATTATAACCTCCACCACCTGCCATTGGTCACCTCCTTGTAATGGAAGGATTTTTTTTTTTTTAATCGAACTTCATTTTCGTAAACTTCTTTTCTGATCAATGATAGAAACTACTATTTTTTTTTTAATATTTATTTATTTTAAAGAGAGAGAGAGAACAAGAGCACGAGCCAGAGGGGCAGAGGGAGGAGAGAGAATCTTAAGCAGATGCTGCAGTAAGCTTGGAGCCTGACGCGGGGCGATCCCAGGCCCCTGAGATCATGACCTGAGCCAAAACCAAGAGACAGACACTCAACTGACTGGGCCACGCTGACTCCCCGAGAGACTGTTATTCTTAAGCAGACCGTTTCTAGGTACAGACTGAGGAGACAGTGTTTGTGATTTCCTTCTCCTTAATCTGGTCAGAGTTGGATGTCCAAATTTTAGCTCCTCAGTAGCCCTGGAAATGTCAAACACCCACCAATTGTATCTTGTGAACAGTTACTAATTGATAGCTCTTCCTGGGGTCTTCCTGTCAGAAGAAAAGAGTCCTGGCTGCACCTGGACTATTATTTGCTTAAAACAATGAAAGCACTTACAATAGCAATGAGGAAAAAGTTACTGGGCTGGAAAATAATGTAACCTGCAAATAATCCCCAGGTCTCTTTGGAGCAAACCAAGGCAGAATTTTAAAAGTTCTTTCCTTCTCGTGTCTTCCAAGGCAGCAAACATAATGAATTGTACTGCCTGGACAGGGGCAACCATGACTCAGTGGCAGGGCAGGTCTGCAGCCCTCGCAGGAAGGGAAGGCAGAGGAAATGGACCCGCTTATAAAAAAAAAAAAAAAGCCCTTCATTTCAACTTTTTCCCCCTTTCCAGCCCTAACCTACACTTAGAATTCTGAAAGAGAACATGGTCATTAAAGAACAAGACAGCCACCAGCAGATTACAATCTTATAATACCGTTTTTTTTGTTTTGTTTTGTTTTTTTGCCAGAAAGGAGTACCCCACCTCATGAATCATCCAACCACTATTCTTTGTTTGGCTTTTTCTCAGCTCATTTCCTTAGTTCTATCAATTGCCTTTTTTTTTCCTGCTTGAGGAAAAACCTCACTTCGGGTTAATACCCTGTCCCTGATGCCAAAGCCTGCCAGCCCCATAACCCACTTGAGGTAAGGTACGTCTTAATTGTCTGTGGCAGGAAGGAGCAATGGCTGACAGGTTCTGTGGTGTCTGGGGCTGTGAGCTGGGGGACAGAGAGCCTGGACACCCTTGACTTGCTCCAGGGTGTCAGCAGAGCCAGCCACACACTCACTTGTCACAGAGCAGTCAAACCAGCGACATTGTCTTTCCTTATCTGAGCGTTCTGGTGGGCTGTTCTGGCAGAACTTAATGGTTATGAGTGAATCATTAGTATTTCTGTCGGTGTGCACAGTGCCGTCTGCAGCACCCCACATCACAGAACACTGTGCCTGTTCCTGGATTACAGCTCCTCAATCCTTCTGCCAGGTCGGGCCGGCAGTTCCAAGGCTCTGAATCATTCCCAGGTTTCTTTCTTCACTTTTCTCTCAATCTTTACCTCATCACAGCGCTCCATTTCCATCACTGCCAGTTGTCTCTCTCTTCAGTGGTTTCATTAGGATTTCTCAAAGTTCCTAAACCTGGGTCAGCCAGTTTTTGTACTTTCTAAAACTCTCAAAACTTTGAACAAGTAAATAAACATTCAGAAACACCTTTCAGAGATACAGGTGACACTCATGAACATTCCATAGGCTGCACTGAATTCAAAGTAGATGATGAGTTTGACTTTGAGAAGGGTGGATTCCAGGCTGAATTTCAAGGAGATAAAGTAAATAATCAAGAGTCTCTTCTTGTAAATGGTCACTATCATGAATGAATCAACCTGGCTAAAAGACAGTAGAGGGAAATGGGTAAACATGTGGACTAGAATCAAACCTGCCTGAGTTTAAATCCCACTCTTACTAGCTGTGTGACTGTGGTCACATTACCTAAGGTCTCTCCATCTATAAAATGGAGGTGCGCAAAGTAGCATATCTTACAGGATTGTTGTGATGATTAACAATGTTTTTATAATTAAGTTTTTAAAGATTTATTTATTTATTTTAGGGGGAGGGGCAGAAGGAGAGAGAGAGAATCCCAAGCAGACTCCCCACCCAGCATGGGGCCTGAGGCAGGGCTCAGTCCCACCACCTGATCTCACAACCCGGAGATCACAGCCTGAGCCGAAACCAAGAACCAGACGCTCAACGGACTGAGCCACCTAGGTGCCCCTATAATTAATTATTAACTTAACAGTAAGAAATCATATAAAATACTTATAAAAGTGTCTGGCACGTGGTAAGCACAGAGGAAATGTTAATTATTAATATTTTCAGAGATTGACAAAGTGCCAGGAGGATGTAAATGACTTTACAAATGAAACTTAGTCTTTTGTTGATAGAGTTTTCCCAGAAGATGGGTTCATCTTTGCCTCCTTAAATTTATATTTGCTGCAAGCAGATTCTGGACCTCCTAGAGTTTGTGCCAAGAATTCCATACTTATTAGCAATAAACTGTAATCACCAAAGTTTGGCCTAACATTTTATTTGTATATAATATAAATAATATATATCTCCTAGGTTTTATTGGATGTGCTAAGTATCTTCTAGGTTAGTATTCCCAGGAATTTCCCTTTATTCTCCTATGCTCCAGGCTTGGGAGTGGTCTCTATAGGTCAGAAGGTAAGGTCATGATTCCCTCTTTTACGCACAGACTTAAGCCAAGGGTTAAATTTTCCTGGGGCACACACACAAACACGTACACACACACAATCTTACATTTGCATAATGCTGAAGAGTTTGTAAAAAAAACTTTCAAATACACCCGCCTTCTATCCCTGGAATAAGACTTTGGAATAAGTGGGGCAGCTCTTCTTGCCTTCATTCCTGGAAACTGACACTTAGAGAAGTTCAGTGACTCAATTTCGCGCACCATTCCCCCTGTGATTCTAGGAATTTTCCCACCTCCTGGGTTGATCTGTGCTCCCTTTCCTGCCTACCATGCCTCTTCTAAAAGGGTCAGCCCCAGTGCCACGCTGCGGTATGCCTTCACTCCGAGCCCAGGTAACTGCTCCCTCCCCAGAGCTCACAGGGAGTACTTGTGTTAGAATGGGGCTGGTGGGGGCTCCATGGGCTCAAGAGGGAACAGCCCAGGTTTGAGTTTCTGATCCTTCCTTTGCTAGCTGGGTGACTTCAGGCAAGTCCAACCCAACCCAGGCTCTGTGTCTTCTTGAGTTAAATGAGAAAAAGATTTCTACTATTTATTATGTACATACGTCAGGCACTTTACAAATTAGGTCATTTATTTCTCCCCAAAGTTTGGGCAGATTTTGACCCCAGGCTATCTGACTCCAGCCAATTTCTTTTTAATAGATTATCCTCTACCTTTTAAACTGAAATGATTCTTGAATGCCTGGGTGGCTCAGTGGGTTAAGTGTCTGCCTTCAGCTCAGGTCAGGATTGAGTCTGCATAGGGCTCCCTACTCTGCAGGGAGTCTGCTTCTCCCTCTGCCCCTCCCCCCACTGGTTCTCTCAATCTCTCTCACTCTCTCAAATAAATAAATAAAATCTTTTAAAAAAATAAAATAAACTGAAATGATTCTTTTGTGATTCCTGCTGCCCCAGTCTTTGAGAAGTTTGAATAAACAAGTATGTAAACAGCTTTGAGACTCAGTAGATGGGTTGGTCTTCTTGTTTCTCTGCCCAAGTTGCACCGTCTTGCTTGTCCTTCACCAGAACGGCCTGACAAGGTGCAGGCTTAGAGGGGTCCTCAATATACATCACATATATTCATCCTACACTGCAGATACAGAATGTTTGCATCAACTAGTGACTGATTCCAGAAAATACTGACCTCAATCTTTGTAAACACACAGGCACAATTTTTAAACTGTGAAAAACAACACACTGTTAAAAAGAAAACCACAGGCCCAAGATGGAGTCACTCATGCTAGGCCAAGTCGACAAACCTGGACTTAATACTTACCCAAATTGCACTTTCAACCTCTCCTAGAAATGTAAGCTTAACCAGTCAGGAATTTTCTGGTCAGCAGCGGTGAGATAATCTGTCACATGGGTCCCACCCCACCTCCCAAATAGAGATGAGGTAGTCTGCTTGATAAGACCCTCTGTCCCCCTCCCCCCTCCCTCCACCAAGGGAAAGTGACCTTTCCAGAAACAGTTCTTTCTTTTCTTTTGCTAATAACTTCCTTGTCCCACCCTCCTGCGTGTAAAAACCTTTTTTTGTACAACGCTTTGAAGCTCCCCTCTATTTGCTAGCTGGGGTGCTGCCTGATTCATGAATCACTTAATAAAGCCAATTAGATCTTCAAATATACTCAGTTGAATTTTGTCCTTTAACGACATGTACCTAACAATTCATAAAACATAAGAATGCTAACTTAAAGAATTATTATAAAGTAAAAACCCATGTAAATACCCCCCAGGTTAAGAAATAGCTTCTCACCAGCACCCAGAAGCCCCCCTCATGCCCTTTTCTAAACATAGCTTCCACTCTCTCTTGCCAGAGTTAACCACCACTCTTTCACAGAAATCACTTCTTTACTTTTCTTTTTTTTTTTTTTAAAGATTTTATTCATTTATTTGACAGAGATAGAGACAGCCAGCGAGAGAGGGAACACAAGCAGGGGGAGTGGGAGAGGAAGAAGCAGGCTCACAGCAGAGGATCCCGATGTGGGGCTCGATCCCATAACGCCGGGATCACGCCCTGAGCCGAAGGCAGACGCCCAACTGCTGCACCACCCAGGCGCCCCACTTCTTTACTTTTCTTAATAATGCACTGCCTAGTAAGCATCCATAAACACTACAGTCACATCTTGCCTATTGTTGAACTTTATGTAAATGGAGTCAGAAAATATGTATTCTTCTGTGTCTGGTTTCTTTCACCCAACATTATGTTTTTGAGAGCCACCCATGTTCTCGGTGAAAGCATTTTGTCCTTTTTCATTGCTGTATAGTATTCCATTGCATGAAAAACTATATATACCACCCAGCTGCTGTGGTTTATTTTAGATTTCCATTGTTTCATATATATACATGTATATATGTATGTACATGTATATATATGTGTTTATGTGTATGTTACAATTTACTTATCACTTCTACTGCAGATAGATATGGGAATCCCTCCAGTTTGGGGCTATGGTGAATAATGGTGTTTTGAAGACCCCTAGTGTATTGAGTCTAGGGGTCTTTTTCTTTAATCCACAGGTGTGCTCCATCACTCCACTGTCCAGAAGTGATACTTTCTCCCCAACACACACTACCCCACCCCTACCACTTTGCCTGCTGTTTAGCTTGGAAATGTTAACGCGTAACAGTACAAGCTGGAAACCAAAAGCTATTAAAGAAATGGGAGGTCAGAGACTTTCCGGAGGCCTCCCTTCCTTTCTGCTTTAGATGTGACTTCTGATAACAATAGCAACAACAACAACAAAATACTTAAAAGCATGAAAAGAATTCTTATTCATTTCCTCCAGGTCTTAGGGGGAAGTAGGGGAGAAAGTGCTGATCTTATTGGAATTGCTAGTAAGGCTGGGCCTAGGTTCTTAAAAATCTCAAGCAGTGAGGTGGTTCCATTTCTGCCCAGGGACAGGGCAAGGGAAAAGTGGCTGGGCTTCCTGCTGTCTGGGCTTCTGTTCCCATGCAGGGCGTGCCAGTTTTCAGATAATTTGGGGGGAAGAACAGTGAGACCAGCAGCAAAGGGGCTCATTCTAGCTACAGACCGTGCAAGAGGCTGGTTGGGCTATCTGGGCCATCAGCTCGCTCCATCAACCTAGCTCAGAGAAAGTGGGCCTACGTGAACTGGAAGGAGGGTCTCCTCTTCTGCTTATACCAAGAGGTGCCTGAGTGAACCCCACTACAGTGGAGGAGAGGGCTTCTTACTGGGTAGATCAAATATGGAGGGTGAGATATAGTTTACAGAAGACAAGGCTTGAGCAGAGTAAGACTTTTCTACAGGCTGTGAATGAGCCTATGAATCTCTCTCCCCAACTCACAGTTTCCTGGGTCATCTGACAGAGATATCATCCAGTTACTATGATTTATTTTGGATTTCCATTGTTTTAGTTGTTGAACTTAAATTTTTTGACAAAATAGTGCTGGCAGAAACATAATTGGTACCATCTTTCTGAAGGACTATTTAGTAATAAGAATCAGAAGCTGGAAAATGTGCTTTCCCTTTGACCCAGCAATTCTACTTCTAGGAAGCCGTCCTAAGGGAATAATCAGAAATAGACACAGGAATATTCATTCCAGTATTGTGTATAATATGGGAAAACTGCAGACAACCCCCATAGCCACAATAAGGAACCAATTAAATAAATCTCTTATAGAAATGTCATCAAAGAGTTTAATAGCATGGGATGATGTTAACTCATATGATAACATGATAGTTAAGTGTTCTCCCAAAGGGGAAAAAGATTGAAAAGATACACATCTTCATAGAAATATATCTATGGATTCATATGTAATTACAGAGTCAGTATATACTATATGTGTAATACTTTTTAAATCTTTACTTATTTATTTTACTGCAAAAGTAATGCACAGTCATCGAAAAAATTTAAAGTAAAATCAGCACTCACATCATTAGTCAAGGTCACTCCTTGGAGGTAACCACTGGCAACAGTTCACATTTACAGTTTCAAGTGCTTTATAGTTCACAAAACAAACATCTCTTCATCACACAACAATCCCTATGGTAGAGTAGTTTTATTTTCCTGATTTTTACAGCTAAAGAAACAGGCTCAAAATTGGTTAAATCTGGAACACCATCACTATTTTCTAAAATACAAAATGTACATCAACATAAAGAGTCATGTTCATGGCTGGTCCTACACCACCTTGTTACGTCAGTTCTGTGGCCCTTTGGAGAGTTTTGAGGTGATGGCCTTCAACCCCCTCATGGTACAGGAGTTCCCTTTGCTCCACGTGGAGAGGTGGCCCTTCAGCCACTTCTTGCACATGCCCAGGGACTGGGCCCCTGCTTTCCAAGGGAGCCTCTTTCACTTCAAGGAGGTGAAACCTACCCATCTGCAACTTGAATTCTCTGGCCCCAGCTTCTCTTCTGAGTCCAGGTCCAACTGGTGAGTCCTGGCAAACCTGGCAGGGTATTTACCCAGAGGGCAAGAGGCAGCATTCCAAGAAGGGAAATACAATCATGATAAAGAAAAAAGGAGCTAGACCACAGGTTGGACCAAGGGTCAGGTTTGAGAGCCAGCTTCTCAGCCACAAATAGAAAATGAGTCAAATGGACTGGGGGCTGAAGAAATAAAAAACCAATTTGGAAGCTGCCTGTATATTAGGGCAGGCATGCTGGTACTGGGCTGCTTCCAACAACTAGCCCTGCATAGAGTTGGGCTGGACACTGGAAGGGTGTGGAAATCCATTCACTCTTCCATATAACAGCACTCCAAATATTTGCACCCCTGCCATCATGATTCGCTTTAATCTTCTCTTCTAAACACCCCTGCAAGGTTCTGATGTCCTTTCCCATCCAGTTGATATTTATGGAGATATGGTACATTGAATCCTTTCCTTGTTAATTTGGTCTTAATTAGCCACATTCACTGATCAGTGGAAGAATGTCCTATCCTACACTCTGTTCACTGGGAGTGGGACACAAGGGACTTCACTAAGGGATGCATGAGTAAGGGATGGTAGATATATATTCTTTCTATCTTTGTGCTGTATTAAATATCTCATTAAGAATATTCCAAGTCTCCTTAGAGGATGTGGGAGTACAGCTGATTCCACTCACGCACAAACTACCAGGCTTGCTAAATGGTAGCCTGGTAAGCCTCCACTTTCTCTGGAGCTACAGAGGAATCCACTTCACACTCTAAAGGCTGGATGACCTCCACTTCTAAGGAAAGCAAAGACTCTTTAATGAAACGGCTAGTTGATCTTTAGGTCTTGCTCTTTCCTTGGGCTTCCTCCTAATTTAGTGGAATTATAAGGAAGTTTGTTGACTATACCAAGCCATAGAGTGAAATACTTGATACTGAGCCCCAAGTGGTCCTCCCCCCCCCCACACACACACAATCTGCCTGATGGGCAGTATCCAAGTAAGATTGAATATGTTAACTTGATAATTTGGCAAGACTAGTAGAAAATTCCAAGTTACATTCCTTTTATAAATAATAAAATAGAGAATATGAGATCTAGTGATATCCAGATTAAATATTCTAGTCCCTATATGTCTGATTTAAAGCAAACCTTCCTAGGGGCACCTGGCCGGCTTATTTCATGGAGCACGTGACTCTTGATCTCCAGGTTGTGAGTTTGAGCCCCATGTTGAATGTAGAGTTTATTTTGAAATATTTTTTTAATTAAAAAAAAAATCAAACCACCCTAACATGGAAAATGGTCATCAACCTGGCTATTTGGGGTCTTGAAGATGAAAAATCCCCTAAGGAGTTACTTGATTGAAGCCACCCTTTTCATCTTTATATTCAAGATATAGGCTAGTAAAAAAAGAAGATATATGGTAGTAGTATAAAACTATTACATTTACAAAAACATATAACTTTCAGATAATCTGTTCATTCACTTATTCACTCATTTGGTTCTGAATGATAAGGAGCCGGCCATGCACAGATCTAGGAAAGAACATTCCAGAGACAGGAAACCACAAGGTCAAAGGCTGTCAATGCAATTGAGCTTGGTAGTTCCTGAGAAAGCAAAAGATCAGTAAAGCTAGATTATAGTAAGGTGACCAGAAGAGAGGTAAGGGATGAAGCCGTAGGAGTGGGCAACTTAATATAGGTCAGGGGAGAGGTCCAGACTGGAGGAAGAAATTTGGAAGTCAGCAGCCAGTAGACGGTATGTAAAGCCTTGAGACTGGAAGTGAACACCTATTGAGTATTTTCAGAGCACTGGGGTGTGTCAACCGCTAGAGATTCAGAATGATGAGGCTGAGGAGGAAAGGCCTGCAAATTAGGACAACTGAGTCAAACAAAGGAAGTGCTGGAAAAAGGAGAAAGGGATCCTGTGTGTCAGACGCTGCTGCAGAAGTCTGGTTAGACTGAGGGGCGCCTGGGTGGCGCAGTCGTTAAGTGTCTGCCTTCGGCTCAGGGCGTGATCCCAGCGTTCTGGGATCGAGCCCCACATCAGGCTCCTCCGCTGGGAGCCTGCTTCTTCCTCTCCCACTCCCCCTGCTTGTGTTCCCTCTCTCGCTGGCTGTCTCTGTCAAATAAATAAATAAAATCTTAAAAAAAAAAAAAAAAAAAAAGAATGAGGACTGAAATGCCCAGTGGATCTGGAAGCTTAAAGGCCTGGGGGGGATTGGCAGGCACTATTTCTGCAGAGTAGAGGAGATAAAAGCTTGGCTGCGGTGGACTCAAAGAGGAGGAGAAGAAGTAAAGACAAAATATAGACAATTCAAGAAGTTCTGCTATAAAGGGGGGCAAAGAAATGAGACTGAGGTCAAGGAAAAAAAAGTTTTTTAAGACGAGAGGCATGGCAGCATGCTTGCGTATTGATGGAAACGACGTGAGAGAGGGAAGAGCTGATGATGGGGCATATACCCCGGAGAAACAGGAACTCACATCTACCGAAAGACACAAGACTGTGTATTGTATTGTGAATACAATAGCCAAACACTGGAAACACCCCACATACCGACCAGGAGTTTTCTGGCTACCAATTGTTGTATAACACACAATCCCAAAACTTAGAGGCTTAAAATGAGAAGGTATCGGTAGGATTGTATCTTATGGTTCTGTGGGTCAGGAAATCAGACCACTCACAGCAGAGACAGCTCATCTTTGCTCTGCGGTCTCTGGGGAACTCACGGGGATGACTTAAATGTGTAGGGGCTGGCAGAGCATCTCTCTTTTTCTACCCCCAGCCTCCTCACATGGCTAGCTGGGGCTTCCTTGTAGCATGGCACCTTCCGAATAGTCAGTCTTCTTACATGGTGGTTCCAGGCTCCAAGGATAAGGAAGCAGAAACCGTCCAACCTCCAGAAGCTAGGCCTGGAATTAGCATAGGCTCATCTCCATCAGGTTCTATTGGTCAGGGCAGGCACAGGCCAGCCCTATCAAGGAGATGCAGAACTCACCCTCAGTGGGAGAAATATCAAAGAAGTTGCGGTCATCTTAAATCTGCCATAAACAGTAAAATAGGTAAATAAACTGTTGTATATCATACAATGACGGCTGCACAGCAATAAATGAGAACGAACTACTGCTACTTACGGTAAGTGAATCTCACAGACATAATTCTAAATGAAATGTCAGACACAAAAGAATACGTTCTGTCATATGTCATTTGTATGAAGTTTTCTTTGCATCACTGATGCAGAGTGGTAATGGAAGTCGGAATGGTGGGTACCCTTGAGGGGGCACTTACTTGGATGAGGCCTGGTGGAGATGTCAAGAGTGCTGGAAACGTTCTGGATCTTGATCTGGGTGGTAGCAACACAGGTATACACGTATGCAAAATTTTGCCAAACAACACAATTAAGATTAGTGTTCTTTACTGTATTACTAGGTAGACATACATTTAAAAAAAAAAAAAACAACTCTAGAAGAAGAAAAAAAATGATGTGAGATAGAGAAGACCATGCTGGAAGATTGTATCAGAAGTAAGAGGGAGGGCACAGGGTGCTTGGTGTGGTGGAAGTGCATGGAACTGCTCTTTTGATTGCAGCTATTTTCTCACTGGAAACAGGAAGTGGGTCAGAAGCTGACAAAGAGGAGAAGCAGAAGAAGTGGAGGGCTAAAGAGAAGAAAAATTGGGAAAGGGCAGTCTAAAAAGGAAATGGAGGACTCCCAGCATTACTAAACACCCAAATGAAGTATTTGCTCATGAATTTAAAGGGAGGCGAGGGAGATGGGTGAACTAAGTGAAGGGAATTAAGAGTGCACTTACTGTGATGAGCACTGAATCCTGTGTACAATTGTTGGACTACTCTATTGTACACAAGAAACTAATATAACACTGTGTGTTAATTATACTTCAATTAGAATATTTTTAAAATAAGGGTGACGGGGTGGCTCAGTTGGTTAAGCATCGACTCTTGGTTTCAGCTCAGGTCATGATCTTGGGGTCATGGGATTGAGCCCTGTGTCGGACTCTGTGCTGGGCATGGAGCCTGCTTGGGATTCTCTCTCTCCCTCTCCCTCTGCCCCCCACCATGCTCTCTTTCTCTCTCTCTTTCTCTCCTTCTCTAAAATAATTTCTCTTTTATAAAAATAAATAAGTGCGGCAAGTCAGCATGGTTCTATGTGTCCACATTCATGGAATGCAGGCAGGGAGGTGGACTCCATCCCAGCTGGGGTTTTGCTAGGAAAGTACAGGGGAAGGAAGCAGGGACAAGGGAGGTGAGCATATATGCAAGGGAGTAAAAATCAGAGGATGAGAATCCATGAGTGAGGAGGAAAGTGAGGCTGACAAATTAGAGTTTCAATATTAGAAGAAAGTAGCTGAAAATATAGCAAGCGAGGAGAGGTTATGGAGGAGCCAGAACTATTGGTAATAACAATGGCTAAACAGGGTGGGTGACCATGGTTGGTGTATTGGTCAAGCTAGCTGCTGTAAGAAACAACCCCTAAATCTTAGTGGCTCAGCACGTAAGGTTTACTGTTTGCTCTCCCCACGATCTCATCCTTGTTGGTGGAATGGGGGTGAGAGTTGGTTCCCTGTAGTCTCTTTCCATGGCAGCTCACTCTCTTGGGCTACACTTTCCAATACTGAGCATTTGAAATGTAACTCATGCAGCTAAGAAACTAAATTTAAGATATTGTTGATGCTTAATTAATTTACAATTGTGAAAGAATTCTTGGGACAATTTCAGTGTGTGCATCCACTTTATGAAATTACAGTAGTCCCCCTTATCTGTGGGGGGTGCATTCCAAGATCCCCAGTAGACACCTGAAACTGCAGTTAGTGTCAAACCCTATATATACTGTGTTTTGTCTTCTACATACATACCTACGGTAAAGCTTAATTTATAAATTGGACACAGTAAGAGATCAAAAACAAGAACTAACAATAACATAGACAAATTATAACAATATGCTGTAATAAGAGTTATGTGAATGTGGTCCCTCTCTCCCAAAATATCTTATTGTATTGTATTTGCCCTTCTTGTGTTGAAGTGAGATGATAAAATGCCTATCTGATGAGATGAAGGAAGGCAAATGATACAGGCATTGTGGCACAGCATTCGTCTGCTACTGACGTAATGATTCCTCAAAAGGAAGATCATCTGCTTCCCGGCCTGACTGAACTTGGGTACCTGAAACCATGCAAGGCAAAATCGCAGATAAGGCGGGGGGATCTATTGTACATAGAGATCAAGTATTTTTGATGAAAACTTAGCATCCGAATTGATATGTGCTAAGGTATAAATTACACATTAGATTTCAGGGCCTTAGTGTAAAGAAAGACTATAAAATACGGTTGACTCTCGAGCAACACCAGTTTGAACCGTGTGGACTCTCTTATCCATGAATTTTTCACGGTAGAGTACTGTAAACGTAGTTTCTCTTCCTTATGATTTTCTTCATGACATGCTCACACTAGCTTACTTTATTGAAAGAGTATATAATACATATAACACAGAAAATATGTTAATTGACTATGTCATCAGTAAGGCTTCCAGTGAACTGGCGGCTTATTAAGTTTTGGGGGAGTCAAAAGTTAGGCATGGATTTTCAACTGGGTGGGGGTCAGTGCCCCTAACTTCCATGTTGCACCTCATGATAATTTTTATATTATTACATGTTGAAATGATAATATTTTTGATACATTGGGTTCAACTAAATGTATTATTAAAATTAATTTCACGGGTTACTTACTGCATTTTTTCAAGCAACTACCAGGAAGTTTAAAATTACATGTGTGGCCCACATTACATTTCTGCTGGACAGTGCTGTTCAAGGACCTCAGAATTCTCCATTGGATCTTCTCCATCAGCTGGCAGATAACGAGTGGGAGAAAGCAGAGGGCTGCAGGGGCGGTTTCCCTATGGCTTTGTGCAGAGCTCAGTTATGATGCCAGACCTAACTACGAAGGAGGGGAAACGTAGTCTGCTCAGGAAGGAGAGGAAGCAGACTTGGGAAGCAGCAAGCTGGCCTCTGGCACAGTAGGGTGGAAGGACGAGATCACTGAGGAGAGGCTGCTGAGGGGCAGACAGGCTCTTGGCAAGGTTGTCTCCATGGGTTTTGAGATTACCATGAATTTGGAAGAGTGACCAGGAACAAAAATCTTCCAGACCTCCAGGGACTACAGTTGAGTCAACAAAGGGGACTATTTAACAGATTCTGATAACATGTGCATCAAAGCTCAGAGCTTTTGAGGAAAGAGGAAGAATGATCTTGAAGAAGCAACTGGGGGCATGAGGACACCTCTCCCACCCTCAGGCCCAGTGTCTCAGGATGTGCAGGGAAGAGAAAAAAGAAGCCCCTCCAGAAACGGGTTCTGGTGAAGTAGTGTCTTTACCAGGGACTAGCATTCAGTGTGTGACCTTAAGCAAGTTATTTAACTATTCTGTTTGAGGCTTCCTTATTTTAAAATAGGGATAATAATAATACTTATCCTGTGGCGCCTGCTGGTTCAGTTGGTTGAGTGGCTGACTCTTGGTTTTTCTCAGGTCATGATCTCAGGCTCATGGGATGAAGCCCCACACTGGACTCCACACTCAGGGGGAGTCTGCTTGAGGTCCTCCCTCTCCCCCTCCCTGCATTCCTCTCCCTGCTCAAGTGCGCATGTGCTCTCTCTAAAATAAATTAAATATTTAACAATAATAATAATAATACTTATTTTACAGGGCTGTTGTATTAAATACTGACACCTGTAAAGTATTTAGCATGTAGAAATTACGATATAAAATGATTTCTGAACATTGTACTTAAAGCACATTGGTTTCTCCTTTCTTTATATCTTCTTCCTTCGTGTATTTACTTTCCTTTGTGTGAGCATTCATCTGGCCATGCCCTCACATAAATGAAAGCAATCTGTTAGTTCTGCCCTTGTTCTAGGACATTGTTCACTAGCAAAAATCATCAGTTTCATGTAAATTTATGTTGCCATTCAGAAGAAATGGTCAGCTTTGACGTGAGGTGAAATGGATTTGATCTTAGACTATAGTTTGGAAAAGGAGCACACGTTTTTTCTATAAATAGAACAAAAATCTCATTTTCAAAAGGAAAAAGCTTTGTGTGTGAAGAGGGAAGTCCTGAGAGGAGGGTGTGGCTCCTTTCCAAATCACAGTAGATGAAATTGCACAGAGACTTTTTTCTTATTGCCTAATATGGACTTGTATATAAACGGCAAAAGGGGGAGAGATGATGAGCAGTCCTTCCAACGTTCCATTTTTGCCACACCATTTCCAGAGCAGTGCCTAGAGAGTCAAAGTTTTCCATTAATGTTGTCCCAAATAAGATACCCAAATAAGATATAAGAATTAAATTAGTGCTCTAGATTACTCTTTGCTTTCTACAGGGGACATCCTACAAATCACTCTTCAAACCTCACATCAGAAACTAAAGAGCTCGTTAAACCTTCCTCTGAAATGTGATTCTGCTGAGGGACAGATGTAGGTCAAAGGCTCAGGCTAGGAAAGGAGGTAAGTGATTTTTCTGTTCTCCATGGCTAGATGAGAACAGTAAAGCCCAGCCTTTCCATTAGAAAGCTTCATCCTGTGCATAATTTTTAAAAAACCTCTTATCAGTGACTTGGTCTAGGAGAGGGGGAATCTGACCCTTTGCAATGGTTTTGCAAGTTTCTGTCCTCCAAGTTTGACATGCAGGGCACTCTGCTGAGCACTGAGTGGGTCTGGGGGGCCTACCCCATCCAACCTCACCCCTGGAGCAGGTCCCGATTTTTAACATCAGAACTGGATCCAAAAGCTTGAGGCATTTTCAGGATGCAAAACATGAATTTTTCAGAAGTTTCATCCCCATGGTGTTTCATACCACCGGCACGTGAGTTCTCATCAAATCCTGTAAGGAAGGTGCTTCTGTGTCCTTGTTTTACACATGAGGGAGAGGACTCTTGGAGTGGTTATGTCTTTTCTAAGGTCCCACAGTGGTAAGAAGGGAGCAGAGGTTGAGTAAAACTGGCCCTCTGAGGTCAAGTGTGGGGCTCTCACGAAATCCCCACTCTCTCTCATGGTTAAAAACTAAACTAAGCCAAAATAAGTACTGCTTCCTTATCTAGCTGATGTTATCAAAGAATCACTGGGACCAGTGAGTGGTTCCGAGCACATGGCACCCACTTTCCTAGGTGCCGGCTACAGCCACCAGCAGTCCCGGGGCCCTCCCAGAGCTATTCCCAGTGTGTGAACTCTTAGGCAATATGGGTCGAAAGCAAATGGAAGGAAACGGCTTATGCTGCTCTGCGTGCACCTGCGTTTTTTCACTTAGTATTTCCTCGATGGTTCCTCTATATTAGTGATTAGTAACTTACAAAGTGCATGTGTCTGTGTGGGGAGGGGGCGGTCACTGAGCCTGATCACCCATCACTTAAAAAACCCATGGGGCTCCTGGGTAGCTCAATCGGTTAACCATCTGCCTTCGGCTCAGGTCATGATCCTGGAGACGCAGGATCGAGTCCCACATCAAGCTTTGTGCTCAGTTGGGAGCCTGCTTCTTCCTCTGCCTGCTTGTGCTCTCTCTCTCAAATAAATAAAACCTAAAACACAACAAAAAAACTCTAAAAAAATAAATAGAAGTAAATTTAAACACCTGGCCATTAATTCCTCCCTCTCAGTAAACCTCCCAAGAGCTCCCCCTGACTTACAAAATCCCCTCCAAATTTGTAGCCAGGAATTCAAGGGCCTGCATAACCTGGCCCTCACCCACCATTCCAAGTTTATTGCCCTGGAATCCTGTGTAAAACTGCTTGCCCTCTCCAGCTGGTGCTCCCCGCCCTGCCAACCCACAGCTTCATACAGTTAAACGACTTCCCAGACTCAGGGCCTCATTCCAACCGCATCTCTTTAGATGAAACTCCCCTGACCTCTACAGCTAGAAGGGGTTTCTCCCTTCTTCTGAATCTCAGTGGTAATGATGGCTTGACAGCTAACAATCATCTTCTCAATAAATATTTGTTAACTGAATGAGTGTTCCCAAATGGATTGTAAATCACCAGATGGATGTAACCAGTTCTTTAAATCCCCAACACGATGTGCGTGTTTGAAGGGGGTAGGATGGATTGACTGATTCTCCTTCAGTGTTTGCTGTTGGCAATCCACAAATTAATCCATTACCCTGGCTCAGGAGCAAGAGCTGGTGAAAACAGTTTGGCCATTTTGGTTTACCTGATAAACAATGGGGATTCTTTCTGAAAGCTAATGGTGCCAATGGTGCCTGCGGCCGTCTGTTCTTTAGGTGGTTATGCAAAGGGACAAATCAGATCCCTCTTGTTCAGTGATGCCCTGTGCACCTCTCTGAGGAGACTGGAGACCTTTGGCTATTGTCTCGCTATCTGTCCGTGTTTCCCCTTTTCTATTTATTTATTAATATTCCCAATGGCCATGTTAAAATCTCTGATTCTCATCCTTTCAGTGTCTTGGCATTTTTTTTTTTAAGATTTTGTTTATTTATTTGACAGAGAGAGACAGAAAGGGAGGGAACACAAGCAAGGGGAGTGTGAGAAGGAGAAGCAGGCTTCCCGCCGAGCAGGGAGCAGGGAGCACGATGCAGGGCTCGATCCCAGGACCCTGGGATCATGACCTGAGCTGAAGGCAGATGCTTAACACCTGAGCCGCCCAGGTGCCCCAGTGTCTTGGCCTTTTCATTCCTTATCATTCAGCTATTTGATGATTGTTGGAAGATGATTTTTATATGTCACTCATTTTTCTTAGTTATGTTCAAAGGAAGAATCTTCCTAAAACATTTACTCCACTGGTTTCAAAATTAAAAGTCATGATATTTTTCCTTTTAAAATATCAATAAAGGGGGCGGCTGGGTAGCTCAGTTGGTTAAGCATCAACCTTCAGCATAGGTCATGAACCTGGGGTCCTGGGATCGAGCCCCACATTGGGCTCCCTGCTCAGTGGGGAACCTATTGCTCCCTCTCCTACTCCCCCTGCTTGTGCTCTCTCACTCTCTCTCTGTCAAATAAATAAATAAATAAATAAATAAATAAATAAATAAAATCTTTAAAAAAAAATGTCAATAAAGGGGCTCCTGGGTGGCTCAGTCAGTTAACCATCAGACTCTTGATTTTGGCTCAGGTCATGATCTCAGGATCCTGGGATCGAACCCCACATTGGGCTCCCTGCTCAGCAGGGAGTGTGCTTGTCTCCCTCTCCCTCTGCCCCTCCCCCTGCTCATGTGCTCTCTCTCTCTATATGCATATATCTATATAGATAACCTATATCTATATAGATATAGATATATCTATATAGATATATCTTAAATAAATAAATCTAAAAAATAAATAAAAAATAAAATGTCAGTAAGTAGCACTTTGCAGGTACTATAATGTGACTTTCTTAAATGTTAAATGTAGTGTTACTTTTAATCTTTAAAACTGTTACAAAATTAAGTGCAACATTAGCAAAATTATGACAACTAAAAATGTCTCCAGATATTGCCAAAATGTCCCCTGGGGAGCAAAATCACTCCTAGTTGAGAGTCACTTCTCTCTCTCTCTTTGTTTTTTAAGATTTTATTTTTCTATTTATTTGAGAGAGAGAGAATGTGTGTGCATGCATGGGGGTGGGGGGCAGGGGCAGAGGAAAAGGGAGAGAGAGAATTACAAGCAGGATCCATACACAGCACAGAGCCCAATGAGGGGCTCATTTCCAAGACCCTGAGATCATGACCTGAGCCAAAACCAAAAGTCAGCTGCTTCACCAACTGAGCCACCCAGACGTCCTGAGAGCCAATTTTCTATTGACTTACTGAGTCCAATGACTTGGGTTTCTTGTTTCTGTTTCTCCATGTGAAGGATTCTACTAGAATCAATAATTTCATAAGGAATTGCATTAAAAACAATTTCATACAGAAAAGAGAAATACACTGGTTGATGAAATACATCAAATCTTAGAAAATCCAGAAGTCCATAATGATGAGAGAAATCCAGGAAAAAACCAATTTGTTACCCTTTGAACCAAACCTTTGGTTTGAAAGTCGATAACTAAAGAGAAATGATGAAGCATGTAAACTCCCCTTCAGGTAGCATCTATATTTCAGAAACCAAATGTCTCTAGTTGAGAAGGGAAAGTTCTACTCTATGGAAGAATCATTTTTAGTACCTAATGAGATTATTGATTCAAGCAAAGATTATCAGTTGATGCTAAAACCTCTATGAATGGGGTACTGGTTATTCATATGATACCAAAGTAATGGCACTTGGGTTACTTGCTGGCCACAAGAGATGAAAATAGAACTACATAATGGAGGGAGAGGCTGTTCCCATTTAATCTAGTTGTCATCTACCCCATCACCTTCGCTAATGGTGAGATAACCAGCTATTACGCGTCTTCTGATGTGATGTGGTGTGAAGTATACAACATCACATATATTACATTCTAGCCAAAGATGTTTAACTTGAGTCTAACCAAAGGCTTATATCTAACTTATTTACCTGAATTACACGGGGTAGAGGAATAAGCTGAACAAAAATATGGGGAAGCAAACAAGCTAAAAAGGTGGTACATTCTTGAGGACAACTGGCCTGGCTCTTCAACAAATCGTTGTAATAAGAAAAGCAAAAGGTTAAAAGGTAGATTAAAAATATAACAATCAAATGGAACATGTGGTTCTGGATTGGTTTGTGGTTTCTACAAACCAGCTAGAAAGGACATTTTGGTGCCAATTGAGGGAGTTTGAATGTGTATTAAGTATCAGATGATATTAAGAAATCATCATTAATTTTATTAGATATGAAAATGTCATTTTTGGCCCTACGGGAAGATGCTCTTATTCTTTAGACACGCATAGTGAAGTATTTAAGACTGTTGTTTCAAGAGTTTGGAACAACAAAGATTTATTTATCGCTAACACTACATCACTGTCCCAGGTCCGCTGCCACTCTCTGTGTCATCTTCCATCTGGTGTGCAGGCTGAAAGAGCAGGCCTGTCTTAGCACATTGTTCCAGAAGTAAAATAAAGATGACGGAATCAGATCATGACTCAAAATGTCGGTTTCACTTCCACTCATATTTATCAGCTAACGCAAGTCACGTGGCTGAGTCTAGCATCAATGGGGTAAGGTATACTTCTCCCACAGGGTGGGTTAGTAGAATCACTAAGAAACCAATGACAATGAGAACAAAGTGTCTAAAACTCTAAGTCATAATAAAATTGTTTCACAGGGAACAAATTATAATGTTAAATCCAGATGTTAGAAAGCAAGAGAGACTGAAAATAAATGAACTTAACTTTCAACTGTAGAAACTAGAACAGAAATAACATGTAAAGCGAAGAAGGGAGAAGGAAGGAATTAATAAAGATAAGATAGATAATATGAAATAGAAAACCAAAAACAATAGACTTAAATTCTATGCTTTGACAAGATCAAAACAGAGAAAGCCTTTGGCAAGTATTATCTAGTAAAGAAAGAAAGAAAAAAGACACAATAACATTAGAAATGAAAACAGGATGCAGAGATTTTAAAAATTTTTTTGAGATTAAAAAACTTTTGCATGCTATCTACAACTTTATTCCTATGACTTTAAAAATCCAGACCATGAAGAGTGACTTTCTAGAAAAATGTAAATTCCAAAAACAACTCAAGAAATGAATTTACCAATAATAGCATAAAAAATAGGTAGTCAAAGATCTACCTTCAAAAAAAGAAGTCCACACAGCCCGTTAGGGTGAGGACTACCAAGACTTTAATGGGCAGATAAACTCCATAGAATATGAAATGTCTCATGGCTTAGTAAAGGTAGAAAGTTTACCAAGAGCAGATTATCATTTTTAGCTAAAGATACCAGATGATTAAATTCTGGTCAATGAGATGGTAGAAGAGGGAGAGAGGGGTACTTTTAGGAAAGGTTTTCTTCTCCAACAAAAAGAAAGGGATGTCTGTGAGAAGACCCTGCTCCTTCCTCCCTGCTTGGGAACATGTCCCTGTGGATCTACTGGGACCCTGAGGGAACACATGGCTGACCCACTGAGAATGAGATGGGACTTCTCTATGATGTTGTTGAGTGTTGAACCAACTCTGGCACCTCCTACATGAGAAAAACATATTCTTGTATAAACCACTTTTTCAAAAATTGGTTTTTGTTACAGGCAGCTGAAAATACCCTAACTAAAATAGGTGGGCTCTATCAAACTTTATTTTTTTTTAAGATTTTATTTATTTATTTGACAGACAGCCAGCGAGAGAGGGAACACAAGCAGGGGGAGTGGGAGAGGAAGAAGCAGGCTCCCAGCGGAGGAGCCTGATGCGGGGCTTGATCCCAGGGATCCAGGATCACTCCCTGAGCCGAAGGCAGACACTTAACAACTGAGCCTGGGTGGTGCCCCTCTATCAAACTTTAACAGCATAAATACCATAAGTGATATCAATGGTTTCAGAGCCCAGAAAAAGCACGAGAACTTTACAGCTCATTTCGCATGTATTGGTCACATATGGTGCTCATACAACAACTAAATATTTTCATATACCATTCCTACAGGGAATTTTTTCTTTTAAATCCTATGGTGCCGTTGGTTTATTGGGCCTTTTCAATGATAAAATAGAGACCCCTGTCTTCAAGAAAAGATGTTCCAAACAAATTCTTATCTGTGAAGTTGAAGCACATTTTTTTCTGCCAAGCTAACTTAGAGACAAAACAGAATGTATCAATTTTTATATCAGTTTTTCCCTCCTGTTTTAAACAGCAAGATGATTATGGCAATTGTTATATGATTTTTAATTCTTAAGCTTTTGCTTTCTTGTAAAACTAAAATGGGATTCTTGACCAAATGGCTATTACGGTAGGTTCACATTTTATTGAAATGTTCATCCATATCTTTGTTGATCTTTCAGCTTTTTCCTGCTTTTATTATGAGGTGTTAGGTGATTGCTCAGCTTACGTGGCCCATCTTGTTTATGTTCCTGTCAGCTATTATAATTCAATGTAAGCAAGTTAATGAGTTGTTTTCAGAGACTCAGGGCATTCAATAAGTTTAATAGCTCAAGTGTGAAATTTTCTGTTTGTTAAAAATAAAAATAAATTAAAGCTAAATGATATATATGCCCCAAATGAAAATACTAACACTCTCACACCTGTGTTAGGTAAGTATTACACGCCAAGGAGAGTGAGATGTATGCAGATGACTCAAGCAGAGTTTAGAACTCAGACAAATCCAGTCACTGGAGGAAATAGAGTGCAATGATCTTACTAAGGAACTGGGAGGGAAATGCAATTACTAAGGACTCAGGAACAGAGCAAGGGGCAGCCATGAAGAAGAAAGTAGGCAGATAACTTGGTTACTAGAAAACCGGAAATCAAGGTCAAAGCAGTGGCAGGAAAGAGCAAGACCAACTGTATCCTGAGCCAGTGAGTTTACCACCAGGGCCCTGGAGACCTCCAGCCGGTAAGCATTGTTCCTAGAGTTGGAGGCAATGCTGACTCTGGGGGTGGGAGGTGGAGGTAGTCAGGAGCCAAGCAAAAGCTCTAAGCCAAATTCATTACACCAGACAAATGAACTACTTCTTCAGAATCTCAAGTGCAGTCAGAAACTGCTGACAAACTACTGCTCTAAGAAGAAGACCCATTTTTTTCCTGGGTCTAAAAGGAGCTGAACCTGGACGAAATTACGAAGACAACAAGTCTTGTGTTTAGTGTGTGTAAACCCCCTTCTAACCCCCAAGGTAACTCCAGTAATCAAAACACACTCATTTTAGAAGGCTGGCTCATCTGAGAAGTCCAAAGTGCTTGAAAGACATCACTTAATTAAGCCCCTCTTACAAAGACTGGCAGATAAACACTTTGTCCTAACTTCCAGAGGAATTATTTGAGGATCAGCTCTATTTGTAAATCTGGGGAACACAAAAGGAAGTTAATCTCTGCTGGTATTAGCCTGTTTGAGAGAATCCATCCCTAAAGGCCACAGGTAGCAAGCAGCAATGTCAGCTCAAAGGCCATGCTCTTGGGAATGTCCTGCAAAAGAAGAGCAAGGAGACAAGATGGGCGCTAAAGCTTGGATTTCAGTTTCCTCCTGGCCAATGTGTGTCCATCTTAGAGATAAGAGCCCACCTTCCTATTGCACTGCCATTATCACCCTCAACAACACCTAAAGGACTTCCACTAATATATTTACTGTAGACATGAAGTCAAACCTTGGTAAAAATTAAGGTACATCATTTTCCCTACCATTTTGCCAAGTTGGGTCAAAGACCTGCTGTTGTCTTTCTCTTCTGTTTCATTTGTTTTCTCTTTTCCATTTCCTCTCCCACCTTCCAAGTTTATGTTTCGTGTGCCTGCCGTCAAGCAATGGCACTGGAACAAGTCCCATAGTTTACACTAGGAGGATCAGAGAATCCCTGTTAAACACCAAAGTATTTACTCCCCCCAGAAAAGGAAATAGAAAGGATCCTCAAGGTCCACAGATCTAGTGAGATTAATTAAAAAACAAAAACAAAAAGGCAGCAGCTGTGCTTAACATAAGGTACAATCACCAGGACCTCCCCCTCTTCATGATACCCTAGACGTGTAGCAACTTCATTTGGTTATTTCAGGATGTTTTGTAAACAGGGCAGGCACAATCAAGGAATGGTTAAAAACATTTCAGTTGTATTTGTCTCTCATTTTCTGCATGTGTTTTCCCAAAGGCTTCTTTCTCAAAGGGACCCTGGAGAGGGGCCTTAATCATCTGTTATCTCTCTTGCTGCTTCCTGCTCAGTCAGTGGGAACACTGAAATCTATGAACACTCCCTGTCCTTTCCGATTTTGTATAATCCACGCGCTCAAGAGAGTAAGTTTTCTGATCTAACTCCATCCAGGACTTGGGTGGCATTTGGGAATCCAAGTCCTACACTATATGCTGTAACTACCTCTCCCCTCAACTTAGGTAAAAGTCGATCTCTCCTAAGAAGTAGAATGTACTTATCTTTCTTTGGCCATTTGGAAAAGCAAGACTTTGTTCCAAATGTCACTGTCAAAACATAATAGCATTGTAAAGCTTCTATATAGAAGTGGATTGCCTGTATATCTTCGTGATCATATTAGCCCAAGGGTTTTTAACCTGGGCCTGTGAATGGGCTTTAAAGGAGTCTCTTAACCTCCAAATTGTGAATGGTACAGCTGGAAGATGAGCTTGGATAGGGTGTGCCGGTGGTGGGATGCTGTTTCCCTTCCTTTCCCAGAAAGCTGAAAATGTAAGGAATGAGTCCTAAAAATATGGATGTTGTGGGAAACCGGTTTCCCTAATCTCTCTCATAATTCTGCCCCCACTCTGAGGTCCATATCTTAGACTTTGCTCTTGCTTTTAAGGAGGAACCTGGAAATGGAGTGAAAAAGAATGGAGTCAAGACCTCACATATAGTGAGCCCCGAAAAAATGTTAGTTGAATGAATCAGTGAATGCAAGAATGACTTTATGTGAGATGCTAGTTTTTGAAGGCATTTAAATAGAAGGTTGTAAGATTTAACTCCCCTTCTCTCTTCCTAACACTATTTGAAATTTCTGAATCATGTGTTTGAGAGGAGTTGACCCCACCCTCAGGTCAAAAGTGGACTCTCCTGGGCTTGACCCTATCAGCATATCCCATCTCCCTGACCTTCAGAGTTGGTTTAGAACAAACAGTCACAAATCAGGGCAGTAGGGGGCCAATGAGACTACAGTTGGGAGTTTTATTCAAGCTATCGAGGATGCTGACTCTCTTTTCTGCTGGATCTGAACCTGGAAGTATGCAGGCCCAGAAGCTTCTGGAAACTAACCCTAGATAAAGGAATCAATAAGTGGAAAGCAAGAATCCAAGATTTATTCACTTCATTTGGGCCCCAGGTCAAACCTTTCCTGAAGTCAGTAAACCTCTGTAAATTCTCCTTATAGTTTAAGTCAATCTGAGTTTGCTTTCTCTGTCTTGATAATGGAAAGATCATTAACTAACATAAACTTAATGTGCTTTGCAGGAAGTTGAAACACAATATGCATTTATGGGGATTTCCGAACTCCCAAACCATCGTTTAACCAAAAGACCACTTTCCTCATAATATTGCCAGTAAGGCAGTTATATACTTGTACACAATGCATTAGAGATAATGAATTTGTGTAAAAGTAATTAAGTTATGGTCATAGAATGAGTCGGTTGCAAAACAATAATTAGAATCAAGGAACTTGAATTCCCACGCCCCTAGAGACATTATCAAGTCTCTTAGGAAATAATGTTGAGATATTGCCTAAAGTGACATTTAAATTTTCCCTCATGTTCCTCTTAGTCGGATTGTGACAGATAGTTCCTGCTTAAAAGAACATAGTCACTTCTCTGACACAATTATTTTCCACTAAAAACAAAACATCAAACTGAAAGGAAAAGAGATTGCTGAAATAATAAGTTATTTATTAATACTATCAGATAACACAATCCTGGAACTAGAAAATTGGATTCAAGTTCTGAATTGCTCCAACTTTGCCCTAGGAGTTGTCTGGCAAACACACTAGAAGCCCACAGCTTATTTGAATAGAGGGAAATGAGTCTTGATCACGATTTGTGAGATACCTTTGTTCAAATAAAGATGGAATATGCGTAGATAGAACCTACTATTCTTTTAGCCCACATTTCCTTATTCATAGAAGGATGCCCTAGACTTTAGGATATGGAAAGAATTTTGTTTACCATCATTACTCCTGACCTCTGAGGGGCAACATTTTTTTATTTATAGAATTTCTGGAGAATCATGATTTTCCAAGCTTACAAAAGCCCATTTTAAACTAGTTTCTTGGTTTTGAAACACTGGTATTTTTGGTGATGAGTGTCTGAATTGGGGAAACAACACAGTGTAACAAAGAAGTTCTCACCAGGAGCTGAATGCTCTCTGGTCACTTTATCTCTCTCACGAACTTCCTGTGTAGAATAAATTTCTGTCTCTGAGACTCAGTTTTCTCCTCTACTAACAGTGGGGCTTAGACCAGCTGATCTCAAGGGTTTCTCCCCCAGAGATGGAGGAGTCAATGAGCAATATGATGATCCCACTATAATGTCAAGAACTATCATTTGAAACTACACATCCTCTGTAGTATTTAGTCCTCCATGGTAACAATCAGAAATAAATTGTCACATATAGAACGACGATACTCATGAAAGATTCTTGATTAAGAATCAAATACCTCGAAAGGGGGGGTAATCAGAAGGGGGAATGAAGCATGAGAGACTATGGACTCTGAGAAACAAACTGAGGGCCTCAGAGGGGAGAGGGGTGGGGGAATGGGATAGACCGGTGATGGGTAGTAAGGAGGGCATGTATTGCATGGTGCGCTGGGTGTTATACGCAACTAATGAATCATAGAGCCTTACATCGGAAACCGGGGATGTACTGTATGGTGACTAACATAATATAATAAAAAATCATTAAAAAAAAAAGAATCAAATACCTCAAATTTGGCAGGAACATTTGAGTCTTACAAACAACAACAACAAAAATCCTAGAGCTAACTTTTGACACTTAGATACTATCAAGTTATGCCGTAAACCAATGATTAAGTAGGAGACATTATTCTCAAATCCGTTTTAACCCTTATATAAGGAAATTCTTTCTGATCCCTCTTTAGTTAGCACTCTTCATGAAAGAAGTAAATTGAAATATTTCAGTGCATGTATTACTTCAGCGGATCACATGTGCAAGGGCCTGACTATTCCACAGATGCCTTCATGTGACATCCTTTTGGCTTCAAATTTGAGTTAAATTAGCATGCTGCTTTGCAATGGACGTGAAACAACAGTACACCAAAACTCACTGGAGACTCAGGGCTTAGCTTTTTCTTTCTATGACTGAAAGTAGTTTTGTGTTTTTGACAGAGTCCTGTGGGTTTAAAACAAATTTTTTTTAGTAAAATTAAGTTAAAAAAATCAATATAAAAAACTAAACAAATGGTATAACAGGCTGTAATTCTGGTTTGGCTCCATTTCTACTCCTTTAGTGAAATGAGCATATATTATGTTGAACCTTATGACATTGCTATCTTCATAGGTCAAAATTTCATTTGGTTTCATCTAAGACCTTATAACTCATTTATTTAAGTGTTGGCTCTTACCCTATAATTGAAGAACTTATAGCTCCCTTTAAAGAGGAAAAAAAATTTTGCAGTTCGGAATTGTGGGTCTCAGAGTTTGTAATGGGAGGAACCCGTTGAACTAAACTGCTTTTTCCCAACCATTTAATTTAATCAATTTATTTATTTGGGGGGGGGCAGAGGGAGAGGGAGAAAGAGAATCTTAAGCAGTGTGGAGCCTAACACAGGGCTGGATCTCACAACCCTGAGATCATGACCTAAGCCAAATCAAGAGTCAGACGCTTAACCAACTGAGCCACCCAAGGCCCACACCCCCACCCCGCCCGCAACCATTAAACTATCAAAGTAGTACACCATGTATATTGATAAAAAACAACAACAAAAAGTACAAAAGGACTAAAAAAGAAAAGTACACGTATCCTGTCCTCCATCCCACTAGAAAAACATGATATTCATTGAACTCCCTAGGTATTCACTTTAAATCCTTTCTCACTTTATTTCATTTGGTCACAGCTATGGTCTGAATGTTTCTGTCCCCCACTCCTCCCCAAATCCTTATGTTCAAATCCTATGATGGTATTAGGAGGTGGGGCCTTTGGGAAGTGATTAGATCATGAGGATGGAACCTAGGAATGCAACTAACGCCCTCATAAAAGAAGCTCCAGAAGAATCCCTCCCTGCTTGGCCATATGAGGTTACAACCAGAACTTTGCAACCTGGAAGAGGACTCCATGCTGGCACCCTGATCTTGGACTTTCAGCCTCCAAAACTGTGAGAAATAAGTTTCTGTTGTTTATAAGCCACCTAGTCTGGCTATAGCAGCCCAAATGGATTAAGACAGTCACTCTCTCCTCAGCTTTAAATAACATGCTTATATACCTTCCCTTTTTGGTCAGTTTTAACTCCCTGGCCAAGAAGATGATAAACGAGCTATTAACGTATTATGTCCTACTTCATCCCCCATTTCATATTTTGTTATTTGTAGTATTAAAAATACACAGTACTATTTAGTATTTACTTTTTCTATTGGTTATATTTACAACCTTAAAGAAATACATAATTAATATTTCCATTTCCAGCTCCACCATCTTTACATTCTTAAAATCTCCCCCCCTCCTTTTTTTAAAGATTTTATTTATTTATTTTGACAGAGAGAGACAGCCAGTGAGAGAGGGAACTCAAGCAGGGGGAGTGGGAGAGGAAGAAGCAGGGTCCTATCGGAGAAGCCTGATGTGGGGCTCGATCCCAGAACGTCGGGATCACGCCCTGAGCCAAAGGCAGCCGCCTAAGGACTGCGCCACCCAGGCGCCCCTCCCCCCCTTTTTTAAAGACACATTTATTCAGTGCCATGACCATACCACTATATTTAGCAATCAACAGCATGGGTGCAAAAAAAAAAAAAAAAAAAAAAAAACTACATTAGAACCCTTTGTTGGAATGCTTTACACTTTCCATAGAACAGAAACTAAAATAACCTGTTCTACAATTAGTCACAAATACAGTCCTCAAATTTTTTGCCCATACATATGAGTATTGTTTAAAACATGTCTTCTTCATAACAGCTAGGCCCTGCTACCACTGTGCTTGGCTGAGTTCACAAATCTGTTGTAACCTGTAGCTTCCCTGTCATTTCTCTGGCTCTCCTCTCCCGTTAAGCTGTTTCCTGGCAGTAATTAAAACCTCCTGCCACAGCTATAGCTATTGCTGCTGCTGGAACCGCCATAGCCAGCTTGGCTTCATGGTTTTGCAAAGTATTGGCCTCCACCACCATAGGGGCCAGAGCTTCTACCTCCAAAATTTCCTCCTTTCATGGGTCCAAAATTTGAAAATTGACTGTTGCAATTGCCAGAATCATTACAGCTTCCACCACCTCCAAAATTGCTTCCATCATTTACCAAATCCATTATAGCCATCCCCACTGCCACCATATCCACCACCACCTCGACTGCCACCAAAGCCTCCTTGTCTGCTGAAGTTCCCTCCGTGACCAAAGTTGTCATTCCCACCAAAACCACTTTCACAACCGCCACTAGAGTTTCCATAACGACATTGACCTCCTTGACTGGATGAAGCACTAGCCATTTCTTGCTTAGATAGGGCTTGCCTTACTTCACCGTTGCGGCCATTCACCACATGTGGCCGTATGGGATTTTTAAAGGACAATCTGTCTACAGAGTCATGGTCATCAAATGTTACAAAAGCAAAGCCTCTCTTTCTGCCACTGCCTCGGGTCAGTCATGATCTCAATCACTTCAATTTTCCCATGCTGTTCAAAATAATCTCTTAGATGATGTTCTTCAGTGTCTTCTTTAACACCATCAACAAAAATCTTTTTCATAGTTAAGTGGGCAACAGGTCTTTGAGAATATTCTCTTGAGACAGCCCTCTGGTTCCACAACAATTTCATCCAGCTTGTGTGGCCTTGCATTCATGGCTGCCTCCACCTCCTCTGCAGTGGCATATGTGATAAACCCAAAGGATCTGGAATGTTTGGTGTTTGGACGTCTCATTACCACACTGTCTGTGAGTATTCCCCATTGCTCAAAATGGCTCCTCAGACCCTCATCAGTTGTTTCAAAGCTCAAACCCCCAATGAAGAGCTTCTGCAGCTGTTCAGGCTCTTTGGGAGGCTCTGACTTAGACATGACAGCAGTGGGGGGCAGGGACTTTAATGATACTCGGTGGTGTCCAAGGGCAGAAAGCAATTCTCAACATCTCTTACCTTATTATTTATTATGTAAGAGAAAGAACACATCTAAATTTCCCTTCAACTTTCTTCCTTCAACTCTCTCTCTCCTCCATAGACCTCTTGACTTCTGTCAACTCCACCATTACTTTTATATTATTAGAATTTGTAACATTCACGTTTTGTTTTGTGAATGGCCATTCAGTTGATACTAAGTATTTTAAGTCAATAAAGTGTAATTATACTATTTTGCTTATGTAAATAGTATTCACTATAGAACAAAATGCATCAGTTAGAATAGAAAAGATAAATCTATATCATTGGCCCATATCACTAGGAGGGATGCTTCAAACATCATGATCATATAATTACATTTTCAAATACTCCATTAGAAGAACCAAATAATGACACATTTTAGTTTGCTTTATATTTGGAATGCGGCTTTCTTTTGTTTTAATCGCTTTCCATTTTTCCTCTTAACAAAGCACATGCCTTCACCATATGACTAAATTTGTCCAGGATCTTAATCCTAGTCTCTGTGGTATGGAATCCACTTTCTGCCTGAGGACATTCTTCTCCAGTTCAATAGCAATTGCTCTCTTGGTCTGCTGTACAGCTATAGTTCTAGGCCTTCCTTTCATTGGGTTAGGGATTAGCGTTTCTTGGATCTCAGGTTTTTTTGATTCTTGGATTCCTTTTTCTTTTTACTGTTTCATCCTTAATTGATTTTTTCAGAAAGAATTTTTGAGAGGTGAGCTTTCTGAGTTCTTACATTTCTGAACATGTCTTCATTTTACCCTTACAGCTGAGTGATACCTTAACTAGTTCCGATACTCAGCTCCTGAGAACTCTGAAAGCAGTGTTCTACTGTCTTCTGGCACTGAGTGCTGTTGATGAGAAGACTAGGGCCAATTAAATTTTTGTTCTGTTGTAGTTGACCTGTTGCTTGTTCTCTGGAAGCTTTTAGAATCTTCTCTTAGTATTTAATGTACTATAAAATCACAAGTTTATGGTGAAGTAAGGGTTTATTTTCATTTATTTTGCGTGGCCCTTGGTAAGCCCTTTTACTCTGAAGACTCCTATCTTCGCTCTAAGAAATGTTCTTCTATTATTGCTCTCATTATTTTTTCCCCTGAGTTTTCTTGTCTCCTTCTGGAACTATTGGTTGGCTATTATCCTCCCTGGATTGACCCTATATAGTTTTTGGACTTTTAAAAATATTTCTTCCCCTTTGTCTTTTTGCTTTACACTTTGGGAAATTCCACTAACCTTTTCTTTCAGCCCTTCTGTTGTTTTTGTTTTAAAGATTTTATTTATTTATTTGAGAGAGACAGAGAGAGAGCATGAGCTGGGGCAGTGGGGGGAGAGGGAATGCAGAGGGAAAGAGATAAGCAGACTCCCTACAGGACCCTGGGTTCACAGCCTGAGCTGAAGGCAGACACTTAACCACTGAGCCACCCAGGTGCCCCTGATTTTTTTTAATTAGAGGAATTTCCAACAATTCTTTTTTTTTGTCTCTGATTGCTATCTATATAATACATAGATAGATGATAGAATATATATATATATAATAGATAGATAAACTTGTTTTATGGATACACAGGCTTCTCAAATTATCCTGAGGTCACTAATTAGAATACAAAAAAAGAAAAAAAAAGAATTTTGTTTCTCTGAGGTCAGTTTTTTTTTAAATAGTTCTTTTGAAAATTTTTAAAACTATACCTTCTTTTGGTTATTTTTCAACTAAGTGAACCAGAAAAATGTGTATCAGAAAAATTGCCTAACCTTTGCCCCATTAAAAAAACAAGTTTTGGGGCACCTGGGTGGCTCAGTCGGTTAAGTGGCTGCCTTCAGCTCAGGTCATGATCCCAGGGTCCTAGGATCGAGCCCCACATCTGGCTCCCTGCTTGTCCTTCTCTCTCTGCTCCCCTGCTCCTGCTCTCTCTATCTCGAATACATAAATAAAATCTTTAAAAAAATAAAAATAAAAATAAAAAAACAAGTTTTATTATGAAAAATTTTAATGCTGTACAAAGTAAACAAAATATAATGAACTCCATGGACTCATCACCCAGCTTCAATAAATATGAACATTCTGCCATTCTTATGTCACCTTCACCTTCTATAAATTTTTATAACCAAATTATTAAATAGCTCACATTGAGTTGGTCATTTGAATTTATTTTTCATTTAGTAAATTATCTCATTAGATCATATCATACACATCTTCAAAGTCACCTAATTCAGTGAATGACATTATTAAAAATTATAACAAAAAACCCTGACCATTTAACAGAGCACTTTCTATGCTGTATACTATGTCACGCTTTACAAAAACATTGGTTCATTTAATTTAAGATGATGTGTTCATGACTGTGTTTCTTGGATACAATAAAATGCCAACACAATTGTAGCTGCTGTTATAAGGAAGGGCTATTTCTCAGGAAATCTTAATCTTAATAATTTGTCTCCTAGAGACAAATAATGGCCTTTCAGTGATTTAGTATCAAAGTCACATCAGTTATAACACCAAATTATAAATAAGATGCTTTTATAAGAACTAAAATATTTTTTCTGTACACATGATTCTAAAATTCAGGAATAAACTAAGAGTTTTAGCAAATGAAGAGCCAAAAGATCTTGTTTATGCCCATAGAAGGCAGAAAATGGATTCAGCTGACTGGAGAGAATACTCAACCAAGTGCCCCACAACTGTTTCTTTCATTTTCTCTCATTCCACCTCATTCAGCTTTGTGACGTTTCCCCAGAGCTCTGCCATCATTCACTGGGGAACCAGTACTGGGTATTTGGAGGAAAGATGGGGATTTGAATCAATGTACTGTTGTTTGATAGCTTTTTAACCATGGGGAAGTTACTTAATTTCTCTAAACCTCAGTTTCCTCATTTACAAAATTAGGGAAACAATATCTCCCTCTTAGGGTATTTGTAAAGTTTAAGAAATACAACACACTAAGCAAGTAGTACAGGGCCTAGGACTTAACTATGTATAAATGATCATTATTATTCCTGTGGGATTCATAGGTATCCTCTACAGGTAGGGTGGTAGCAAGATTTAGCAAATAAAAATACAGGATATCCAGGTAAATGTGAATTTCAGGTAGATAAGAATAATTTTTTAGTCTAAATATATCCCAAATATTGCAAGGACTATACTTACACTAAAAAATTACCCCTTGTCTATCTGAAATTCAAATTTAAGTGGGCATCCTGGCAAAATAACTTCTCTTTTAAAAGAAAAATGAGGTATAGTAAAATAAGCTTATAAGAAATAAAGTTTGATTAAATTTGATATTTTATCTGTTCAAACTTGGTAGTCTCCTATCCCCCAGTACACTCAGTATTTTGGGTAATGCTCAAGTATCATCTATCAGAGAAACAAATAGTGCCTGTATTTTGGAGTAGAATGTCAACTTTTCCCCAAACTGAAATCTGTTGGATCAGTTACTATCCTAACCTAGGCATGGGTTTTCAGACTATTTACTGAATTATATTTGTATTTAAACATTTATTTGGAAAACCACAAAGCACTACCTATGAAAGTCATATTGAGGACCACTAAAAATATGCAAACTACAAATCTGACAGCACTCGATCTTTGAAACACTATTTTCAAAATGTTCTTGTTTACCATGTTTTCTTTGTGTGTACCAGATAATTACTTTTCAAAGTGTGCTTGTTATGAGCACACACAGAGACACACAAGATAAATAAAGATGGGTTTTATATTTTATTTCAATCAGACTGCATTTCTTAACCTCTTCTCTAAACTAAAAAACCTGTTATCAACCCTACTAGTATTTTAGCTAATTTGTAGCTAGAATTTTAATGAGATAAAAATAGCTTTCCTAACGGCAAGGTGGGTGGGAATTATTTTATAGTAATATATTCTACCTCTTTTCCATTTGTGGGGACGTAATCCGTAATTCCTTCCTTCAGTAAGCAAAGTGAGGAAGAGAGAGATGCCAGAATCTATCCACTACTCCTTTAAAGAATTTGCAGGCTGTGTTTAAACTTCCAGATAGATTACAATGCAATTATTCCAAAACATAAGATGCGTGCTACAATTCCTCGTTCATAATTTTTTGCCAATGAAATAGAAGCAGTGCTCCATTTATTTTTCCTAAAAAAACACGCACCTTCTGCCCAAACTCCTTTATTTCTTTTCATTCTGTCGCAACAGTCGCAGTGCACAGTACTCTTCAGCTCCATCTCGTGTAGAAAAACGTCGACTGCACCCTCAGCTCCGACCACGGGGAGCATCCACGACGGTGGAAAAGATGAAAAGCCGCGAACTTTATTTAGGAATCAACACTAAACGAAGAATTGATTTCCTGTGGACCCTGTCTCCGAAAAAGCAGGTCTTACGGTTGACAGGAAAATCAGGAAAGCATATATATTGATTTCCTTGATACATTCAACTGAATCTGGAGAAAATTCTACTGTTTAATACTGACACACTTAGAATGAAATTCCCATTGACCTGCGATTCCTGGTTAAATCCTTCAAAAGAGCCAAGTAAGGACATTCTCTGAGCAGCAGGGTGTACTACACTAGATGCCTCACGGGATCCTCCCGCGGACTATCTTTTAGTCACGTCATAGAGCCCAAAGCAGAACGCCTGGAGACGGTCTGCGAGGCCATTCGGGGAGAGGGTGGTGAAGTCCCCTCCTCGGTGAAGACGACTCTGGCAAACCGGAGTCGTTTCCGTGTTCTCCGGTCCCGCGCCGCCTCAGGCAAGGAGCTGAGGTGCCGTCGGGCCCGGTTGCCCACAGCATCTCCCCAGACTCCTCCTCCTGAGAAACCTGCAGGTCAGGGACGCCCACCTTTGGCTTGTTATTATAAATTTGTTTATGTAGCCCTCATGATTTTTAAAGTTGCCATGTGTGGTTTCTGCTTCCTCTGACCAGGGGAGAGGGAGCCCCGAGCGTCCCCCAGTCGGGCGGGGAGGCGTGGGGCGAGAGGGGGCGGGGCGAGGCGGGGCCGCGGCCCTGGGCGGGGCGTCCTCGCAGAAACGGGCTGCGCCGGGCGGCGGGCGGGAGGCAGTGGCGGCGGCGGCGGCGGCGGCGCGGGCTGAGCGGCGCGCGGATTGGTTGCGGCGGTCGGAGACGTCAGGCTCCCGCGGCCCGAGCGGCCGCCGGGCTCGCGCGGCGCAGTAGGCTCGAGTGCGCACCGCAGCGAGGTGGTGTCCTCGGCCGTTCCGCTTTCCGCCGCCGTCTCCGGGCTGTGCCGCTTGAGCCGGGACGCGCCTCCGCGCTTCTCGCCGCCTCCACCGCCGCGGCCGCCGCTCCCCTCGCCGTCTGCACACACACCATGACGAAGAAAGAGAAGAAGTCCTTCAACCAGAGCCTAGCCGAGTGGAAGCTCTTCATCTACAACCCGACCACCGGAGAGTTCCTGGGGCGCACCGCCAAGAGCTGGGGTGAGCGGGCGGCGGTTGGGCGCCGGGGCCGGCCGCGGTCCGGGGGGCGCCGGGCGGGGTCGGGTGGGAAAGGAAAGGCGGGAGATGGCTCCCCGCGCGGGGGCCCTAAGAGTAGCCGCAGCCTCCGCCGCCCACAGCGGTTTTCGTCCGGGGCCGCCAGACTGTCGTATGGGCGGCGGCGGAGGAGGGGCGGCGCGGCCCCATTCATTTCTAGCGTGGCGGGCGGGCCGCCGCTGGCTCCCGAGGCAGCCGGGCCCTCTGGCAGTCCCCGCCGGGCCGCGCCAGTTCCTTCCTCCCGGCCGGGAGCGGAGCGCACGTGCTGCTCCGGCCTCCGGCCCCGAGCGGCGCCGGAGGCCGGGGACCCCTGCCCAGAGTCGAGCCCCGAGCGTGCGGGGGCCGAACGCCCGGGCCTCCCTTTGTACCGAGCGCGCTGTCCGGGAGAGGCCCTGGCAGAGGCGGCCGGTGGCGCCCAGCGGTTCGGGGAAGCCAGACCCTGCCCCACTCCCGGGGAGAGGAAATTTCCACTCTCGCCGCTATCTTGTGACTCGTCCACGCTGCCACCCCGGTCGGAAGAGTGCGAGTGTTAAGTGTGTGGGTTGCATGAATGTGCCGCGGTGAGTTAGTCACACAAGTACTTGGTACACGAAATGCGCTTGAATTTGGACAGTGAAAAGACCATTAAAAAGGTTGGTACCTGCCTGATTCCTTTGTAATTACAGGCGTTTTCTTCCTAGCAAATAGGCTTCTTTTGGGGAAAGTAAATCCCAGGTGGCACAATTTTTGTGCCTTCAAAACGTGTGATGGTTGTGTGTGTTAGTTTTTCTATGAATATAAGTTCTTTGTTTTACAAGTAATATTTAAACCATCCACTGATAGAGTACTGCTTTAGGGTGTCTCTTTTCCCCCCGAAAAATTGTATTAATGTCTGAATAAGGACTAGTGCTTCTTTCTTTTTTTCTTTTCTTTTGCCCTTTGAAAAACGTTTTGTTGATGGGTCTTGACCTTTTTTTTCTGAGTGAGAATAAATTTCTAGAGTGGGAGAACTATTTGGGCACGACATCTTTAAAAGAAGCATGAGGAGAGTAAATTAGCTATGACTCAGAAAATAAACTGTTGCTACTGACTGAAATCGGCTCCTCCGGAATGGAAAGTCGGCTTAAAGCCCTATCACAAGCTGAAAGGGGCCTTGGAGGTTTTTAGCCCAACTCCCAGTTTAGAGATGAGAAAAATGAGATCTAGAGAGGTTGTGATTTTGCTTTGTGTAAAATTACATATTCCACATAGCCAAGAAAAGAACCCAGTTGTCCTTTAATCCTAGTCCAGCGGTTTTATTATTTTACAGATGTCTTGCCTAACTAACACTCATGATTTTTATTTATTTAGATAGCTGTCTTTTGGGAACCCACTAATGTGAAAAGGAAATAAATCTTGCATCCGTAGTTAAATGGGGGAAAATGGTGAAATTATTGCTTCTAGAATGTGCTACCTTTTTGCTGAAGGAATTTTTGAGTGGTGGAGAGGGATTAATGTTTGTAGACTACCTTCCTCAGTGCCTTCTCATTTCCAGAAATAAGTACCTTCATTTTTTGGTAGAATGACATTTCTTACTGCGGATAGTGCTTCTTGTCTAAGCTTTGTATTTATATGATGTTGAGGTTGAGATTTTATTGGGTATGTGCATTTAAGTAGGTAATGTGCACAAATGATCGAAGTGTAGGCATTATAGAAGGGCGGCTACGGTACAGTAAAGTTGGGATTTATTTTAGAAGGATTAAGGCAAGACCTTTTTTCCAAATTGAAAATGTTAACTTTTATCAACAAATAGTACATTTCTGAATTTATTGGAATTGTAGTAAACCAGTGCAAAATGTCATAAATTATCCGCAATCCAATCCCATCATAAGGGCATCTCTCTAAGGATATATGTGGGTGTGGTAGAGGGCGAAGTCCATACTCAGCTCTCCAGGCTGTGTGGGGAGTCTGCCTTGAGAAAGGGGTATCTTGTTCTAATTATCAGAAAGGCACTGTATGGGCTAGCTGCCTGATCTCATTACTGCAGAGATGTCCACTATTAATATTTCTGTATATATCTGGGCAGACTTAAAAGAGTATAATGTTAATTTTTTTAAACGAAATCATACAATAAGTGTTGCTTTATAGTGTTTCTTTTTAACTTATTTATTTTAGAGAGAGAGCTGGGGGAGGGGCAGAGGGGGAGAATCTTTCAAGCAGACTTTCCTGATGAGCCCGGAGCTGAAACCTGGGGCTTGACCCCAAGGCCCTCGAGATCTGGCCCAAGCCAGAACCAAGAGTTGGTGGCCCAACTGACTGAGCCACCCAGGCACCCCTTAGTGTTTTGAGTATATTGTGGGCACCTTCCCATTTTAATAAAGATCTGTATCATCATTTTAATGGCTGACTAATGTTCTATTGTATAGTTCCATGTACTACTGTGATTTTTTAAAAACAAATATGTTTATTAACATGTAGCCTATGTGTGCATGGGAGATATCCAGGGAAATATGAGTAACTCCTGATTTTTTTTTTTTTAAGATTTTATTTATTTATTCGACAGAGATAGAGACAGCCAGCGAGAGAGGGAACACAAGCAGGGGGAGTGGGAGAGGAAGAAGCAGGCTCATAGCGGAGGAGCCTGATGTGGGGCTCGATCCCACGACGCCAGGATCACGCCCTGAGCCGAAGGCAGACGCTTAACCGCTGTGCAACCCAGGCGCCCCCCCTGATTTTTTTTTAACCAGTTATTTATTGTATGTACTGGTCTGTCCTCCCAGTCCCTTCCTTCAGCCTTGAGAGTATATTTTTGCAAATTTATTTCTTGAGATATGTTTCTACTAGTGGAATTTCTAGGTCGTGTATAATATGTGTACCCTTTACATTTTGGAAATGTGTTAGGTTTTTATTTTGTTTTTTGGTTTTTTGTTTTGTTTTTTAAGAAACTCATTTGCAGTTTTTTCCTCGTTCTTTTGAATGTAAATGTGGGGGGATTACTTTTGGGGGGGGGACCTTGATAAACTTGCTGTATCCGCTGGTGTGTAGAAAAAAAGCCTTCTCTACCCTAAGGATTTTATAAAGACATTCATTTCAGATGTTCTCTTTTTTACATTCTAAAGTACATTTGTCCCATTTAATCTGAAGTTCCTCACCAGTGCATGGGATATATTAAAAGTATACATTTGGGGGAGGGGGCAGAGGGAGAGAGAGAATCTTGAGAAAGAGAATCTTAAGCAGGCTCCATGCCCAGTGTGCAGCCTGATTCGGGGCTCGATCCCACCATCCTGAGATCATGATCAGAACTAAAATCAACAGTTGGACGTTTAACTGACAGCCACCTAGGCATCGCTAAAAGCACACATTTAAAAAGTAGTTTTGCCATTTACAGTTGGGATAAAGTGAAAATACTACAGGTTATACCACATTGTTATCTGAAATGGTTATGTAAAAGATTTGTTTTTTTAAGATTTTATTTTTTTAAGTAATCTCTGTACCCAGCATGTGGCTTGAATCCACAACCCTGAGATCATGAGTTATATGCACACTGTACTCACTGAGACAGCTGGGCGTCCCTATATAAAAGATTTTGAGTAGCTTCTTGAATGTTTGGCAATTTCAGAATCATTACATACATAAAATTACCTCATTTGATTTTCACAACGACTATCTAAAATAAAGCACACTATGTAGGTCATCAGTGAATCTAGAGTTGGTGTCTTAGGCTGGACAGTAAGGCCACATCAGGAATAAGTAATTGCCATGTATGAAAACACAGGACAAAGAAAATTTAGCGTCTTGTGGCTTATGCTGCAGATAATAAACCTAAACGCAGTAAACATAATTAGAGTGAAAAATAGCCTAGAGATCCTCTGTTGTTATTTAAACTGTAATGGACCATGTGTTGCAATTAACATATTTAAGAATGATGAAATAGAATAGTAAAAATACCATTTTATTCTACCTAATAAGTTTATTCCAAGGAAGCATGTTCCATGAAACTTCTCTGTATTTTGCATATACAGATACCCTGATGTAAAATGTGTTTCTTACTGTGGCTCAAAGTCAAGAACTTGAAAGCCACTAATCTAGCCTTGTGCCCTCATTTCATAGGTGAGAAAATTGAACTCATAGGTCTGATTCGTCAAAGTTTACTCAGCAGTAGAATCCTTGGCCTTTAGACTACCTCCAAGGCCAGACTGTTTTTTATTTTGACTGCTGTGACTTGATGTCATTTAATGACATCTGCTGTGGGCTTCTTTGGAGTTCCTTATCTTAAGGCTATCTGTCAGTAGATGCTTTATATTCATATTAACTTAAAACTTGAGTTGCTGCTTTCCAAGCATAGTCAGGATTCTGGACCAAAACTACTAACACCTATATTTTGTTCATGTACTTTTTCTTTTATTATAGATCCATGAAGTGCCATTTTCTCAGTCACCTGCTCCCATTCTGGGTCATGCCTCAGTAAATGCTCTGCCTTGGAGATCAGACTCCATCCCATCTTGGGTGTTTGACTGTAGGGGAGAAGGCAAGTGTGTTTATTTTCCCAGTATCATATAGTTTTGTAAGATGTTGTTCTTTGTCCTGTGGAGTGTGACATATTAAAGAAACTTTACAAAACTGTGCACTGTTGGGAAAGTAACAGGACTCGCCTTACCCTGTGCGCAGGCTATAAATGAAGGTCAGTGGTGGGTGTGGCAGCGGCAGCAGCAGAGGCATACTGAGCCATCACCCAGCAGGAGACAGCACTTCCTGGACTGGTAGTGGAAGGGAGGGGACAGGGTAAGTGTGTGTGTTATGTTCTAGATGTTTTAATTACGGTAGTATGTGCTTTACTGTTGTTAAAGAGCAACTTTCCTCTACCCCCAAAATAATTTGATTCTTTGAAATTGACTTTCTAATTTATATCTATAGAATTAAATTAGTTGCATTAAAAGAAGTTTAAAAACGTGCCTGTCTTTAGTAGCAATATTTCATGATTTGTCACGTTTGATTAAAGAGCAGTCATTTAACACTGTTTAGTGGAAAGAAAAAAAAAGCTAACTCTGAAAGATAAATTTATTATTTCCTAATTATGCATTTATTGCATTGATTTTGAAATAAAATCTGTAATCTTTAACCACTTAGAACAACCACTATTAACATTTTTATGGTCTATTTCCTTTTTGTAAATAGTTTTTTTTTAATGTATAAAATTTTAAAATATGCAGTTAGATACCTAGTTTTACCACTTAATGTTTTAGGGGAATGGTTTTTATTCCTCTGCCACCTTAGAGGTTGATGTGTTGGGGGTAACCTTGGTCCTCCATCAGTTCTGTGGGGGCTGTCCACACTTCCTGCTAGAATTTATGTATTCTGGTGTCTTTAGTTACTATCTCTATGTTGAGACTCTCAAATCTGCATTTGTAGTTGGTATGACTTTTTTTATATTAAAAGAACCAACTGCCTGACAAAGATCTTAAATCGGATGTTTCATAGGACTCTGAAGTACTTCACACACCTCTTCATGTAAATCTCCCTTGCCCTCTAGGCCTCCTTAGTGTGACACACACTGTAAGCTCGCTGACTTCTCTCTCGTCATCTCTCTACCATTCTCTACCCCTTCTGGGCCTGTTTCCTAGCTTGAGTCTCTCTTTCCTTCACCTTGGGCTGGGTACTCCGATGTTAGCTTTGGTAGCCTGATCTCTGGTAAACATCTTTGAACCCCTCTTTGCCTTAAGACTGTGACAAGTGCTCCCGTGTATCCCGTAATAGTTTTTTTTTTTTATAATAGCATTTATGATTTTTTGTAGTAGTAGTGTTGCCTGTTTACTAGAATATAAGTTTCTTATTCACTCATCTTTGATTCGCTAACACTGAGCCTGTTGCTCAGCACTTAGCAGGAAGGTAATAAAAACAGGTTGAATGAATGAGCACTATTATGAAATGTTTCCATGTAATTAGTCTTTTTGCAACCTTCTTTTTTTTTTTAAGATTTTATTTATTTATCTGACAGCACAAGCAGGGGGAAGCGGCAGGTGGGGGGGAGGGAGAAGCAGGCTCCCTGCTGAGCAAGGAGCCCAATGTGGGACTCAATCCCAGGACCCTGGGATCATGAGGTAGACCCTTAACGGACTGAACTGAAGGTAGACCCTTAACGGACTGAACCCCCCAGGTGTCCCATTTTTGCAACATTTTAAAAAATGTCTTTGTTGGTATTGGTGTATCATAGTATAACAGTTCCCCAATGTTTGGGCATCCTACCCCCCTTTTTTTAATAGCACTGCGAGTTTTCATAGAAGTTTAGTGTTCAAAGCTTCCACTTAACTTTCTCTTTGGAGATTCAGCTGAGTTTGTGGCATGCCTGAGTGGTGCATCTGATTAGGATAACAGAAACACGCTTATTATCCAAGTCTCCTGCTTTCTGCTTTATTGCTCTGTTCAGCGTCTTATACTGCTCTTATGAGACCTACATGAAGGTTTTTTTTTTTTTTTTAACTTCTCTTAAATTTAACAGGCACTTATTTAACAGTGTCATTCTCTGCCCTGCAGGGTGCTCTACTAATATTTCTGAAAAGAATTATTTAACTTAGCAGCCGCCCACATCTGTTTGAACTTTGTAACTAAGTTGTTTGTAGACTGGCTCTTATTTGTGACTTCTACTTAGTATTATGTTAATGCCTTGGTAAGGTATGACTTTGGGACTGACCCTCGTCCAGGACATAAGGTACTTTTCTTTGGCAGGTTCTGGCATGTAAATAGTGGCCCTTTATGTACCCTTACCACCACCACTCCCCGCTCATTACTATCTAATCATTTCTTTTCGGATTCCTTCCTGTCTGTTTTTCCTGGTCTCATTTCCTAAATGTGTATTTCCCAGCTGCTGTCTTTGGCCTTGTTTTCTCCACATCTTCTTCCCTGGCAATCTTATAAAACAATTGCAAAGATCACTCACACATTTTACTTCTTGGTTAACACCTCTCTCAGATTCAGTTGCTTCCTGGATATCTCATAAACCTGAGAGGGAGAGGCTTAGATGTCTTGACTGGCTCTGTTACTAAACTACCTTATGTATCACCTGGCAAACAGAGCTTTTTCCCCTTCCTGTACTGAAGTTCTGAGTTGCTCCTGTATTTGCAATTTTTGAAAACGGGGGTTACTATCTTTTCTGTCATTTGGGCTCTAAACATGGCCAGATCATGCCAGTTCTACTTCTGTAACATCTCTTAAATCTGTGACCCACACCCTCATTGCCACTACTACGATTAATCAGGAGTTAATTTTCTCTGCCCTACTCCTGTCCCCCACCCCCGCCACATCTTATGAAGACCCTATTCAGAGGGAACGCAGGGTGCTCACTTTTCATAGCTTTATAATACTAACCACCTGTTTGAAATTTCCTAGTTCTTTTTTTTTTTTTTTAAGATTTTATTTATTTATTTGACAGAGAGAGCCAGCGAGAGAGAACACAAGCAGGGGGAGTGGGAGAGGAAGAAGCAGGCTCCCAGCAGAGGAGCCTGATGTGGGGGCTCGATCCCAGAACGCTGGGATCACGCCCTGAGCCGAAGGCAGACGCTTAATGACTGTGCCACCCAGGCGCCCCATGAAATTTCCTAGTTCTTAACACTCCCATCAACCCTGGCTCCACTGTATCGGGGTCTGGTAGTGCCTTTTCTTATAAATTCTCTGATTAAAAACTTAAAGCGCCAGATGAAGAGCTTTTGTGACTTCCATAGTTGTTCCAAGTTCAGATAGGCCATTGCCTTTCCAGTTTTTACCTGCTGCTTAAAAAAAAAGTTGTTGTGTTACTGACTTTTGGGGAAGGTGAGCTCTTAACTCCGGAGGCATCCCCAGAAAGATCCCAGGAGTCAGTTGGAATCATTGTGACCTAAACCAGTGTAACTTCACTGCTGTCAGGTTATTTTTAAGGCTACAGATTTGGTCGTGCTACGTCCCATACCCTAAAATTGTGTTTGGAATCCCACTGCTTTCAGAAGGTTGAAATAATTTCCAAACAGCCTGGCATTCCAGGCTCACTACATACTGGCTTAGAACTAAGTTTCCAACCTTATAACCTGTCGTTTCCCACCTTAGTCCCCATATACCACATGTCATAGCCAGAATGGATGTATCTGGAATGCTCTGCTCATTCCCTTGCCCATACCCTTCATCTCTGCATCATAAGTTCTTCCCTACTTCAGAGACTTAAACTTTGCGTGTCAGCTATCGTAAGCGTTCTCTGATATGCCAAGGTGAAAATAATACCACATTTATCTCCTGTAACAACTAAAACTTTGTATCCTGGATTATGGTGGTTTATATACATTACTCCTACTAAGTAGATATTCTCACAAATCAGGATTTACAAAAAAGCACTTTTTTTTTTTTTTTTGGCTACACAAATTGTCGTTTAATCAATTTCAGCTTGTGATTCACCTGTTCCTTAGGCTAAAAGTGAGAGTATTTTGGGTCTTATTTGTGGAGACACTTGTATATAAAGGCATAATTCCCCTTAACCTTACCGTGATTCTGTCCCACTAAACTAATTCATTTTGAAGTTTCCAGATAGGGCATCATAGTAAAAGTGAGCCTGTGGGCATATATATATATATATTTTTTTTACTTCATGAATCGTAGAAGTATACCAATATCTTGAGATGACCAGACAAGGACTCACTCAGAATATAGACCTAATTTCTAGTTCCATACATCAGCCAAGCTTAGATAAGTCATTTAAAATCTCTAGGTTTTAGTTTCTTCTGTAGGAGAAAAGTTGCAGAAGATAGTTTCTAAATGTCACTTTGAAATGGAAAAAAAAAAGTATATAAATGCTTGAGAACAACAGCAGGCAGCAAGCTTTTTCTTTAAGGGACCAGATAATACTTTAGGCTTTGCCAGCCATCTGGTGTCTGTTGCAACTACTCAGCTCAGCTATTGTAGCTTGAAAGTGGCAAGAGACAATTTGTAAACTAATGGACCTAGCTATGTGCAATATTTTATTTACAAAAACAGGCAGCTGCTGTGGTTTGCTGACCTCTTTAGAAGCTAGTGTCAGTGTAGGCTGACTCAAGAAATCTGAACTGGTCTTAAATGAGATGTAGACTCTTGGCTTTGTTCTTTTTAAATAATGAAAGTAACACTATTGTTTGAATTTTTGCAGTACAGATGTGAATAATCAGTCCATTGTCCTCTTCAGCTTCTTTTCTGGGTAATCAGTGTTAATAGTAATGATTTTTAAATTGTAATACATGGTATATCCACTTTGGATAAAGGTCTGGCAATTTCTTATAAAAGTAAATATATACCTACCCCATGACCCCGCAGTTCTGCTCCTAGGTGTTTACCCAAGAGAAATGAAAACATATCCACAAAAATACGTGTACAAGAATATTCATAGTAGCTCCAACTGGAAACAGCCCAAGTGTCCATCAGCAGAACAGGTAACCTGGTATGCCCAAACAGCAGAATACTACTCAACAGTAAAAGGAACGAACTGTGGATACACAGAACATGGATGAATTTCACAATTAGGGTGAGCAGAAAAGAAGCTTTATCTAAGAGAATACGTACAATATGATTTCATTTATATGAATTCTAAAGCAAGCAGCACTTATCAGTGCTGGAAAAAAGCCCATAATGGTGTTTTCCTCTAAGGCGGTGGTCATGGGGATTGGAAAGGGGCACCAGAGAACTTGGTAGGGTGGTGTAATGTTTTGTCTCTTGCTGGGGGCTTAGATCATATAGAATGCATTTATCAAAACCCTTTTTTTTTTTAAGTTTTTAAATTTTAGTTAACATACTGTGTAATATTTCATGTGTACAATAACAGTGATCCAGCACTTCCATACAACACCAGTGCTCATCCCAAGTGCCCTCCTTAATCCCCATCACCTGTTTTACTCATCCCCCCCCCCACCTCCCTGCTGGTAACCATCAGTTTGTTCTTTACAGTTAGTGACTTTGGTGTTCTTTCTTTCTTTATTCCCTTTGCTCCTTTGTTTTGTTTCTTAAATTTCACATATGAGTGAGATCCTATGGTATTTGTCTTTGACTGACTGACTTCGCTTAGCATTACCTCTCTAGCTCCATCCATGTTGTTGCAAATAGCAAGATTTCATTCTTTTTTATGGCTGAGTAACATGCCTCTGTGTGTGTGTGTGTGTGTGTGTGTGTGTGTGTGTGTGTGTGTGTGGTCTGTGTTTGTGTATGCATTCATGTACCACATCTTTATCCATTCAGCAACTGATGGACACTTGGGCTGTTTCCATGATTTGGCTATTGTGGATAAACATCAGAGTGCATGTATCCCTTTGAATTAATATTTTTGCGTTCTTTGGGTAAATACCTAGTAGTGGAATTGCTGGATTATAGGGTAGTTTTTTTTTTTTTTTCCTGGTTATGATTTTATTTATAAGTAAACTTTATGCCCAACAACGTGGAGCTCGAACTCACAACCCTGAGATCTGGAGTCACATGCTCCATATAGACTGAGCCAGCGAGGTGCCGTGGTAGTTCTATTTTTATTTTTTTGAGGAACCTCTATCCTGTTTTCCAGAGTGGCTGCACCAGTTTGCATTCCCACCAACAGTGTAAGAGGGTTCCCCTTCCTCTACATCCTTGCCAACACCTCTTGTTTTTTGTGGTGTTGATTTTAGCCATTCTGACAGGTGTGAGGTGATATTTCATTGTAGTTTTGATTTGCATTTCCCTGATAAGTGATGTTGGGCATCTTTTCATGTGTTTGTTGGCCATCTGTATGTCATCAATGGAAAAATGTCTATTCATGTCTTCTGCCCATTTTTTTAATTGTATTATTCATTTTTTTGGGTGTGATTGTCAAAACCCATGTAATGGCACATTAGAGGTTTGTGTATTTCATTGAATGTGATTTTTTTCCTTCAATTTTAGTTAATATGCATGAAGTGTTTGGGGGTGAAGTATACATACTGACATCTGGAACTTGAAATGCATTTAAAAAATAAATGGAATAGATACAATGTAATAGAATATTAACTGTAGAATCTAGGTGTGTCTATGGATGTTCATTGACATTCAGCCTTTCTGTGTATATATAAACATTGCTAACTGAATATTAAAGAAAAAATACATTTTTTAAAAAGATCTTATTTATTTATTTATTTATTTATTTGAGAGAGAGAGCATGAGTGGGGGAAGAGCAGAAGGATAGGGACAAGCGGACTCCACTCTGAGTGCAGAGCTGGACATGGGGGCTCAACCTCATAACCTTGAGGTCATGACCTGAGCTGAAATCAAGAGTCAGAGGCTCAGGGGCGTCTGGGTGGCTCAGTTGTTAAGCGTCTGCCTTCGGCTGGGGTCATGATCCCAGGGTCCTGGGATTGAGCCCCACATCAGGCTCCTTGCTCCGCTGGGAGCCTGCTTCTCCCTCTCCCACTCCCCCTGCTTGTGTTCCCTCTTTCAATGGCTGTCTCTCTGTCTGTCAAATAAACAAAATCTTAAAAAAAAAAGAGTCAGAGGCTCAACCAGCTGAGCCACCCAAGTGCCCCGAGAATACATGAATACATTTATATGTTCTTGATTGTCTTCCACCAATTGTGGAGTCTTTCCTATAGACAATGATTGTTATTCAGTTTTCTTACCAGTCCTATTTCAGTGCATTTATGTATATGTATATACTTATGTGTGTATGTGGGTATATATGGAATATGTAGGAATAAGTAATTTTCCACTTTTACATGAGTAATAGGAAAAATGTATGTTCTAAAACTTGCTTTGCCCCCCATTAATGTGTCCTGTGTTCCATGTCAGTGTGTATTTATCTCGTTTCTTTGAATTATTTACATAATCCATAGTGTAGAGCTATATATCTGGATATATATTTTGTTATGAATATTTAGATTGTTTCTAATTTTTCTCTTCAAAATTGCTGCTATGTGTATGTGCCACTATTTAGGATAGATACTGAGAAATGGAATTACCACTTTATAGTATATGCTTATTTTTATATTAATAGACTGTCCTCCTTTATATAATAGACTGTACCAATTTATCCTCCCACCAGCAGTGGATAAAAGTACCGGTTTCCCTTCGACTTTCTGAGCATTGGATGTTATCACTCTTTAAAATTTTTTTGCCAGTTTGATGGGATACTGCTATCTGGTTGGTTTAATTTGCCGGATCTCGGTAACTGCAACTGAGTGTATTTTTGTTTGCTCAGTTTCTGGTTGTTTTTTTGTTTTTGTTTTTACGGTCAATCTCTTTGCTTGCTTTTGTCTTTTAATTCTTTTATTTAAAAATATTTGTTTTAAATTAACATCACAAATTTAACAATCTTTTAATGGGCTGTTCTAATCACTTAACCCAAAATATATTGAATAATCCATTATTTCCTCACTGATTTGAATTGCCAACTTTCTTACATGTAGAACTCCATCTTATGGATCTTTTCTTGGGTTTTGTTGATCTGTATCTCTGTTCCTGTGTCATTCTTACAAATTTCACAGATGTAAGGTCAATGTGAGCATTTGTAAAATAAAATACATGTGTGAAATTGTGTGGACTGTCCAGTTTAGGTATCACATATGCTGGGCTTATCAAAACCATTTAGGTAACTTACAGAGCATACTAAAAGGATAGTTTATAGAAAAATTCCTTGAAAATTGGGAGAACCAACTAAAGCCATGTGGACATGGTATGTGTTTTAGGGGTAGAGCTCTGTTTATTTTTTGTAAAAACTTCTGATTTGGAAATGTTTGTTTTCCTAAAAAAAAATCATGTATTTCATCTATTCTCAGGTTTGCTAATTGAAAGTGGTTTTATTGATCAAATTAAATACTTTTGCATTTGTTTCTAGTTTATCTTAAATCTTTCCCACTTTCCTTGATTAATTTTAGTTTTGAATTAAAAACCTATCTCCTTTTTGTTAATCTTACTTGCTTTTTAGTGTAAGAATCTAAGGATTTTCCTTTGCTTCTGCTCTGACTACATTATTATTTTGAATTTTGAATATTTCAGGTTTCATTGTCTTTTTAATCCAAGGATTGGTTAGAAGTCTATTTTCTAAATTTTGTTTTAATTTCTAATATATTTACCTTGGTTTTAGAGAATGTGACCTTTTTTTTAAGTTTTTAACTTCTCTTTTTGTGTTTTTGTAACTTAAGTCATGGTCCCTTTTAGGGACAGTGTCCCAAGTTTGTAAGGAGTATATTTCCTGGTGACTACAAAAGTTCTACATGTATTAGGTAACTGTTAGTTGTGTTTTAAAAATACTTATTGTCCAGGGCACCTATGTGGCTCAGTCGGTTAATCCCAGGGTCCTGGGATTGAGGCCCCCCCTCCCCCGCCCTCGTGTGTGCGTGTGCACACTCACTCTCTCAAATAAATAAATCTTTAAAAAAGTACTTACTGTCCTTTTTGGTATTATTTACTTCATCTATGGATTTCTGGGAGAAGTATGTTAAAATCTCTATATATAATTGTGGTAATTTTGCTTTTGCTTTACGTATTTTAAGCTGTTTAGCATCACTGGCTTCATGGCTATTGGTGTATCTTCTTCATGTATTTTAATATGAAACATGTTTGTTCTCTTAATGCTGTTTGACTTTGAATTCTAGTTTGCTTAGAGTAATGATGTCACATCTAGATTTCTTTTTGTTAGCCAAGACCCACTTTGTTTTCAACCATTATGTGTTACAATTTTAGGTTTTCTTCTATAAATAGCATTTAATGGATTTTTTTAGCTCACTTTGAGAATGTCTTTTATTTGACTACTATGAAATTATTCTCGCCATAGTGTTTTTGGGATTTTAATTTATTAAATTTAAACATTAAAAATTTGAACTTTATATAAAATATAAACAATATAAATTAATGTGGAGACAAAAGGAGATCATTGGCTGTCTGGTGAATGATGTGTGGATTGCAAAGGGGCACAAAGACTCTGGGAAGTGGGGGTGCCTGGGTGGCACAGCGGTTAAGCGTCTGCCTTCGGCTCAGGGCGTGATCCCGGCGTTATGGGATCGAGCCCCACATCAGGCTCCTCTGCTATGAGCCTGCTTCTTCCTCTCCCACTCCTCCTGCTTGTGTTCCCTCTCTCGCTGGCTGTCTATTTCTGTCAAATAAATGAATAAAATCTAAAAAAAAAAAAAAAAAAAGACTCTGGGAAGTGATAGAAATGTTCTGTATCTGTAGTGTCATGGTGGTTTCACAGATTATGCAACTGTCAAAGACTTCCTGAGATTGTGCGGTTGAAATTAATAAAAGTTATTATGTGTAAATTATTCCTCAGACTGATAAGAAAAAGAAATTAAAATCAATACTTTGATGTTGCCAGTAAGTCTTACTGGTTGGTTTCTTTGTTTACCATTGCTTTATACATTTTTCCTCTGTCTTAGGTTTTTAAAGAAAACTTTTAAAAATGGAAATACACAGTTGTATTAACTTGTTTTAGAATTTGGTCTGTGATTGTCCTGTTTTTGAAGTCAGATATTATATAAGTTCTTCAAAAAAAAGAATTAAAACAGTGTAGCTAAAACTCAAATCCTCCTTGACCACATCCCCAGTCCTGATCCCTTCCTCTCTTATTCAGAGGTAACCACTATTTATGAATTTGATTTGTTAAGTCTCTGGTCCATTAACAAACACTCTAATTTATGTATATTTATAGAAATTAACTCTTTTGAGAGTTCTAAATTTAAGCATGTGGTGTATATCATTCTGAGTTAGCATTTTTCCACTTGGGGTTTTTGAAATCTGTTTCATTCCTTTTTTAACTACTGTTTATAGTTTTCCATTATGTATTATGTTTTATTTCTTTGCTTTGAGGACAGTTACATTGTTAGCAATTTTTTGCTATTGCTCTTCAGTTTGTTTGTATTGCATAACCAATTCTTTCAGTTAGAATTTGAGGTTAGTAAATTTTCTGAGTCCTTGTATGTCTGGAGATGTACTTTTGGTTTAATTGGTTGATCTTTTAGTTCATAATAATTTTTCCTCAATTTGGAATAGATTTCATTTTTGGCCAATGAGATGTCTGTCAGTTATAGTTCTCTGCCTTAGCTAGAGCCTGTTTTATATTTTTAGAAGCATTAAGAAATTTTCTCCGTATGTCTGGTGTTCTGAAGCTCTACCTGTGTCTGGGTATTGGATGTTTTCCAGTATTTTTCAGTCTTTTCCAATCTAGACACAAAATTTGTTACTTTTTTGAGCATTCTTTCCCTTCTTCCCTTTTCTGATGGAATTTCTTTTTAGATTTGTTGATGATATTCTGGTTGTCCCCATGTCTCAATAATTTCCATATATTCCCTCCCTCTTTTTGCCCAGGGTTATAAAAATTCTTGGTTTGAACTTACAGCTCACTGAATTTTTCTTTAACTGGCCTTTCCCCTAAGTTTTTGGTTTTTAAACAGCTTTATTGAAGTATAATTGACATAGTAAGCTGCACATATTTGAAGTGCCCAACTTGAGTTTTGACATAATACTCATATGCATATACATATATTATACTCATGAAACTATCACTAATCAATAACAAACATAATCATTACTCCCCAAATTTCCTCCTGCCCCTTGGTAATTGATCCTCTCTCCCTACCTCCCCAGTCTCCAGGCAAAAATAGATCTGCTTTCTGACACTTCAGTTTGTATTTTTTGAAATTTTAAATACATGGAATGTAGTGTGTACTTTTTTTGGGGGTGGGTGAGGAGGGGCTGACTTCTTTTATTTAGTTTAATTATTTTTGAGAAATAGTTCATGAATAGTATCCCATTGTATGGATATACCAGAATTTACTTATTAATTCATCTGTTGATGTGCATATGGATTGTTTGTACTTTTTAGTAATTACAGATGAAGCACCTATGAATATTCATATACCTTACCCTCTGTGAACATGTGCTGTTATTTTTCTTGGTTAAATATCCAGGAATGGATAGCTGGATTCTATCGTAGGTGTACGTTGCTAACTTCAAAAAATTGTCAAACTGGTTTCTAAAATAAGACTTCTCTCTCTCTCTCTCTCTCTCTTTTTTTTTTGTGGTGGTGGTGGTTGTTTTGTTTATTCCCACCAGCAGTGTATGAGAGAGTTCAGTTGCTCCACTCCTGGGCCATCACTTGGTACTGTCAGTCCCTAGATTTTCTAGCATTTTGGTGAGCCTGTAGTGGCAGCTAACTGTGGTTTTGATTTGCCCTTCCCTGATGACTAGTGATGTTGAGCACCTTTTTGTGAGCTTATTTTTTGCAATCCTTAAATCTTTGATGAAGTTTTCTTTCAAAACTTTTGTGCATTTTTTAAAAATTTGTTTTGTTGTAAGAGTTCTTTACATATTTTAGAGGCGAGTAAGTCCTTTGTTGGTTACACGTTTTATAAAAATTTTCTCCCAGTCTTTGGTTTGCTTTTTTATTTTTTTAGGTATCTGGATTTTTCTTTAGAATTTAACTCTTCTCCAGTTCAGCTTATCTAATGAGTTTTTTATTTTAATAATCAGAATATGACATCTGAGTTTTAAAAATTGTGCTTTCACCTTCTACTCTGTATTTTCAATATACTTACGCTTTTTTCCTTCTTGCTCTATTTGCACCCACTTCTTCGGGGTATTCGTTACTGTCTTTGTTGAGCTTGATACCTTATCGTATTAGTTTTTTCTCAGATATTTGGTGATTATTGGTTCTGTGCTCCTCCTCTTTGTATTTAGACTTTCTGGTTACAGGAATCTGAGATGTAGGGAGCATATGCCAGCCAAGAGCTGGTCTAGGTATGGGGACTCCTTATTCCTTTAGGTTTTCACCAGCCTTCCAAGGGTATTGCCAAGTTTTTCAGCCCAAGCATCCACTCCCTGCTCCCACTTCAAAGTAGATGTTGCTACTTTTAGTAGTCGCTTGACACCAGGGGCAAGTGTATATTGGGGGGTAAGAGGAAAGTTACACTCGATGTGACTGACCCTGCTATGGAGTCTCCTAGTCATCTGGTCTTTGACTCAGAGCTCCCTCCTCTTCTCCATCCTTGGTGGGCCAACTCACTCACTTCTGGGAGGCCTTCTCTGATGAAATCCCTTTCCTTCCTCTCCCTACTAGAAACAGTTCATTCTTTGTCCTTTTTTTTTTTTTAAACCCTAGCACTTGATGTCTGTAATTCTTTGTTTATACGCCTGTCACTTATGATAACTGAACTCTTGAAGAGAAGGAACAGATTTTACTCATGTAAGTTTCTATCACCTGGAGCAACATAGAATGCTTGAATGATATTTTTCAGACATTGGGAGTTTAGAATATAAAGGGTGACAACTTGGGGCACCTGGCTGGCTCAGAGCATTCAGCTCTTGATCTCAGGGTTGTAAGTTCAAGCAATTATTTAAAATTAAAATCTTAAAAAAAGGTAACAACTTGAGGCTCCCAGGAAGAGCAGGCCAGGTAAAGGTACCACACGGACAGGTACTGGTCTGAATGTCACTCTTACTAGTAGGCTAATCTTAGGCAGGTTATTCAGTCTTGTTTAATTATTTTAATAAATGTATAAAATATGAATGCATGTGTATATGTATATATTTTTATTATAAAAATAGTACATATGCTCATTAGTTTAAGAAAACTCACTCTTTCAATGGGGAACAAATAATTTTTTTTTTTTAAGCCTGGCTGGCGGCACCAGAAAAAATTATTTTTTAAACAGGTGGTACTGGGACAACTGATATCCATATGCAAAACAATGAAGTCGACCCCCTTCCTCATACCACATATAAAAATGAACTCGTGATGCCTGGATGGCTCAGTCCATTAAGCATCTGACTCTTGATCATTTGAGGTCATGATCTCATGGTTGTGGGATCAAGCCCCATGTCAGGCTCCACACTCCGAGGATGGAGTTGGCTTGAGATTCTCTCTCTCTCCCTCGGCCCCTCCCCCCACTCACGCACACTTCTCCTAAAATAAAATTTTCAATAAAAACGAACTTGGGGCGCCTAGGTGGCTCAGTCAGTTAAGCGTCCGACTTGGCTCAGGTCTTGATCTTGGGGTTGTGAGTTCAAGCACCATGTAATTAATACTTTAAAAATAAATTAAAAAATTTTTTTACAAAATGAACTCAAAATAGATCAAAGACCCAAACATTAGAACTAAAACTATAAAATTCTTAGAAGAAAACATAGATTCAACAAGTCTTCATGACTTTGGATTAGGCAATGGTGTCTTAAATATGACACCGACAACACAAACAACCAAAGGAAAATATAGATAAATTGGACTAATCAAGTTTAAGAACTTCTCTGCCTTAAGGGATACTATCATGAAACCAAAAAGATCCCACAGAACTGGAGTAAACAATTAGATATCTGAATAGAGGCTTGTTTCTGTAATATATTTAAAAAAAAAAACCACAACAACTTAAAAAGACAACCCAACTTAAAAATGGATCCAGGATCTTAACAGACAGTTCTCCAAAGATGATACAAATGGCTGATAAGCTTATGAAAAGATGCTCAACATCATTAGCCATTAGGGAAATGTAAATTAAAGCCACATTGAGATGCCACTTCATACCCACTAGGATGGCTGTAGAAAAAGACAAAAAGCATTGATGAGAATGTGGAGAAATTGGAACCCTGCTGGTGAGAATGTAGAATGGTACAGCTGCCTTGGAAAACAGTCTGATACTTATTCTAAGTTACTATCTAGCAATTCCACTCATAGGTGAATGGGATGTGAATTAGACCTCAATAAAAAGTTAATTTTAAAAATACAAATATATCAAAAATTTTTAAAAATTTAAAAATACAGATATACAAAGGATTTTAACTAGTACTTGTCCATAGGCTTGCTTTTTTTTTTTAATTAGACCTCTCTTTAAGATTTTTTTAAACTGTGAACAGAATGCTAATTTATTTACCAAGGCTATGCAGTTTATAGTCATCAGAATTTTGAGGAGGGGCACAATCTTCTAGTTATCTAGGTACCATCAAGTATAACTAGGAAGTTCGCAGAAGTTAGGGAATCAGATCACAGGGTCTTGAAAGTGTGTTGAGTGGATATGTACGTTCAGGCCTTGGTGAAGCCTAATAACTCCCTATGTGTCCAGATTATGCATCCTGGTATTATATAATAAAGAATTTGTGTGGTCTTTGTCCCAGGTGCCTGGCACAGAGTTTCTAAAAACCATTAGAATTTCCTAATGGGAATATCTATATTATGCTAATAGAGTGACTCATGGTGGGCCCTTCATTAGCTTCCCTGGGGGCTGGTCCTTAGAAAGACCAATCATGTGATTAGAGGGCTGGGACTTTGAGCTAGCCTGACCTTTAGGGGAAGGGAAAAGGAGGGGGCCGGAGACTGGTTTTAACTAATCACATGGCCAATGATTTAATCATACCCACATAATGAAACCCCAGTAAAAACTCTAGACACTGAAGCTTTGCGAGTTTCCGGGTTGGGGAACACATTAATGTGCTGGGAGGGTGATTTTCCCTCATTCCACGAGGATAGGACGTAAAAAACTGCGTTCCCTCCCAGACTCTATGCTGTATGTGTGTTTATTGTTTATAACAAAACTGTAATCTTAAGTATAGCCCTTTTTTGAGTTCTGAGTCATTCTACCAAGTTCTCAAACCTGAAGGAATGCATTGGGGACCTCCCAGATCGGTAGCCAGTTGGTTTAGAAGTTCAGGTGGCATCTGAGGTGAGGGCAGTCTTGTGGCGGGCCATGCCCTGAGCCAGTGGAGTCTGTGCTGCTCTGGGCGGCTGGTGCTAGCATGGGATTGTTGGACACTCAGCTGGGGTTGAAACAAAGTGGCTGGTCAGGGGCATTTCTCCTTCCCTGAATGACGTGGAGTAAACCTGGGCCAGATTTTTTGCTGCTTAGTTTCTTTTATAGACTCCACATTAACAAACCTCATTTGTGAAAACATTTTTTGAGAGTAAGTAAAGTGCAATTTGATGAGGTTAAGATTTAAACCTTAAATTTAGCCTTAAAGCCTAGTTGCAGTATCATTACAAAAATGTTTCTAGTTGTTGGCCTTCCCCCCCCCACCCCTGAAGTTCATTTTTATGTTATCACATTTCTTTTTTTCTTTTTTTTTCTTTTAAAGATTTTATTTATTCATTTGACAGAAAGAGAGACAGCCAGCGAGAGAGGGAACACAGGCAGGGGGAGTGGGAGAGGATGAAGCAGGCTCCCAGCGGAGGACCCTGATGTGGGGCTTGATCCCAGGACTCTGGGATCACGCCCTGAGCCAAAGGCAGACGCTTAATGAGTGAGCCACCCAGGCGCCCCTATGTTGTCAAATTTCTTGACTTTTAGTTTCCTTTCTATAATGTTAATAATTAGATAATTACTCTTACCCCTTTTCTTCGGATGGGAGTAGATACTTGTCCAAGGTCATAGCAGGAAAGTGGTCAGGCCAGGATTTGAGTCTAAGTCTGACTCCATCATAGCCCATGAAGGAAATTCTTGAAGGATTTTAAGCTGGTATTGGATTTTAATTGGTATTGTAAAATACCAGTATAGTCTAATATATAATCTTAATGGTGACCACTTAGAATAGAATAGCTTATAATAGAATAAGCACTGTTTAGGCTTCATTTGCTGTTCTGCTTGCATTAACTAGAACTGACTCACACATGGCACACTGAACAAGTTCCATCTGCACCATCCATTACTAATCTAGGGTACCCCCAATTTGATCCCCATCAGTGTGTGAAGCCTATCTGCAAACTGCATCTGAGGAACTGTATATAGGAGCAGTAATTTACAACTTCTGTTTTTCTTTTTTTTTTTAATCTTTAAGAGCATTTTATTATACAGATCATTTCACAGAACTTTTTTTATGCTTTTAAGATTTTATATATCTTTTTAAAAAATATTTTATTATGTTATGTTAGTCACAATACAGTACATCCTTAGTTTTTGATGTAATGTTCCATGATTCATTGTTTGCGTATAACACCCAGTGCTCCGTGCAATACGTGCCCTCCTTACTACCCATCACTGGCCTATCCCATTCCCCCACCCCCCTCCCCTCTGAAGCCCTCAGTTTGTTTCCCAGAGTCTATAGTCTCTCGTGGTTCATTCCCCCTTCTGTTTACTCCCCCCTTCATTCTTCCCTTCCTTCTACCGATCTCCCTGCTATTCCTTATGTTCCACAAATGACTGAAACCATATGATAATTGTCTTTCTCTGCTTGACTTATTTAGCATAATCTCCTCCAGTCCCCTCCATTACAACTTCTGTTTTTCTTTTTCTTTTTTTTTTTTTTTAAAGATTTTATTTATTTATTTGACAGAGATAGAGACAGCCAGCGAGAGAGGGAACACAAGCAGGGGGAGTGGGAGAGGAAGAAGCAGGCTCATAGTGGAGGAGCCTGACATGGGGCTCGATCCCGTAATGCCGGGATCACGCCCTGAGCCGAAGGCAGACGCTTAACCGCTGTGCCACCCAGGCGCCCCAAACAACTTCTGTTTTTCTAGTATTTGTTTTCTTACTAGGAGAAAGGAGCTTAAGTTGATAAATTGTTGCTACCCTTCTGCGTGATCCTTCATATATGATATTTATAAGTGAGATTAATTTTAAATATTAGTTTTGGGTCTTAGCAAAAGGAGCATATTCAAGTAGAGAACTCATTTTAGTGCTGGAAATCACTTATATTATTTTTACACTCCTTACATTCAAAATTGACTTAATTTCCACTAGTATATGGCATCAGATTTGGGACATGGTTATTAATTTGTGTATTTTTTTTTTAAGATTTTATTTATTTATTTTAGAGAGAGGGCAGGGGCAGAGAGTAAGGGAGAGCAGAGAATCCCAACCAGACGCCACACTGAGTTCAGAGCCTGACATGGGGCTCAATCTTCTGACCCTGAGATCATGCATGACCTGAGCCAAAACCAAGAGTCGGATGTTCAATTGACAGGCATCCCAATTTATGTATCTCTTCTGAAGTTTTAACACTTTTTCATTGTGTGATGGTACTTTAGAAAGCATATTTGGATATAGCTTGTTCATGTCTGTTTTATGTTTATTTACTTTGTAACTTTTTATAAATTTCATTTACGTTTTTCCTGGAAATTGAAAATCAAATTTTGAAAATAGTATATTACTATTTTGGGATGACTTAAAAACACAGCTAAATAATTAAACTCTTAGCACTTGTGTTTCAAACTTACCTTCTGCATCAGTCAGCAAACTGCTATGGCCTCAATCTGCCTGTTTTCTACGGAGTTTTACAGAGTGTGGAACACAGCCAGCACTTGTTACATTCATGTATTGGTTGACCCTGGTCTGTTGAATGGAGGATTTTATCTGTTAGTTCCTGTAAACATCTACATCTGAAAGAATCATTTCTCCTATATTTCATTAAAATAGCCTTTGCGCTTTGCATGTGTTTCATTTCCCTCTGTAGTAAATTGAGCACTTCTTTAAGATTGGTCTTCCTTTTCTTTTTCTGCAACAGGATCGCTGTATGTGGTAGGGAAGTGATGCTATCTGAAGGTGACATGCTGTCCTCCTTTCTTCCTTCTGTCCTCTCGTTCCCTATTTTGGCCTCCTGGTAATTGGGGCAAGGGAGGATGGGTGGATACTACTCTAAATTAAGGTGAAATTGCTTTAATTATTTCCCCTTTACTTGAAGTGGGGGGTGGGGGAGCAGTTTCCTGCCCACATTTAAGAAATAAAAGTTACCTAGCTTTTGGCATAATCTGTTGGGGGCCATGGCGTCTTTTGAAAATCAGAAAAACATTGTAGAGTGATTCTTCAGGGGATAAAAAATGGATATATTTAGAAATAAAATATATCACAAATCTCAAAAACTCTGAAGTTAATCCTTGCCTGGGGTGGTGGGAGTCCATAGATTACAGACGTGAACCTCTGCTCTGGCCCCTCTGCTGGTAATAGAGTCAGGCAAGCAAACACGTATGTTATTAAGACCAGGAAATAAAGCTGATGTTAATTAAACTCCAGGGAATTAAATGTTTTCACTATTGCTGTATCTGGGGATTTATTATTTTTTGATCAATTTTGAAACATTAAATATAAATGTGTGACTTTTAACAATATGGTCTAATATATAATCTTGATGGTGACCACTTCTGATGTTCAAACTTTGAAGACAGACATTTGAGAAAATAAGATATTCCCAAAATAAGTCACTGGCTTAGGATAGATTTGTTTTAGTGCTGCCAGATTGTGAAGGAAAAAAGGCTAAGCCCTTGATGTTGAAACTTAGGTATGCCAATTCTTGCTTTGTGCTTAGCAGTAGTTATGAAGTACCACTGGTTGGGGCACTTGTTTCTGGTCTTGTCCTTTCTTCGCTTTTGCATGAGCCTTCTACTTAACTACTGTTTCCTAAACATTATTCATTGAATACCATCTTTATGATTTGCCTTCTGTGCACATTTCCTGGCTGTTCTTTAAGTCCACTCACTTTATAGAAGTGAAATTTATGCAAATAATTATTGTGAAATATGGGATTGAAGTACTAATTCTTTTCTGTTTGCCGCTTAAAGGAACATGTGCATATGAAGGTTTTATTCCATCTAAAATCATCTTTTATCTCACTGGAGGACATCAGGTTCATTTTGGGAAACACTCCCCTATGTGCTGAAGTTTTAAAACTCTGACCTTGAGCCACAGAGTATGATGGTAGAAGCTGTCTGTACTTGGAAGTGTCAGCAGAGATGAGGGGTTCTGGGATGGGTGGGTGCCGCCTGCTGAAATACCCTTTGCTTGGGCAAATTTGTATTGTTCTGAATATGGAGATTTTTGGCTGTGTGCATGGCAAAGCTTGGAATCCTAGCCTCACAACAGTTGCTTTGTTTCTTTAATTGCCCCCCCATACCTCCCCCACACATGCAACATACGTATGTAGCTCCGGTTTTCCTAAGTTTTATTTTCTTTTGCAGGTTTGATCTTGCTCTTCTACCTAGTCTTTTATGGGTTCCTGGCTGCACTTTTCTCATTCACAATGTGGGCTATGCTTCAGACTCTGAACGACGAAGTTCCAAAATATCGTGACCAGATTCCTAGTCCAGGTAATTATGTTGCAGTTATTGTGGCTTTTAACTAAATTTGGTTATACTTTGGGGTGCCTGGATGGCTCAGTTGGTTAAGTGTCCGACTTTTGGTTTTGGTTCAGCTCAGGTCAAGATCTCAGGGTCTTGAGATCAAGCAAGCCCTGCGACAGGCTCCCCACTCAGTGGGGAGTCTGCTTCTCTCCCTCACCCTTTGTCCCTCCCCCTGCTCACAGCTTCACACATGTGTGCGTGCGTTCTCTCTCATTTTTTTTTTTTAATCTGGTTATACTTTATCTTCACTATAAACTTTGGGGTTAGGTAATGTGAAAATGTTGATTTTTGTTGTTTAATATTTACATACTGATAGAAAGATCTTCAATATTTACATACTTATATGAAGACCTATAATATTTACATACTGATATGAAGACCTGAGCTGATAAATCTTGAGTCCTTTGCCAGGAGTAAGCAGGAGTGAATATGGAGAATCATAGTGAAGCCAAATTTGACCAATGTGGTTATGAATGGCTTTTGTGAATATTGTGTAGCATTTTCACTTTGCCTTGAGTAATTTACTTATCAAGTATATAGTTTAGCTCTAGCTTAGGCTTGGTCTTGTAGAATACAAGCTTCGTATCTTTAATTGCTTAGTATGGAAGTGGTAAGAAATATTAAATAATGATACATCAATAGGGAATAAAATGAGTATACTCTTATGTATTTAATTCTTGTCCATTGATTGTTGGAAGGAAAAAAATTCTCCAGGATACTCCACTACAGAAAAATTCTTAACTGAAACACTTGTTTAAATCATTTTCTTCCTCCTGATTTCATTCTTTTAAAGCTGTCTTTGAATGCCAGCTTTGCCTTTGTTGAACATGGCTCTTGTCCTCAAGGTGCTGGCAGTGTTTATAGAAGAAGATAACAATGTGCAGAACTCCAGTATATGTAATTCCCCAAAATGTGAACAACTTCTTGAGATAATAGAGAAGAGCAGGCTTCTCGTGGAAGAGGGGAATTTGGATAGCAGGCAGGTGGGCAGGCAGGCCAGGGAAGGTAGGAGTGTCGTCGAGGTTTCTTTCTGGACCGGTGGTTCTCATCCAACAATGATTGGCTCCCCCGAGGGCCCTGTGGTCTTGTCTGGAGACAGTTTTGGTTGTTACAACTGGAGAGGTGCTACTGGTGAGCAGAGGTCAGGGATGTTGCTAAACATCCTAAAATGCACAGGACAGCCCCCCCCCCCAAAGGCTTATCCAGCCGAAAATGTAAATAAATAGTGCCAGTGCTGAGCAACCCAGACTGTAGACCCTTGCTCACTGCATGGATTCGTGAGCCTTATCAACAGCCAGACTGCACCAGTTTCCCCAACCATCTTTTCTTGGAACGTTTTGTTCTAAGGCCTTTTCCTTATTTTGCTGCTAAAATTTGTGTAAACATCAGGAATCACTCTTTTCTCTTTTTTAGTTTATTTGACCAAGTATCAGAGACTAGCTCCATGCTTACTTTCCCCTCATCTCTCACTTTGCCCTGTTTTCTCTTTCTTCCTAGGCTAATTTTTTTTTTTTTAAGATTGATTTGAGAAAGTGAGTGCATGCATGCATGTGCATGAGTGGGGGGGAGGGGCACAGTGAAAGAGAGAGGGAGAGGGAGAAAAATCTCAAGCACACTCCATGTTGAGTCGGGAGCCCAATAGGGAGCTCGATTTCACGACCCTGAGATCATGACCTGAAATTAAGAGTCAGATGCTTAACCGACTGAGCCACCCAGGCACCCCTATGTAGCTTAATTCTAGAATAATTATTTTTCTTGCTACCTAAGTTATGTGACTTTATGATCATTGAACGTGATCTAGTCTAGTTCAGAAATATTATACTGTTTATAATTACATGAATAAAAGCAATAAAATGTGTTCCATATATTTCAGTTTCAAACTGAGGTCTTTAAAATTATTTACAACTGTACTGTAATACTTAAAGTCTTATCGGTAATTTAATAAATATATGCACACACATATGTATATATAATATTGGACGAATACATACTAGCTTGTTAAAATTTTCTCCTTACAAAGTGATTATGGTTATTATTTTTTCTTTCTACTTGTATTTTCTATGGTATATACAATAATGTACTGGGTTTTTTTGCATTGACCATATTGGTTTTAATTTTAAATGACATCATTTCAGTAATATTGTTCCTACCCAGTAAAATAAGTGCTAGTTTGAAATTGGTGCGTGTAAGTCACCTATACATACATACAACATAAACACATACTGCTCCTCACACCCTGACAGACCTGCACGTTATGTGCACATGCTCTCATACTCCAGTGGTGTAAACGGGAAGGAGATAGAGGAGTTACTGGAGTCTTTACATTCTGTTGATGTTCTTCCTTTTGGATAAGGCAAGACTATTTGCAGGAATTAAGCTTGCCGTGTCAAAAATGCACCTATACTATACACGCCTGCCATGGTTTTTTACTTAAGAGTTTCAAATCAGCTGTTAAATACCAAGTTACTAGGGGTCCAAGAGCATTGTTAGGCAAGGTCCGAGAAGCAACTGGTATCAGGAACTCAGTTTTAGGGGCATCTGGCTGGCTCAGCCGGTAAAGCATGCAACTCTTGATCTCAGAGTTGTGAGTTCAAGCCCCACATTAGGTGTAGAGATTACTTAAAAAAAATAATAAAATCTTTAAAAAAATTCAGTTTCGTACTTTGAGGTCTTAATACAAGAGTTTTTGCAAATTGAATCATTAAAACAATCCCTTAGAAATTAGTCATGTAAAGGAATGTAGTCTTTTGTATAAAGCATAGATATCTTCATGATTTTCTTTAAAATTTCTTTAGTTTAGAAATCTGGATATTTTGTATTGGGTTTTTCTTAAAGTTAGGTGTTTTCAATATAGTTATGTGCAAGCTGCCTTGATTCTGTTACGTTTTACTTGCAGGATATTATATCTTGTTCCTGCTATAAAAACCTTAAAAAATAAGAACAATTTCATACATATACAGATGGTCATTTAATATATTGGACAGTAAGACATTTTATTCTTTCATTAAATACTTTTACAAAAAGTCTTAAAGTTATTGTAGATTTTATAGAGATTTTACAGTGTATGGAATATCAGGCATAGGAGGTTATCCAAATCCAAGTGGTCTCTGGTCTGTTGATGCCGGTGAATGGGGAGTTTAATTGGTCTTTTGTGCTGAATATAGACTAAGATTTGCTCTGCCATGTAGGAACATTGTTTGATCATGTTTGGGTAGCATTGCATCTAGTTTAACTCAAGATTCAGGCAAACCAACACAGGCAAGTTTAGGGTTTAAAAGAAACTGTATTTTATCTAAAATGTAACACTGTATTTAAAAAACAAAACAAAACAATAAAATGTAACACAGTATGTTAACCATCCTGAAATTAAAATGAAAAAGCAAAGAATTAGATGTCTGTGAGCAGCCGTTTTAATGGAAACTAAGACAACCCTTGTTACTTGTATATTTTCAGATTCAGTACAAGGCTTAGCATCTCTAATAACTTTGATATGGGAAATGGTTAGAGACCAGTGAAAATTTTAGGACTGTTTTTAAGCCTGAGTGCAAGGCTGAATTAATAATCTAGATCTAATGCATATTTATTTATTTACTTATTTATTTATTTATTACAATTTATTTGAGAGAGAGAGTGTGTGTGTGCACATGCGCAAGTGGGGGAAGGGGCAGAGGGGAAGCCGACTTTCCTGCTGAGCCAGGGAGCCTGACATGGGGCTCAGTATCCCAACCGGGCAGATCATGACCTGAGCCAAGAGTCGGATACTTAACCAAGTGAGCCACTCAGGTGCCCGCCCCTAGATCTAATGCTTTTTAAACAAAGAAAGCTTATATTAAAGGTGGAATTACCTTTCTTACAGATAAATATGCTTACATTTTCTTTTCATAAACTCATTCAGCATGTTCTGTATACATGGGTGTTAACTCCTGATATGAAACTGTTGGTGGTTATATTCCAAACTCTTCATGTGAAAACCACATTTTAATTATAGAGCAGTGTTTTATTATTGAAAGAATATTTAACCATAGAGTTAAAATTGTATAGGCCTCTTTCATCGAGTAAGTTTTATGTCTGTTTCCATACAGTTGTAACTTGAATTGAAGTGGGGAGACTTTGATTTGCTAAAATTTTTGTCACATTAATAGCAGATTGGCAAAACCTAAAAATATTTGATAGAAAAATGAATATAGGAAGTACAAACTAAATCTGCAATTTTTAAAGTCAGGAACAGAGCAATTATAATTAACTGTGGATAATCAGATTTAGGGGAGGTTTTTTTTAACTGATAATGTCAGATGATTTTGAAGATTTGCCATTCTCTTATTTAAATGTGCCATCGTAATCAGAAGTGAGAAGTTCTTGGTAATTTCAGCATATCTGTGAACACAGTTTTCCATATAATTTAATGGGATCTGTCCTTTAGATACAAGAGCAAGGAAAAAGAAGGAAAGAAGGGAATTTCCTGGAGTTAATTTTCCTCCTTTTTCTTTTATCTCTTTATAGGACTTATGGTTTTTCCAAAACCACTAACTGCACTGGACTATTCATTCACTGTGTCTGACCCGGAGTCCTATCAAGGGTACATTGAAGACCTTAGGAAGTTTCTAAAACGTAAGTATGTTGTCTTAGAGTAAGGTAAAAGATTTTAGTTACTAGAGAAACTATATGATAGTGATTACTTTCAGAAATGATTACTTTTAGAAACAACTTTCTTACAGTCTGTTTTACCTTTTTTTTTTTTCTTCTGTTAAACACAGTCCACTGAGAGGACTTTCAAGATTTTATAATTAGTCGTGAAAATATTCTAACTTACAGAAAGACCTAGGGGTCTAAGCCTAATGGGCAGTTGATTTGACTTTTCTATAATAAGTGCATGAATAAGTCTGTTGAGACATATTTATATCTGCATTGAAAAGTATTTAAAGCAAAACTAAGTTCCATAAAAACAATGACTCTTAGGTATTGGGATCTTTTGGATCCAATGTACTTGTGGAAGGGAAAAGGAATGGTATTTATCATTTAAAAAAACAAAACCAAATACCTGTCTGCTGTGGTTTTGGAGTTAGCAGTCTGTAATGCTTTCTAATAGTCATTCTAGCCTATTTTTCCTCTTGTATTAACTTAACTCTGTGGTATTAACATGCACATAAATAATCATCACATGCCCTGGCCTGTTGGTTCTCAGTCACCTCACCTCTTCCTCAGGCACAGAGATCTACATTCATTCCTTAGAACAATAGGACCCCATTGCCAAAATGACTGATTGAAGCTTTCCTGACAGCCTAGTTCGCCTGTTTAACTTTCCCTCACTATTCTTCTACCTCATTGGGACTTGGACTTCACTGACCCTTTTATTTTATCCCAGCCCCTTCTCTCTGACTTCCCTTTTTACCAAGCTTATTAATTCCATGGTTTTTCATTTCATTTTTAGTTTTGCCAGTACTTTAAAATTCCTTACCTGTCAGTCTGCTTGTCATAAAGTGCACATGGATGAAGCCACATAATTCTCCTAGATGAAACCTTATAATTCCTGGAGGAAGCCCGTTCTTTGAGCCTGCCCCCTGAGCAGGCTGCTGAATACTTGACCACCTCGCCAAGTAGACCAGCCCTACTACCTGGCAATCCCACTGAATTTCTCTGGATAATTCTCTGAAGGGATTATTTCCATCTTCTACTCAAACCTCTAACCTGTTACCTTTTCCCTTTCATATAACCTGCCTTCCTCCTTAAAGAAATAATGGAAGTACTCAGATGGGAGTTCTACCAGTTTTCCCTTTACCAGTAAAACAGACCTACAGTTACAGCCATTTTGTCTGTGATATTTCTCCTGCTTTGATGCCCTTCCTCGCATTTAGGGCCACCTGTACCCGTTCTCTTTCAGTGCCTTGGAAGCATTATTTGCTATTCCTTCTCCTGTACATTTAGCCTCACTTTACTGGGTCCTTCCCATCAGCATGCAGAAGTCCTCAACTTCCTCTTATCTTAAATCAAAAACCTCTTGATCCTACACCATCCACTTGGCTGTCTCTCTACATAATCCATGGTTTACAAACCAAATAGTAAAGAAAGGTCTATAATGAAAACGTTTCCTGTCCTCCTCCTTTTTAGCTGCAATCCTGTTAATTTACTCAACAAATATTTTTTGGAGGGCCTTCTTTGTGTCAAGCACTCTTCTAAGTTCTGTCAGTGAACACAAGACAAATGTGTTCATGGAGTTTGTAGTCCAGTGGTGCATGGTAAGGTGATGAGTGCTGTGGAGGAACATGAGGTGGAGATGGGAGAGATGGGAAGGGTTACAATTTTGAACTGGGTGGTCGAGGAAGGCCTCATGGAAGGGGACCCTTGAAGAAGGATCTGAAGGTGAGGGAACTAGCCTGAGGCTTACAATGTCAGGGTTTATCAAGGAAGGTAGAGGGGCTGGATAGAGTAAGCAGGGTGAGAGTTGGAGGAGCTCAAGGTCAGGGAAGTAAAGGAGGACTAGGTTGTATAGGTCTCGTTAAGTTCTTTGGTTTTTACACTGACCAAGTTGGAGGTTTTTAGGCAGGGAATAACATCATCTGACTAATTTTTAAAAGATCAGAGGCTGCTTTCTTGAACTATGGGGGGAAACAGAGAAGCTAGATGGGAGGCCATTACACTAATGCAGAGGAGTAGAATGATGGTATGGCAAGAGAGGAAGCAATGGAGGTTGTCAGTAATTGATTCTGGATACATGTTCAGTGGGAAAGAACTTCATGGTTTTGAACTTTCTCTTACAGTATTTTTTTTCTATATCTCTAAATATACTTTCCTGGTGGTTCTTGATTTATCACTCATCATCTTTACTTCCTGCCATGACAGATGAGGATTTACCTCACGTGCCTCAGACCTTCCCCCACTCACCCAGTTCAATAATTGAATTACTAGTTTTAGTTTCGTTATTGGTCACCTTTTTATAGTCTTTGTCTTATTCTATCATCTGTAGACACTCTTCTGATTTCCTTATTTGTACACTGTCATTTGAGGTATCCTCTTGAGTCCCTTTATTTCTGGAAAACTCCTTAGAGCCTTTCCCCTCCCACCATAGTCTGTACTAGTAACTGTTTAGGCCTTTAACTATCTAGCTGTCATTTTTGGGACTCTTTATCCACTTAAGTTGGATTCACTGTTTGTTGGCTCCTGCCTTCTTTTTTCTTAATTTACTGCCTGGTTTAATGGAGTATATTTATTTCAAGTAACTTCATAAGAAAAGAGACATGAAATGTAAATTTTGAGTCCTTTCATTTCTGAAAATGACCTAATTCTGCATTTATAGGTGATAGTTTAGCTGTATATAGAATTTTAGTTTTTTGTATTTGCCTTTTTCTCCTTTGCAAGGCTGGTTTTTTAATTCTGTTTCTAAATGTATTTCCTTTGGGTTCTAAAATTTGTTTTTGTTTCAGTCTCTAAAATACCACTTTACTGGGAACTTGATGGGGATCTTTCAGGATGAAGGCTTAGGTTCTCCAGTTCAAGGAAATTATCTTGCATTATTACTCTGATAATTTCCTCAGCTCATTTTCTGGTTCTTTCTAAAATTATTCTGTTAGTTGGGTCTTGGATCTCTTGTTTTTCTCTCATTTTCTGTTTTACTGTATTATACTTTCTGGGGGATTTACTTTTAACTCTTTAACCTTCACCCCCCCCCCCTTTTTCAGTTGTTATTGCTAAGTTTTAGGAAAACCATTCCCATGTTAAAAGGTACCATCAAGGGTACCACTTAAAATTTAAAGTTCTGTTTTGTTCAAATTAACTTTTCCCCTTTCAGGTCTTTTCCTTTCAGGTCTTCCCTTTCCTTTCCTGTTGACCTTTCTTTGTCTTATTTTAGGTTTTCCTCAGGTGTATAGGGCTGTCTGGTTACTCTGTCTGGGATCAGTGATCTATGTCCATGTCCCATCATGCCTTGGACTTGGGGGGAGGGGTTTTTTCATAATCTGACTATTCATCATTACAACTCCTTGCATTAGAGTGATTTTGTATTGAAGTAGAATATGGCATAATACAAAAATGGTCACTGATGAACTGGCCTATACCAAAAGGTATATGCAGTTGAAGCCCTTGGGGGAAATTGGTGAAGGCGTCGGAATATTTCTTGCAAAATGATCTTTATCATTGTGCCACCAACTTCAAAAAGGAAGTGAGGAGTGTCATGTGGTACCTATTGTGTTGTAGAAGTTTAACACTATCTTCCAAATCTTTTAATCCTTCTTTTAAATGAGTACATAATTACAATTATAATCTAATTTTTGATAAATAAAAGATGAAACCAAAGTTGTTTTTTTTTGAAACCAAAGATTTTTTGACACTTTTCTCGTAAACACATTGACTTTGAAATTTTTGTTCCTGTTTTGGTTGAATTCACTTTAGGTGGCCTTTTTCTGGTACCAGTTGTACCCACACACCAGTAGTTCTTATTGAGGTACTGCTGCAGCGTATCTTTTAACTATGTATTAGTATCTCTCAGTAAACACATTCTTTGAGGGCAGGGACCACATCAGGCTTGCTCACTGTTGTGCCACTCTTGCCTAACACTGTGTCAGTAGGGAGCAAACAGCCAAAAACCCATTGTGTATCTCTCCCTCTCCTTTCTTCCCCATCTCCAGGTTGTGACCATTTGACTCCTTTCTCACTTGAGTTTATCTAAGATGTTACCTCTGTTTCTGCTAAAAAAATAATAAAAAAAATAACACCCTTCTCTACGTTAACGTTAACTCACAGGTGTCCGCTGATGCTCGCGTTGTTGCAGACCCTACAGAGCAGACTGCCCTAGCACCGCGTATCTTTAGGCCCTTCAGTTATGATTATTAATGTCTGTTTTCCCCATTGTACTGTAAACTCCGTAAGGGCAGCCGCAATGCCTTTTTATGTTCTCACCACTATATCTTTTTTTTTATGGGAGTACAAAACTTCGAGGTGTACAACATAGTGATATGACAGGTTTATAGGTTGTCACCATCTTTTGGGCCACGAGCATAGGCGGCATTCAGATAAAGCTATAGCCATGGCTGGCGCCACCTAATGGTAAGAAAAGAGATTGCTCTGTAATCCAGTTTGTGTCATTGTTGACTGCAGTGAACTTCAGAACTGTGAAAAGTGAAAGGAACAAGCTTAACAGTTTTTTGTCTTCGAAAAGCATCGTCCAAACAATGATGTGTTCCTGGTTGTGTTTAAGATCTGTTTCTGGCTGATCTATGTACACATACATATATGTTTCCTTTTTAGCATATGATTTAGAAGAACAGAAGAATCTCACAGCCTGTCCTGATAGAGCACTTTTTGAGCAGAAGGGCCCAGTTTATAGTGCATGTCAGTTTCCTCTTGCCTTACTTCAAGCCTGCAGTGGTGTGGATGATCCAGAGTTTGGCTACTCCAGAGGAAACCCTTGTGTTCTTGTGAAAATGAACAGAGTATGTATATATTTTGCTGCTACTGCTTTTTTCTAGTATCTTCTATTAAGAAGCTGGCAGTGTTTTTTAATCTCATTTTGGGGTAACTCGCATAAAAGATTAGCCATGGTATTAATTGACCTTTGGAAAATTAATACAGAAAAAACCAAAGTCATCACATGGGCAAGGATCGTTAATGCCGCTGGTACTATTTAGGTTGCCACAAAACTTCTCTTTTGGGAGGAATGTTTACATTTTACATGCATTTGCATGTAAAATGCATAAAAGTTCAAAACATAAAAAGATCCTCCCACAAAACAGATGTTTACTGTCTGTTGCCATGCTACATACGTGAAAGTAGCCTCAGTACATAGAGCTGAATAGTGCTGTGTCTTATGGGATTCTCCCCAGCGTATGCATTTTGTGGGACAGACAGATGTGAGATACGGCAAGGCTCTGTGGAAGCCTTATGGAAACATATGTTGAGGGTTTGACCCAATATATTTTCATGAGAAACCATTTTATGCTTCTGTAATTCTTACTATTAGCATTTAAGGTTTCTGTTTGTTTCTTGTTTTAAGGGTAACAAAGTACAATACTATGTTTTACTCAGTTCTTTGGTAACAGATTTACTTTTCTAAATTGCCCCAGTATAGTAATAAGACAGCTAATTGGTAAGATTATTATACTGAAAAGTCCATTCTAATCCTCTAAAATAAAATTAAAAGGCATATGTAACAGTTTTAATACAGTTGATATCCCTCTCAACCCTTCCACCCTGGATCCCCAGCAACCCAACAGGAGGTTTTTTCATGTATGTTTGTGATGTTTCAATTAATCAGTTTTTCTTTACCTTAGATAATTGGATTAAAACCTCAAGGAGAACCAAGGATCGAATGTATTTCAAAGGTTAGTATTGAAAAAATAACCCAACTTCTGTTAAAGCTTTAGTGTATCTTAATATTTTAAAAGTCAATGATTTTTAGTCATTTTAGTCCTCTGCCAGTCTTAGAAGAATAAAATTCCACCAAACTTTGGGTGTAGAGCCCTTATTTGCAAATGATAATTCAAAAAGATGTGTTTTCCATGTGCACTGATTTCACTGTGTTTACATTTACACATATCATTTCATTGATTGAGATTTTTTTTCTAGCTTAATAACATTGAAATGGGGGTTGGCTTTATAATGGATGGTGTCTTAATAGTGTATCATAAGATTTTTTCTTTAATAGTACATAAATTGGTGTTCATCAGTGGCATCTGAGAGTTCATGAAACATGGTACATCTTCCTTAAGGCAGAGGCAGTTCTTTTTTTCTAGAGTGCTATGCAGTTTTCATCTCATAACTTCTTTTGTTTTCTCTCCATGCTGCAAGTGCAACTAAGACAAATATGTAAATGATGGGTCAGAGTTCGGAGGAGAAAATTTTAAGTTCTAAATTTTATTGTGTAAAATTAAGCATTCCAACCCCAAATCTGTCAAAAGTATCTTACTTGAAACGTTACATTGAAATCAATTCTAAAGTCGTTCGTGGAGAAAACTGTATTCCTTTTAGCCATGAATGGATTTCTTATTTGGGCGGAAACTTCTTGCTCAGTGGTTCTCAAATTTGTTAATGCATCAGAATCACTTGGAGGGCTTGTTGGGTACCATTCCCGGAGTTTCTGACTCAGTAGTTCTGAGGCGAGGCCCAAACTTCGCATTATTTCTAACTAAAGTGTCCAGGTGTTGGTGATGCTGGTGGTCTCAGGCTCACACTTTGAGAACGCCTGCTTTAGAGTCTAATAATAATTTCTTTTGAATATTTATTCACTGTTCAGAATAAAAAGCCAGGAAAGTTAGGGTTTCTCATCTGGGTTGAAGTATACATGTGTGAACCATAGGCAAATGCACTTTACCTCCTTGTACCAGAGTCAGCTCAGCCAGCATGTTACTTAAAACCAGATGCTATATCTAAGCTGAGCTTTTCTTGATAAACAGATCTTTCTGAAAATCTAAGCACATAACTCTCATCTCTTAGGCCAAGAAAACATTATGGCTACAAGACACATTCAGAAGAAGTAACTCTATTATCCTCCTTGCTTGCAAGTCTTTCCCATAGAAAGTTCCCGAGGCTTGGGTGCTAGACTTGGGCCAGGTAGAAATGCTAATTTCATGACCGTGTACCTGTACGCAGGAGCTTCTGCCTTTGCATGTGAGCAGAGCTCTCTGGAGAGGTGGCTCCGGAGCCAACACTACTAAGAAAGGAAAACACATTTTGGCCAGAAGGGCAAAAGCTGTAAACTCCTTTCCTAAGATTTCAATTCTGTAAACCTTTCGCCAGTATAAACAACTCCATGTAACTGTTCCCTTAGGGTTTTAAATGGATTTTTATCTATTGTGTATCCTGTGCTTCTAGAATAGTTGGCAGAAGTGGTAAAGAAAAATCCCGATTCATGACTCAAATTTCAGTTTGTTGTTCCTTTTTGACGATGTATATAAAGCATATAAAGTAAAGTAGCTGGGGATTTTATTTAGTTGTGGAATAGGTTTGTTTTTAGAAAGTGTGTTAAAATTGTATTGTACTCCTAGGCTGGTCACAAAGGAGTAATCAGGTGGAAGCGCACACTTGAGAGGTGTGGCTCTAGAGCGGATGGGAACATTGCCTGCACATCATAGTTGCTGTTTTCACTACATGTGTCTGTATCAAGTGTTCTTTAAATTCTTTAGTTGACTTAATTTTTAAGAACATAAGATACAAATGTATTACATAAAGTTTGATCTGCTTTAAGTGTTTTAGACAAGAGTCCTGAAAATACTGAAATATTGATAACAACATGCTCCTGGGCATTTAATTTAAAAGATGGTTCCTGCAAAAGATGGAATATGTCTTTTTTTAAACATTTTTCTATAAAAGTGAATCCTATTCATTTAGGAGGAATACAGAAAAATGCAGAGGGAAAAAAATTGGTTAAATGCTGCCCAGAGATAAACACTGCTTAGAACATTTGGTTTGTGTTCAAGTCTTTTAAGGGTGGTGAGTGTTAAGAAAATACACTCATTTTAAAACTTTTTTCAGTGGAACTTAGTGACTGTTAATAAGACTCTTGGACTTAGTTACTCCTCGGTTTCCAATACGATGTCATTCAGATACTTAGAAAACTATGACACGTATGCTTCACCCTAAAGTATCCTTTTTCAGATGGGCACTTCAACAGTCCATAAAGTAAAAGCTTGCCATTGTGTTTTTGGTACAAACCAAGAGAATACTTAAGAGTCATTCACACCTGGGTGACCTTAATTGAGCCTCAGTTTCCCTGTTGGTAATTGATCCTGCCCACAGAAGGGTGTTGGGCGTAAAAGAAGTTACGTGGGGTGTCTGGCTGGAAGTACCAGCTCAATAAAATGTAATCCACAGAAAATCTCCTTTACATGTTGGGGAACATCTCTTTCTGTGAATTAAGCTCAGGTATTAACAGAAATTAGGTTAAACAAAAGCAATTAATACAGAAAGGCACTTTTTTCTTTACAGAGTATAAATGTAGGGTGGGGGCTGGAAATGGTTTCTGCAGCTTCTCTTAGCTTTGTTATCTCCTATTCTTGCCACCTACCTTTGACCTGGGTCATGAGAGCTTGCCCATCTTGTGGGGTATCGTTACTGTGTGCATTGTGCTGTCATCTTGCTGTGTCACTTGTATGTCGCATGTGCTACTCATTATCGTTACATAAGCAAAATAGAACTCCTTAGGGGAGATTCTTAGTTCTGCTGCGTGCTTTCAAAAATAGCAATTAGTGCATTTAAATCTAGAATTGAAGCATTTTATTTTAATTCACGCTTAGTAAACTTCCACTGATCTTGGTCATTGTCATCTACTCAAGTAGTGTGAAAGTTACAGTTGTTAAAAATTAGTCTTATACAGAATATGTTACCTGGGAATTCTCATTGTTTTTATCAAGAAGAATAGAGAATAGCATGAATGAGTTGGATTATGGATGATTAATTTGTATATTTGTCACATTTAGCAGTCTTTTAAATACATGGAATACCAGTAAATTTGATTACTTCGATTTGCATGTGCTCATAAATTTAAGGGTATTTAAATTGGTTAAGAAGAGTTTTGCTTGGAGTACCTTAAATTTTTCCTAATGGTTTTTGGCACTTGCATCATAATTTTCCCTTCTGGTTACCATTATGGTTACTAATCACAGGAAACTTTGCTGCCTCCCAGGCCTGAATCCTGCATTCTGCAGTGTGGCAGCCACTGCTTATTTTAAATCATTTCAGGAGTACATTGGTCCCATCCAGACTGCTGCCTTCCTGCTGTCAGTGGCTGGAGAACTGGCATTTGGTAGTTGGAAGGCAGGTAAGATTTTTAGACAGTGCATGAACAGATCTGGCTATAAGTTAGAAGGGACTCTGCTGGAAAACTTGTAGGCTAGATCAGGAAATGTAAGAAGAGTCAGGATAGTTTGTGTTAAAGGATTTAAACCAGGACTACCATGACTCTTCTCAAAAATGTACTTGTAATTAATGCAGTTGGAACATCATTGTAGAATCACCGTACTGTTCATAACTGATACTGCCTTAATACATAATTTTGTTTTTTGTGACCTAAAAAGAGCTTTCTCTTGTTTTCTATTTCAGAGTGAAAACACAGCAGCTCTATCAACTTATCCTCCCAATGGAGTTATAGATTTAAAATATTTTCCATATTATGGGAAAAAACTGCATGTAAGTACTGAGAAGTTTGTAAGTGGTCATGACTCTTGGGGAATTGGCACATCTGTATTAAAATGTCACTTGTCTGTCCTCTGTTCTGGTCTTTAAATATAAATGGTGATGCCAAGTAGAGATCCCACATCTACAGTTCAAAACTTATTTTCAAAATACCATTTTCTTTCTTTCTTTAGAATGTGCATAGAGTGTGCACAGAGATGGAAACAAAAGTGGCTAGAATAGTACAAAGAACTCCTGGAGGCCTTTTCCCTAGATTTCCCAAGTGTTAGTATTTTACCTCCTTTGTCTTACTAGTCTCCATTTATGTATAATTTCTTTTCCTGAACCCTTTGGGATTAAGTTATAAACATGGTGTCTCTTTACACTAATGCTTGTTTTATTTTCCTAAAAATAAGGACGTTCTGTATAACCATAATATAGTTAGCAAAGGAAATTAACATTGATACAATACTATCATCCAGTCTGCAGAAATTTTACCAGTTGTTCCAGTAACCTCCTTTCTTGCAAAAGAAAAAGTGTTTTCTTGGTGCAGGGTATCACATTGTTACATCTTTTATAACCTGGAACAGTTCCTCTGTCTGTTTTATGCCCTTCTACTCTTCCAAATTGAGCACAGGACTGCTTTTGGCCTATTTTATGTTCCTCAGTTTGAGTTTGTGTCATGTTTTTCATGATTAAATGTAGAGTGTACATTTTTGGCAAGAATGCCTCAGAAGAAATGTTTTCAGAACATCCTGTCAGGAGGGTCATGGCATTGATTGGTCACAGTAGTGATGGTAACGTTGACCACTTAAGCGGGGTTCGGGTGGTTATCAGCCAGGTTTCTCTCCTTTGAAGTTTTTTTTTTTTTTTCTTTTGTAATCAGCAAGTATCATGTGGAGAATACTTGGGGAGTCTACACAATTCTGTTTCTCCCCTAGCTTTAAGCATGTGTTGATTCTTGCCTGAATCAGCTACTAATAGGATTGTTCCCAGATGTTTTTCTAATTCCATCTTTCTTTCCTCGTTGGCATTCTGCTCTGGGAAAGAGCTTTATTTACATCCATATATTCTCATGGACCCTTACGATCTGTTCTATTCATTTTGATGCTAAAATTGTCCCAGGTTTGGCCAGTGAGAGACCTTCGCGCTGGCTCCTATGTCCTTTAGACATGGTCCCATGATTCTTTGAGTACCGCCTTACTTTCTGGCACTGCAAGGTATTCCATATTCATCTTGTACTTTCTCTGTCTCAGTCCTGGAATCAGCCCCTTAGTTCCTTTTAGTGAAGGAATGTGTCTAGAAACCACAGTGATGATAATACAGTTAGGAATATATTTGCATCAAATTACACAGCAACCATGAGTATCTAGGAGATCTGAGTAATCAGTAAGGTAGTGCTTGGGTGCAAGGGGAAACTCAAACCAAGATTATAGAGTATCAAAAAAATGATTATGAGACCCAACCTATGCAGTGCTCACAGGAACATTCATAGCCATCTAAACCCTTCTAGCTGTAAAAATTTAAGTGAAAAATGAGTATCCAGTTCAAAAGAAAAAAAGCATGTAATAAAGACTTGTTTTTTAAATTTTCCAGAACAAACCAACTCCTGATAAAGTGTGAACGAAGTTACTATAGAATTGGAATTCATGTATTTTCCTTTATTTGCCAGGTGAGCTATCTGCAGCCGTTAGTTGCTGTCCAGGTCTCCTTTAATGCTACCAGCAGTACCGTAAATGAAGTAACAGTCGAGTGCAAGATTGATGGATCCCCCAACCTAAAAAACCAGGATGACCGTGACAAGTTTTTAGGACGAGTTGTGTTCAAAGTCACAGCACGCGCATAGTAGGAGTTAGGGTATCTCCACAGAGTAAATGTTGTGTTGTCTGTCCTCATTTTGTATCAGCTGGACCTGCCATTCTAGAATTATGAGACCACCTTGGAGAAAGGTGGGGTGGTACATGACACTGGGGTAACATCATAATGTGCTTCCAGATCGTAACGTTCAGTGTCCTCTCAAGTAACTGCCTGTTGCCTCTGCTGCCTTCTGAACCAGTGTACAGTCGCCAGATAGGGACCACGAACGCCAATTCTGAACACGTAGTATGGGGGTCTTGTCTTATTTTTATGTGGTTTAATTGCCAAGTGTCTTAAAGCTTCCTGTGCTGTGCTATGTAAATATTTTATAGACTTAACACTGGTTAACTGTCATATTTTGATGCCAGCAAAGTTTTAGGGATAAAATGGTACCTGATCGTCATCAAGTGACTCTCTAGCTGCAAGAAACGTGGTGTGGGGGGGAGTACTGTATGTGAGGAGGAAAAAAATAAAAGTGGATTTGAAAGGTGGACTTGATGTTTTGTAAAATCATTTTTTACATGCTGAATTAGTCTGTGGATCTTTTTGATTAAGAGCACAAACTTTATGTTGTAAAACATGTAAAAAATATATATACCGATGGGTTTATTTTTAGTGCTGGAACTAAATCTCTTATAAAGTACTTTAGACCATAGATGAAACAGCATTTTTAAGTTAGCCACTATGGATATGCACCTAATTTTTTATGAAATTAAATTCATGATTTAAATTGTACAATAGTTTGTGAAATATCTTGTTACTGCTTTTATTTAGCAGACTGTGGACTCTAATAAAAATATAAATTGTGAAATACAAAAACTCGGAACTTATTCAAAGCTTCAGACCAGTTTAATTTCAGCATTCTTTGACTTGTGTGAAATATTTTCTATCAATGTGTATTGGTATGATTCTTTGTCATAATGTGAGCTACTGCCTCCTCTGTTGATAAAGGTGTGCTTCCTATATGATCTTTGGTTTAAGCCAGTTTTTTATTTCTATCCATAAAAAGGCCAACGCTGACAGTCTTGGTTTTCTTTGTGTTGGCGCAAGCCAGAATGAGTGGGACGCAGCCCAGCTGGCCCAGGAACAGCTGTCTGGAGAGAGCATGAGTGCTCTTGGTGACCCAGTGGCAGCCTCTCCACCCCACTGGGATCGCTGGCACTAAGATCTTAGTGATAACAACAGATCTTTGTTTTAGAAATCTTTTTAACTAAAGAAAATGATTTTTGGAGCTGTTAATAAAGCAAATGTTTTGGGGCTTTGATTTTCCTTTCTGCGCGCTCTCTCTCAAGAGTGGAAAACCATTTTACAAATGCTGGGATGCCGGAGCTACGTCACGGGCTGCAGCTAGAGCACCATTTAGCTGGTCCAGCGTGAACAGGCTTTCCATTGTCAGTTTTGGCTCCTGTGGAATTCATATTATGTATTCCATTAAATTTGCATTTGTGTGTCTTTGAAGTAAAACACAGATGAAAGTTCTGTTTTAATGAGCTTAGATAAAAACAAACTAGTTCTCAGAACATGAAACAAGAATGGAGAGATCCCAAATGGGGCAGTGGGCTTGGGGAGAATAAAAATGAGATACAGACAGAAATCCCTAAATGATACTTGTACCTCCCTGGTTCAGGAGTTTGGGTATGTCTCAACCCCCTGACTGCTGAGTGACCTCAGCTGACCTACCCAATTCCTAGCCTTCTACCGAAATTAGGGGGGGTGGTGAACAACTATCACAGGCCTGCTGTGTGCCAGGTAATGATGTACCAGACTGAGGATACAGAGACGAAGACATGGTTTCTCGAAGATGAGAGGGAAATGGGACAGGCTCTGGGACAAGCTGTGGCATGGTAATCACGGTAATGGCAGTGATGTGCAAGTGTCCAAGGAGGTGGGGTATGACTGCCCTAGGAAGGTCCCTCGCAGGAGACAAGTGTTGAGGGGAGGGTCAGCGTGATGCAGATGAAGAGCTTGGGAATGAAAGAGACTCTGGACACAATCTGAGTCTGCATTTCTGTTTCATTTCACATTTTCCTCAGAACTTCAGACCATTTTACCATGCAGATTCTGGTTCCAGAGGAAATTGTTGGATATAGAGTCTCTCAAGTCATGGCCGTGCTGCTTACCCATAGGCCACAGTTTGAATAACAAGGGACCAAAGGACTACAGCCAACCAGATGTGCATCCTTGGTGATTGGGTCTAGCACTAGTTTGACCAGCGGACGGAGAAGATTCAACTGTCAGCTGACTTTAGCTGACACTTAAATATTTTCAGCAGGTTGGGGGGGGGGTCCAAGATGGCAAGGTAAAGACCCTTAACTCCCCTCCATGGACATAACCATATCTACACATATAGAGCAGTTTCTCCCGAAGACGGCTAACGACAGCTGCACAAGACAGACCACATGGAGAATGGCAAGAGGGACAAGACCGCAACAAAGGGAAACTCCAACACTGACATTGTCGCAGTGGGGCAGAATACTACTAAAGACTGAACAGATTTGACTGTCTGGGGCACAGAAAACTGCCATTTAAAAGGGCAATGAGAATATAAAAATTTCGGCACTGGAACTCTACCAAATGCAGGGGAGCTGCTGGAACTCTGGGTTGGAGGGACTGGTGATTGCAACCACTTACATTAGCCTCCACCTTCATAATCACAGACGGGAGCTGGGTCCAGGTACTACGGTGAGGCCCTGACCCCTTACACCCATCGGCCCAAGGCAGCGTGGTGCACACCAGGACAGCCTGGTGTGTACTCACTCTAGCTTAAGCTGTCCTGCCAGGGGGCCCTTTGGAGAGCCCCAGGACTGCCACGGCCTGTGCCAACATCGGCTTTAGCTATACTGCCAAGGTTCTGTCTGGATGTAGACTCACAGGACCACCCCACACCATGCCCACTTCCGCTTCAGCATCCCGCCAAGGGCAACCCCATCTTGGAGTGCTCTAGGAACCTGGCCCATGCCACCGCAAGTCTAGACAGACGAAGTTGCCAGGCATACACCGTCTACACAAGGTGAAAACCACATGCAAGACCATTTCTCCAAATTTAGGAGAAGTACCTATTCTAACTAATTCAGAGAAACACAAAGTCAAGCAAAATGAGAGGAATATGCTTCACATGAAAGAGCAAGATAAAATCATGGGGGGAAAAACTAAAAAGGAGAAAACCAATCTACCTGATAGTTCAAAGTAATGGTCATAAAGATGCTCACTGGACTGGAGAGAAGAGTGGATGCATCCACAATTTCAACAAAAAGAAAATACTAAAAAGAACCAATCACAGCTGAATAAAATAAAATGAAAGATACACTAGAAGAAACCAACAGATAAGAGGATGCAGAAGAATGGATCGGTGATCTGGAAGACAGTGAAACATAACCAAAACTAAACCCACCCCCCCAATAATAATAAGAGGGGGAGGAGTTAAGGTAGTGGAGCAGTAGGGGGCTCTGTGCTTGCTTCATCCCTGGAACACAGCTAGATAAATAGCAAATCATTCTGAATACCCAGGAAATTGCTCTGAGGACTGAGAAAACACAGCTAGAGGGAGGAAAGAGGCCGTCTGGAAGATAGGAAGCGCAGATTTGGGAGAGAAAAGGATCGCTGCAGAGGGGAGGGAGCCCTGATCATGGAAAGAGAAGACAGAGTGAGTGCAGCACACAGGGCATTGCACAAGAATACTTCCCCAAAACCATTGATGGGGAAAACGAGAGGGGCTGATCATCGTAAGTTTTTACAAGCAGTAGAGCTCAATGTCTGAAGTTCTGTGCCATCGACTGGGGCGGGGGTGGGGGGGCAGGCGGGCATAGCACTGCTCCTGTGGAGAAGGAGGGCAGAGGCTTAGGAGTGGACAGTGTGGTCCGAGGATCCCCTGGGTCTCTGGGAGAGACCATTCCCCTCTCAGAGTGCATTTGGGAGAAGTGACACTGCCTCTCACTAGACAAAAGAGCTAGCAGGTGCCACCATTAGCATATAAGCAGAGGCACCTGCTGCAGGCAGCTAACCTGGGACTCTGGCTTCTTGCTGTGCTTTACCATAAACTCCAAGGCCCTGCCGCATTCACGCAACTACCCTTCTGGGACAAACCAGCACTAGCCACAGCGGGGTAAGACCCTCCCCCAAAGGATCAGCGCAGCTCCGCACCGTGCTGGGTCCCTAAAATTTGGAGTTCTGAAATCCAACCACACACCTGCGATAAAACACAGGAGCACGGTGCTGCTGGTGGGCAGACGGCTCCCACACAGGGTGAAGGCAGGGATCTGAAGGATGCCTGGGACAAAGGACAGGAGACTGTTCGCTCTCCTCTGAGAGCTTCCTGAACAGCGGCAGGCACATCTCCCTTCTCAGGGCCAGAGAGCTTGCTGACGCCAATTTTTACCCCCACGAGTTGGCATGGACTGACTTCAGTGAGCCGCATAGAGCCCCACAGTGGAGGCTTGAGCCACTTACACCAAGCCCCACCCACCCTGCTCTCTGCAGGCACTTCTGAACTATGGCAAGTGTGCCTAAGAGAGCAAGAGCAGGCCTCTCCCCTAGAAGACCAGCACACACACACCCTGCTACTCCACCCCACCCCCCTGAAATGCACCAAGTCTACTGACCATAGAGTGCTACAAAGCTTCAGCTCTAGGGGAAATAAAGACCTAGCCTCTTTTAACAGACCACAACACACCTGGTTAAAACTTGCCACGCAGTGGACAAGGTCCAAACAGTCCACACTACAGGCAAGGAGAAACTACAGAGGACTGATCTGAGGGAAAGAAGAGCCAAAATACAACAGGATAGTGCACACAGCACACACCAGAAATACTTCCTGAAATGTCAGGCCCTGGACAGACCTCTTCTTAATATAGCTATTACTTTAAAAAGCAGGAAACATAACAGGCTTTCCTAATACAGAAGACAGAGACCTAGACAAAATGCCAAGATGGAGAATTCATTCCAAAAGAAAGAACAACAGGAGGAAGAATCTTGGCCCAAGATGGCAGAGGAGTAGGAGCCCTTAATTTTGTCTGGTCCCAGGAATTCAGCTAGGTAGCTATCAAATCATTCTCAACACCTGTGGGCTCAACCAGAGATCTAAAACAATAGTAGCTGCAGCTCTACAAATAGAAAAATGACCACTTTCTGCAAGAATGACAAGATGGAAAAACTCACCTCAAAAAAGAGAATAAGAGGCAGTACTGACTGCCAGGGACCTAATCAGTATGGACATAAGATGACAGAACTAGAGTTCAGAATAACGATTATAAAGATACTAGGTGGACATGAAAAAAGCATAGAAGACCCTAGAGAATCTCTTTCTGGAGAAATAAAAGAACTTAAATCTAACCAACTTGAAATCAAAAAGGCTATTCATGAGATGCAATAAAAAATGGAGGTTCAACTGCTAGGATAAAGGAGGCAGAAGAGAGAATTAATGATATAGAAGACTAAACAATGGAGAATAAAGAAGCTGAGAAAGAGAGAGAGAAACAACTACTGGATCATGAAGGGAAAATTCAAGAGATAAGTGACACCTTAAAGTAAAACAGTATTAGAATAATTGGGATCCCAGAAAAAGAGGAAAGAAAGTGAGGAGCAGAAGGTATATCTGAGCAAATTATAGTAGAGAACTTCCCTAATTTGGGAAAGGAAACCGACATCAAAATCCAGGAGGCACAGAGAACCCCTCTCAATATCAATAAAAATAGGTCAACACTCTGACATATAATAGTGAAACTTACAAATCTCAGAGACAAAGAGAATATCCTGAATATCCCAGCTTGGGACAAGAGGCTGGTAACCTACAAGGGTAGAAACATTAGATTGGCAGCAGACCAGCCACAGAGACCTGGCAGGCCAGGAAGGACTGGCATGATATACTCAGGGTGCTAAATGAGAAAAATACGCAGTCAAGAATACTTTATCCAGCTAGGATGTCATTCAAAATAGCAGTGATTAAAAAACAAAACAAAAGTTCCAGGACAAACTTATGTGATCACCAAACCAGCCCTACAAGAAATATTAAAAGGGATCCTCTAAGCAAAGAGAGAGCCCAAAAGTAACAGATCAGAAAGGAACAGAGATAATATAGAGTAACAGTCACTTTACAGGTAATACAATGGCACTAAATTAGTATCTTTCAATAGTTACTCTGAATGTAAAATGGGCTCAATGCGCCAATCAAAAGACACAGGAGATCAGATTGGATAAAAAAGCAAGACCCACTGATATGCTGTCCACAAAAGACTCACTTTAGACCCAAAGACCCCTCTGGATTGAAAGTGAGGGGGTGGAAAACCATTTATTATGCTAATGGCCATCAAAAGAAAGCTGGGGTGGCAATCCTTATATCAGACAATTTAGATTTTAAACCAAAGACTGTAATAAGAGATGAAGAAGCACACTATATAATAACAAAAAGATCTATCCAACAAGATCTAACAGTTGTAAATATTTATGCCCTTAACTTGGGAGCAGCCAATTATACAAGGCAATTAATAACAAAATCAAAGAAACATATCGATGATAATACAATAATAGTGGGGGACTTTAACACCCCCCTCACCGCAATGGACATATCATCTAAGCAAAAGATCAACAAGGAAATAAGGGCTTTAAATGACACACTGGACCAGATGGACTTCACAGATATATTCAGAGCATTTCATCCTAAAGCAACAGAATACACATTCTTCTCAAGTGCACATGGAACACTCTCCAGAATAGATCGTATACTGGGTCACAAATCAGGTTTCAACCGGTACCGAAAGACAGGGATTATTTCCTGCATATTTGGAGACCACAGTGTTTTGAAACTTGAACTCAATCGTAAGAGGAAATTTGGAAGGACCACAAACACATGGAGGTCAAAGAGCATCCTACTAAAGAATGGGTCAACCAGGAAATTAAAGAAAAATTTTAAAAATTCAGGGAAACAAAGGAAAATGAAAACACAACTCTTCAAAATCTTTGGGATGCAGCAAAGGCAGTCCTATGAAGGAAGTATATAGCAATACAAGCCTTTCTCAAGAAATAAGAAAGGTCTCAAATACACAACCTAACCCTACATCTAAAGGGGCTGGAGAAAGAACAGCAAATAAAGCCTAAACCCAGCAGGAGAAGAGAAACAGTAAAGATTAGAGCAGAAATCAATGAAAAAGAAATCAAAAGAACAGTAGAACAAATCAATGAAACTAGGAGCTGGTTCTTTGAAAGAATTCATAAGATTGATAAACCCCTGGCCAGACTTATCAAAAAGAGAAAGGACCCAAATAAAACAACGAATGAATGAGGAGAGATCACAGCCAACAAGGAAAAAATTACACTTTTAAGCACATATGAGCAAATAATGCCAACAAATTAGACAATCTGGAACAAATGGGCACATTCCTAGAGAGGTATAAACTACCAAAAATGAACCAGTAAGAAATCAAAAACTTGAACAGACCCATAACCAGTAAGGAAACTGAAGCAGTCATCAAAAATTTACCAAAAACCAAAAGCCCAGGGCCAGATGGCTTCCCAGGGGAATTCTACCAAACATTTGAAGAAGAAATCTTACCTATTCTTCTGAAGCTGTTCCAAAAAAATAGAAATGGAAGGAAAACTTCCAAACGCCTTTTATGAGGCCAACGATTACTTTACTCCCAAAAACAAACACCTCACCAGAAAGAATTACAAACCAATATCCCTGATGAACATGGATGCAAATATTCTCACCAAGACACTAGCCAACAGGATCCAACAGTACATTAAAAGAATTTTTTTTTAAGATTTTATTTATTTGACAGAGAGAGACACAGCGAGGAACACAAGCAGGGGGAGTGGGAGAGGGAGAAGCAGGCTCCCTACTGAGCAGGGAGCCCGATGCAGGACTCAATCCCAGGACCCTGGGATCTAACCCGAGCCAAAGGCAGACACTTAACAACTGAGCCATCCAGACGCCCTAAAAGTATTCTTCACCATGACCTAGTGAGATCTATTCCTGGGCTGCAAGGATGGTTCAACGCCCACAAATCAATGGGATACACCACATTAATAGAAGAAAGGACAAGAACCATATGATCCTCTCAACAGATGCAGAAAGCATTTGACAAAGTACAGCATCTTTTCTTGATTAAAACTCTTCACAGTGTAGGGATCAAGGGTACATACCTCAATATCATAAAAGCCATCTGTGGAAAGACCCATAGTGAATATCATCCTCAATGGGGAAAAACTGAAAGCTTTTCCCCTAAGATCAGGAACACGCAGGGATGTCCACCCTCACCACTGCTGTTCAACATAGTACTAGAAGTCCTAGCCTCAGCAATCAGACAACAAAAAGAAATAAAAAGCATCCGAATCCGCAAAGAAGTTGTCAAACTCTCACTCTTCCCAGAGGACATGATACTCTATGTGGAAAAACCAAAAGACTCCACCCCAAAACTGCTGGAACTCACATGGGATTCAGTAAAGCGGCAGGATATAAAATCAATGCACAGAAATCAGTTACAGTTCTATACACTAACAAGGAGACAGAAGAACGAGAAATCAAGGAATCGGTCCCATTTTCTTTCTTTTTTTTAAAAGATTTTATTTATTTATTCGACAGGATAGAGACAGCCAGCGAGAGAGGGAACACAAGCAGGGGGAGTGGGAGAGAAAGAAGCAGGCTCATAGCAGAGGAGCCTGATGTGGGGCTCGATCCCACAACGCCGGGATCACGCCCTGAGCCGAAGGCAGACGCTTAACCGCTGTGCCACCCAGGCGCCCCTCGGTCCCATTTTCAATTGCACCCAAAACCACAGGATACCTAGGAATAAATCTAAGCAAAGAGGTAAAGGATCTGTATTCAGAAAACTATGGAACACTCATGAAGGAAACTGAGGAAGACGAAGAAATGGAAAAACATTCCATGCTCTTGAATTGGAAGAATATTTTTAAAATATGTAGACTGCTTTGGGTAGTATAGACATTTATTGCATCTCTTATCAAAATACCAATAGCATTTTTCACAGAACTAGAACAGACAATCCTAAAATTTATATGGAACCACAATAGACCCTAAACACCAAAGCAATTTTGAAAAAGAAAAGCACAGCTGGAGGTATCACAGTCCCAGGCTTGAGGTTATCCTACAAAGCTGTAGTGATCAAAACAGTATGGTACTGGCGCAAAAACAGACGCGTAGATCAATGGAACAGAACAGAAACAGACCCACAATTACACGGTCAGTTAATGTTTGACAGAGCAGGCAAGAATATCCAATGGAAAAAAGACAGTCTCTTCAACAAATGGTGTTGGGAAAACTAGACAGCTACATGCGGAAGAATGAAACTAGACCATTTCCTTACACCACACACAAAAACAGACTCAAAACGGATGAGAGACTCAAGTGTGAGAGGGGAATCCATCAGAATCCTTGAGAACACAGGCAGCAACATCTTCGACCTTGGCCGCAGCAACTTCTTGCTAGACACGTCTCCAAAGGCAAGGGAAACAAAAGCAAAAATGAACTATTGGAACGTCATCAAGATAAAAAGCTTTTGCACAGCAAAGGAAACAGTCAACAAAACTAAAAGGCAACCTACAAAATGGGAGAAGATATTTGCAAATGTCTTATCAGATAAAGGGCTAGTATCCAAAATGTATAAAATGCTCAACATCACTCGGCATCAGGGAAATACAAATCAAAACCACAATGAGATACCACCCTACGCCAGTCAGAATGGCTCAAATTAACAAGTCAGGAAACAACAGATGTTGGCAAGAATGTGGATAAAGGGGGACCCTCTTACACTGTTGGTGGGAATGTAAGCTGATGCAGCTACTCTGGAAAACAGTGTGGAGTTTCCTCAAAAAGTTAAAAATAGAGCTGTCCTATTCCTAGCAACTGCACCATTAGGTACTTACCCAAAGCATACAAATGCAGTGATCCCGAGGGGCACCTGCACCCCAATGTTTATAGCAGCACTGTCCACAATAGCCAAACTATGGAAAGAACCCAGATGTCCATCAACAGATGAATGGATAAAGATGGGGTGTATATATATACAATGGAATACTACTCAACCATCAAAAAATTGAAATCTTACCATTTTCAATGACATGGATGGAACTAGAGGGTATTACACTAAGCGAAATAAGTCAATCAGAGGAAGACAATTATCATATGATCTCACTCATATGGAAGAAAGAAAACAGATGAACATAGGGGAAGGGAGGGAAAAATAAAATGAAATCAGAGAGGGAGACAAACCATAGGGGACTCTTAACTATAGGGAATAAACGGAGGGTTGCTGGAGGGGAGGTACGTGGGGGGGATGGAGTAATTGGGTGATGGGCATTAAGGAGGACACATGATGTAATGAGCACTGGGTGCTATATGCAACTGACAAATCACTGACTTCTACCTCTGAAACTAGTACTACACTGTATGTTAATTATTTAAGTTAAAAAAAATGGAAAAAAGACAAATTTTTACTCTAAGACAATAAAAGACTGTAGAAGGTTCTAGCAAATCCTTAATAACTCCAATGGACAAGGTTAGCCTGTGTCGCCAGCAGAATTTTAAAATCCATATTAATCAGAAAAGAATATTGTGATGTTGGTTCATAATCTCAGGAGCTTCCTGGGTGAAACTGGACACTGGCCCCCATACGTGGAGGGCAGGGAGAAGCCAATGGAAGAGGCAGGCCTCTCCAGATGGGTAGGTGGCAGTTTTATAAGCAAAGGATCTTAATTTTAAGGTTCACCTTGGGAGGCAGCAAGAGGAGTGAATCCTCACACCTGCGTGCCAAATCTTGAAAGCTTATCTAAAGGCCTTAACTAGGTTCAGTCACATATACTCAGCAGGTGTTCTCGACACCACATCATTATCTCAAGGCCGTGTTCTTGCAGCAGCCTCTGGGAGCAGGAAAGGCAAACAGAACCCACATTTCAAGGACAGGGGAGGAGGGGTGAGGAGCACAGGCCCAGCTCAAGGATCAATTGGCAGTCATGGTTTTTCAGTGAGTTCCCCCAACATGTTTCTAAGTATGTTGGAAATACATGAACCAAGATATTATGGCTTAAAAGTAGTGCCAAGGCGCTTTGAAAACCTCATATATGGTACTTTCACGATCACCTGGATCGTTCAGAGTAGCAGCTATTTTACAGAGGGGCTGTCCCAGAATCCATCCAAGACAGTCTGTTAATTAGCTATCTGAAGTAAGGTGGTTCCATAACACGGATCCCCCCCAAGCATCAGCCAGATTCCAGGGGCCCCAGGCCTCCGTGGCAGTCTCACTAAAGGAACCACAACTAGTGGTTTCTTCCTGTGGTGAAGAACCTGCAGATGCAAACAGCAGTCACTGGCCCATGTTCTCTCCATAATCCCAATGGGTTTTCTGGGATGTCTCTTCCTCTATGAACCTTCTGATTAGGGGTGGCCGGGGTGATGGAGGAGATGGTCACCGTCTGTGCTCTGAGCTCCGGCAGCAGCTGAGTATAAACACAGCCAATCCGGTCTTCTAGATGACAGCCTGGCACCTTTTAACCCCTCCAAGTACTATGTCGCCATCTTTTGTGGATCTCTCATGACAGGATCTTGGGCTCTGACCGCCCCTGCCTGCCAGCAACGTGGCTCTCTCCACCTGCCCCAGGGACAAGCCGCTCAAAGCTCACCCACGCTGTTCCAAGGCCTGCCCAGGGCTAGTCTGTGCTTCTTTGTTGAGTGTTGAGTTCCACTTGATTGTTCCTGCTACTTTGTGACACCAAATTCCAAGTCTTGAAAGTGTGTATTTTTTTCTTAACTGTGACTGTCAGCCCCTCCAGGGCTAAGACCTGCACTCTGGTGGCTTTCGGTCTCTCCTCCCAGACAGTGCCGGCTAGAACGCCCCAGCATCCAAGGCACGTGCACTTGTCACCTGTTGTACTGACTTCTGGCCATATTAGCTTGGCCCTAGTTCCTCAGGAATCTTCCTCAGAATTCAACGCTCCAAGATAGTGCCAACCACTTTCACCTTCATTGACTATTCTGAAATGCGTGTGAGGCAAGGAGGCAGAGTGGAGGCTGCCCTTCTCAAGGGTGGAACGGAAGCCAGCAAGATGCTAGTAACAGTCCAGGGCCCTCTCTGGCTTTTTAGGGGAGCCCACGCTGGAAATTCTGGTCTTTACTCCAGACCTACGATCCCATGAATTCTAGCATTTCGATTTGATCTTAGTGTGCATGTCTTTATAAGCACCCCTTCCCTGTGTGCCCCCACTGTTTAACTTCCTGTTTTTCCCATTCTGTGCAACTGTCCAAACTGCACAGCTCTTCGGACTGGATCTGACTCCTTCCAGACCCAGAGAATTGACCACCTCCTGCCCCCATCACCAACTCTGTGCCAAATGACCCACAAACCGTTTGACCTGGATCCCCCCCCCCCCGCCCCCGTATAAAACTTCACCAGTACACTTACCAGATTTGATGACTGCTGTGGAGGGGCTTGGAGCACAATTCTTAAACGCCCAATCTGGAGCCAGACTGGATTAACCTTAAACATAAAATTGCCAGTTATTTTACCAGCAAAAAAAGGGTTTATTTGGAAACAGAGAACTCCAGCCCAGAACAAACGCGCAATGGCAAAACCATAGAGCAGCGCACAGAACCAAAGAGAGGAAAACTCTTTTATAGCGCAAAGGGGACTGGGAGGGGCTGTTATAAACAAAAAGCCCATTGGAATAAACGGGGAGTTCGCAGTATAGTGGCTTCTGATTGGCTGATTGTGACGGTCTCTCATTGGCTGGGCTGTTGCCGGGGCGGAGGAGGAACCCTGTCCTTACATGTAGTAAAGGGGCGTCACGTGCTAATCACCTGCAAGCTGCCTGTCTTCCCGTTGGGCCTGCAATCACCGGGAGTGCTAGGGCGCGAGACCTGCACGTCCTGGCCTCCCCACTCCATTCTAAATGAGTTTTCCTTTTATTAATTTTCACAACTGCTTAGGTTTAAATCCTTTCTCAGGCCCATGCCCAAGCTGTTTCTGAGTTTTGGTTTGTAAAATAGGGCTAAGTACTTGGAACAGTGCCTGGCAATTAGTGCTGTATGTCTTAGCTTCTTATTATTGTTGTTAAAGATTAGTTTTTTGGGAAACAAATTATTTCTCTCTTCCCTCCTGTGCTTCATTCTCTGGCCACGGGAGTCCTCAATTTTGTTAGGCACATTCCCTACACTCATCACCATGAGCTTTTGGAGCGAGTGTCAGCTGTTCAGCTTAGGAGACTTGCTCAGCGTTTGTGGCAGTTCCTGGGGGTGGAAAAGCATTTCTACCCACTGGACTAGCCACTAATTCAATTTACAAACCAAGGACTAAAAGAGTTTCTCCTTAAGAGAGGTACATCCCTAGCCTATTAATACACCTATGGGGGCAGAATGTAGGGGGAAAACAGGCTCTGTGTCTGATCTGGGGGGCCTTTTTTAAGATTTTATTTTTATTTGAGAGTGAGCGAGAGAGAGCATGAGCATAGGGAGGGGCCGAAGGAGAGAGAGAGAAGCAAACTCCCCTGCTAAGCAGAGGGTACAATGCCGGGCTCAATCCCAGGACCCCAGGATCATGATCTGAACCACTCAGGCACCCACCAGGAGGCATTTTTAAATGGGCTTCTGATTGAATATCCCTGGACTCCGTTCACCTTTTATTTTTTAAAGATTTATTTGAGAGAGAGCATGCATGTGCGCGTGAAGTGAGGGAGGGGCAGAAGGAGAGGGAGAGAGAGAGAGAATCTCAAGCAGACTCCACACTGAGCAGGGAGCCCAACTTGGGGCTGAATCCCACAATCCCAAGATCACGACCCAGCCAAAACCAAGAGTCAGACACCCAACCAACTGCACCACCCAGGCGCCCCTGAAAGCTCACCTTTAAAATCAGGGGTCTAAACAGGACTGTCTTTAGACTTAAGATGAGGGTGGGGTGAATGTTTGGCAAACCTCTCAGAACTCAGGCTTGGAGCAGTAGCCTGATGCCTTGTGTTGGCCCCTCTGGAATTTAAGGCTTTTCCCTCCCTGGATGCAAAGATTGGGTGTGGAAGTTTCTCTGACTAGCTTTTTTGCAAGTGATTTGGTCTCCATGACTTTGGGGTGGTCACTTGCCTTCGGTACTGCTGGAGCTTCTCCTGGGAAGATACTACAGATAAATTCACATGGGAGCCGCTGAAGTATTACGGACTTCTTGATGTAGTTCTTAGTCATCTGTTTTTGACTGTATAAAACACTCATTCCCTCCCATGCTCTCTGGCTTCTCTGGGCAAGTGTTCTCTTGTTAACAGCTGCCCACACTTAGGTATGGAAGAATCCAGTGGCTGCCGGTTAGAACAAGCATGTTAATGGTAGCAAGCAGACAACTAGCTAGTAAAGGACTGGGGGAGGGGGAATAAAGCAGCTGTTTTTGGTTTTGAAACATGGGCCATACTGGCTTGGGACTTATCAAAGATACATAGCCCTCATACTTCCATGGTCTTGTCTGGGTTTATAGCAAATAAACTATTAACCTTTCTGGGCAGGAGAAAAAGGATCCAGTACACAGGCCCGGGTTGGTTGGAAAAGCAGTCGGCTTGATGGACAAGTGCTAGAAAGGACGAGGCTATGAGTATCTAGGAACCAGAGGCGGGTGACTAAGGTCCGGTGTCCCTTCGAGCTTCCTCCCTAGGAGTCACGGTATTTTTTTCTGCTTAGATCGGCTTATTTGCTACTACTACCCAGTTGCTTCCAGAGCCAGGCAAATGCCTCACCTTTGCAACTGTTCACCCTTTTCTCTGTCCTGTCCTCTCTGGACTCAATCCAGCAGAAGTGAGAACACAGGGTGGCAAGAGGCCAATCTTTGAAACTTGCCCAGGCTTTGGCCAGATCATATGTGCTGAACGTGAGGGCATTATTTGTTTATTCAAAACTAACCAAAAGGTCAACAAACTTTGGAAGAGCTCATAAGTCACTTTTTCATTTATTCATACATTAAGACTGAGAGCCTATTATTATATATCAGCTGTTGTAACAGGCCCTGAATTTACAAAGATGAAAGACAGTCCATGTATAACAAATGAGTTCCTGATTCTAGGTTATTGTTAGAGAATTTCTAATTTCCCAGAAAAAAGATTTTCACTGGTTTCCCTTACACAGACAGTGAAGGTTGAGTATTCCCAAGCGAGGTGGACACTGGCTTATGATTCCTGAGCTTATAAGCAGTGGTGACCTTTCCTCCCACCTCTTCCAAGCAAGTGTTCCAGCCATAGAAGTCCTTCAAACATCCCCAACCACCCACAGTGTGTGTGTGCTGGGGGGACAGGGGCGTTTGCACACCTATACATACTGTATCTCATAGGAAGGAAGAAGACAGGTAAGGGTGTGTGAAGTACACTCCCGACTTTCCCCTACTAAGGGTGTCTCTTTTCACTTGAAACTATGCTAAGAAAGTTAATGGTCAACTGCAGAATGTGTTCTAATACTGCTTATTGAACATGACAAAATCCTATAGAAAATTTGCGATTTTGTTATAGGATTATGCATAGGGATTATTTTATGGGATTTGGACTGTATATACATATGTGTGTGTGTGTGTGTGTGCAAAGAAATCTCAACTAAGTTTTCTCAAATGGCAGCTCATCAAATGAATAGATTGTTTTCATGGTTTGTCTTGTCAATTCATTAATTTACACCCAGCAGGACTTTAACTCAATCATGGACTTCTAGTGCCACAATGGGTAACATTGTCTTGCAACAAAAACCTAAAAAACACAACACAAAGGACATTGTGCTTCTGTTTACCACCTGCTGCAGGTGGTGCTGAAGTTTTCATCCCCTGGCTCCCCACCTGGAGGGAGAAACAGCTGCTGACTGCTGATGGGCCATTGCCCTCCAGGGGCTCTATGGTCCTCATGGCTGATGATATATGGATGTTGCCGTCGTTCATTTCTAGGCTTATTCTGCTCGTTGTAGGTCAGTTGGAGAAGGTCATCAAAAAGACGTGACTGCCAGTTGACCCATGAGTTGGACCCTGGCACTCAGGCTCCGCCCTCCCTCCCATGTCCTTGGAATGGGGGTTCTGCTTGCCTTTCCCGTTCCCAGAGGCTGCTCCAAGGACACAGCCTTGCCACAGTTGGGAACACCTGCACAGTGTACGTGACTAAACCCAGTTAAGGCCTCTTTATGAACTTTTAAGACCTGGCGAGTGGGTGCAGGATCCATTCATCTTGTTGCCGCCCAAGACAAGTCTTAAGTGTAAGTCCCCTTTGCTTCTAGAACTGCCACCTACCAACCTGGAATGGCCTGGCTCTTTCTCCACCCTCACCCTACCCTCCAGCTAAGGGGGTGTGTCAGATTTCACCTGGAAAGCCCCAGAGGTTGTGAACCAACAGTATCTCCCAAACTTTTTCTCCCATCGGTTTCTGTGTCTGTCCTTTGTCATGATGGCTGGGAGAGGCCGCAGCCTGTCCTAGCAGGCACCTACCTCCCTGGCCAAACCCCAGCCCTGCAACTTGTTCGTGTTTTTGCCCTCCAGGCTCTGAGAGATCTTTCAGAAGGGATTCAGGATGGGAAAGAGATGGGGGGGGAGGGAGGAACTCTCCTTCACAAGCTTATTTCTTTGGCCAGGCCTGTCTTTAACCTGCCCAATCAATGTACAGACAGGTTTTCTGGCCCAGGTGCAACAGGGAGGTCACAGCTGCCCTTGCAGTAGCGATCCTTAACCAAGAGGTTTTAGAAATGTTTTCTGAGGAACTCTCTGGAAGCCCTGGGGCTGGTGGTGTCCATTAACAAGCACCGTCTCGGAAGACTCCTCTTCTAGAGGGCTACATCCTTGCATCCAGGTGAGGAAGCCAGAGACCTGGGACCTTTTAAGGTGCCTGCCTTCCCCACCCTGCTGCCAGGGGCGGAGTCAACGCCCCAGTGAAAGGAGCAGGCAGCCTCTTATGCTCTGTCCTGGCTTGTCTGTTTGACGAAGGTAGGAGAGGAATACTAACCCCCCTGGAGGGAATGTGGTTTGATGACCTGCATCGCTTTACATTCCTTTAATCTGACTTAGAGGAGGGTCCACGGGGCTCCTGTTTGGTTCTGGTTCTTAAAAATAATTTCCAAAAGTGCTTATTAAAATCAGAATCTGTCATCCTCATTGGTATCTTTAACTGTTAATAGTGATTTATAAACTGAATGTTGATAAAACTTGAGCACGTCTGTTCATCTTCTAGATGGTCGTGGATGGGGGGAGCCCGTCATGCAGCACCACCAGCCACTGCTCTGTGGGAAGGGCCTTGTCTCTACTCCAGGGACGCATCACAAAGGCAGACAATACCTCGTTTTAAAAACACATCCTGTAAAAGCACTTTCTGTTGTGTTCAGATTGAAGAATCCAATACAAATCTTCATTCGCTGGAGGGTTACAACAAGTCTATTCACCTATTAGCAGAACCTGAAAATGATCCCTGTGGACATGGTGCCTTTCAAGGCCATCATTTTCGAGCTTCAGTGTACATTCTTCTCAACATTTCTAATTGAGTCCTGGCTTTTTGGGGCTGTGGCCAAGTGCTAGGATATGAAAAAAGAAAACAGATCTCCAAGCCTCCGTATGGTAGGCCTCTTGAGCAAGGGAGGAGATAAGCAAGTGAGAAAGAAGTGATTGGGCGAGAGTCGCTGTGCCCTGTGGCTGAAGTGTCAGAAAGTGATCTGCATGAGATGAGAAAGTGGTTACGACAAAATCGACTTTGCATTAAGTGGGATTGGTTTCACCCACTCTGATACAGGTCTTCCTTCACCACAGTGCATTTTATACTCTGAGAAGATTTCCTGAAACAAGTTTTAGCAAGGAGCTGGAAAGGTCTCTCAGGAGGAAGGTGGACTGGCAGTGTGCAGGGAGCTCGCAGGCATCTGGCTGTCGTCCGCATAAGAACAGATGAAGCCCTCCTGACAGACGAAGCGGGGGAGGGCTGGTGAGGTCTTTGGGTGTAAGCAGCAGTGAGAGGAGCTGGCGGACACAGATGCAAAAATGGAAGGGGTAGGGAACTACAGAAGTAGTTCATCTGTCAGAGACAGAGAAAAAAACAGCTTTAGGAATATGAATCCAAAAAGATTAAGTTGATTGTCAAATGGATTCTGTCTCCTGGAGAAGACTCTTGGTTGAGGCTGTCTTCTCTCTCACGCTTTGTCCTCTCAGGCAAGCCCACTTCATCAAGAAGCTGGGTTTTGAAGTAAACGATGCCTGGAGTCTGCAGACATCTTCCCTGGTCAGCAGTGTGTCCAGTGGCTGCGTTGACAGCTACCAACGACACTCCCAACAGTCCTTCACAACATCCCCCACATGGCGGCAAGAGCTACACCACTTTCTTATGGCCAGATGATCCAGTCCTTGGACACATGAACCAAATGGCTCTAAGAAGTGGCTACTAAGGGGTGGATAAGAGGAGCAGAGGGCATGCTGGCTCGGGCTTACCACTCCAGCAAATCCCTGGGAGAAAGGAGTGGGCACTGGCTCCCCCTTTCAATGCTGTGTCCCCCACACCACCACCATCACTTGCTTGGTCTACTGAACGCAGGTGAGAATCTTTACAGGAAGAGACCTTCCTTTCTGGGTATGAACATTCACATGAGGGCTTCCCTAACCATTTCCTAGTGTCTCCTCAAGCCCTGGCCGGCTCCAATATGGCTCCCGATTGCTCCGAACCCTTCCGTACCTTTTTCTTATCCACGTGCCCCTCACGTACTCTGCTTAGCTTGTGGGAACATAGGAGAGAGCCAGTTTTGGAAGCGCCTGAGGCCAGGAGCCTTAAAATGCCGCTCGAGGCTGGGGAGCGTCACATTTTGTACACATCACCGCAGCTGTTCTGGTTGCTGCGGGTTTGGTGGAAAGGGAAGTGAAGAAAGCATCTTCCCTAAAAAGCTGTATTCAGGTCACTTATTTCTGGGACTGTAAAAACATGATTCTTCATGCTATAATCTTCTCAAGCGACCTTAAAAAGATGTAAAATCATAGGTCTGTAACACAGAAAACCTCTAAAACATCGGACATATTTCTATCACAGGTGGGACAGGTGGCCCGTACTCTTGGACCACCACCTGTATAGTGGGGGAGGCAGGATGGGGCGGAAGGGGAAGCTGGACCACGATGCAGTTGTTAGAGGAACTGCCCAGCTCCATGAGGAATTCTGAAGCTGGGATGGCACTTCAGATACCCCAAATTGGGGCAAGGAAGCTGGGCTTTTGTACACTCAGTGGCTACTTGTGGGCATAGCTTCAGGAAATGTAGCTCTCTGCTGAGGGCAATTCCTGGGGGGTCACAGAGAGTGGAGGGAGTGTCCTGGTTCTAAAGAAGGGAGGGTGGGGCAGCATATCACAGTACCCTCTAACCCCCCATCAGCCCACTAATAATGAGAGACCAACATTATTTAAATTATTTATTTTCTCTATAGTACATCTCATTCAAATCATAATAGTCTGATCCATTCTTTTCTCAAGCACAACTTACACTCATCTCAGATGTTTTTTCTTTCTTTCCTTCTTTTAAGCTTACAGGATGGATAAAGGTACACTTTAATGGACAAAACCATCACTCAGAGTTTATTAAAAATACAACTTCCGGGGCCCACTGCCAGAGCTTCGGAGTGTCTGGGGTGGGTCCTAGAGATGCAACATTTAACTCTCCTCGTTAATTCTGCTGCAGGTGGTCCTTGAACCATCCTTAGAGGAACACTGCTTAGGACTTGTCTGTTATCTACTGGAAGCAATTTCAGGAAACCCAGGAATAATTAAGTATACAGAAATAGCTCTGCTATAAAATTTCCATATAAAAATAACGGTATTTATTTACAAAGTTTGAGATGCTATAATACATTGAGGTTAGGTACTCCAATCTAATAAAGTCTACGTTAGGCAAGTCAGATGTGGTGTCTGCATCTTCCCCTCACTTCTCTTGTTTAAACTGCTTAAAGCATGTGGCACCACAATGTTTCCTTCATGCAGAAAAAAACCAGACCTGTATTTTCTGGAAATAAACCCCAACAGCGCATGATCAGAGTAAAGCATCGCCAAAGGAAAAGGTGAACAAACTTGTGATCTGGGCTCACAGCCGCTCTCTTGTCTCAAAGTCAAGTGTGGTGGTGAACAAAACACCTCAAGGAACTCCAGTACCGAACCGTGGCCCTCAGAGCTCAGGCCTGCGGTTGGCCGGCTGCCAGTGACAGGTAGAACCCGCCCTCGTACTACTGGGAGGAAAAGAACTGCAGTGTGCTCAGAGAAGCCTTCTAGCAGAAGAGCATCTGGCTCTTCAAACTTTGTACTATGAATAAAACGCTGACCCCAGTCGTGAACAAGCAAAATAGAGCATCAGGCCATTTGTTATCAGGTGGTGCCTGGCATGCGGAAGAGGACGTATGTTAAGTGACAACACGGTGAGTTTGAAGTGACAAAGGGTTTTCAACCCCAAACATGACCTGGGGGAGTTGCCTTGTTGAGAGAGACACGGACAGAAACAAACTAATGTGGTACAGAAGGATCCACTGATAACCTCTCAAGCCTCCTACCAAGGACCAACACGCAGGATGGTCTTTGCTCACGGAGGAATGAGTTTCTTCCCAGGTGTGAGGTCTAAACCTGGGGTCTTCCAGGTTGAGAGAGGCCCAAAGCTGACACCACAGCCTCCTGTTGGGGACTCACGAGTGGAGTCCCACTTCTGCTCCTCGGCTGTGAAGCACTCGGTGTGACAGAGGACTGGTATTTACTCAAAGCTGTTTGGAAGGACTATGGTGAGGGTGGGGTTTTCAGGAGGCCATGGGGCCCTCACAGGAGGAAGAAATTCTGGGCTGTGGTACAGGCTCTGCCAGACAGGCCGAGGGACGCTAGGCAGGTCAAGCTCTCAGCTTCTCAGTGAATGGGGTGGAAGAGATGTTCCCTTCCATTCTGAAACCCTTGGTGGAGAAAGGGTGAGTCCTGCCCCTGTTTAATCTACACTGGCTTCCAATGCAGCTCGAAGCACAGCGGCCCGAAGTCCAGTCTGCTGGAATAGCAAGGGTCAATATAGCATTGGACTCTAGAGCCTTTTTTGTAAAGCAAAAGCTGTGTAAGAATGACACAGGATTTGACCTTGACTGAGAGCACAGCTGCGCAGAACGCACGTAAGAAACGAACACTCTCTGCTCCCCAGCACGATCACATGGCCGTCTACCATTTACGCTTCCGGACTTGGCGGAGACGCCCGGGGCGTAACCGGAGGGTCCAAGTTTCGTGTCCCCCACTTTCTCTTCTTCAGCATGTGTGAATGTAGACGTATGTGGGGGAACTGGGTCTCAAAGGTTACGTAAGCATAACTGTTCAGAGATACCCCGAAGGGGCTAATTCCTGAGAAATGTTATCATTTATGTGGGCATTTCAATTTTTTTTAAAAAGGTAAGATCTTCAGCAAACATCAGGCTTTTCCCTTTTGAGTAAGAGTGTGGCCTCTCCGAAGGTTAAACTAACTGAACGTTGTACCCTCTGTGACTTAGAGGGCAGGGAGGCACACTCCGGAGGCAGACGGCACGGTGGAGGCCCCTGGCACACACGTGTGGGGCTCTGCTACAAATACACATTTATGATCGGCCTAGGGACCGCTGCCGTGAAAATGGGGAGCCTATTTGTGAAAATATTCTGGGGGAGTCTTTTGCTCCACCAAGGCCAATCCACACGAAGAGTAAAAGATTATCTTTATCTAATATAAAAAGTAGATCGTTATGTATCCAACCACTTGAAAAACTACAAGAAAACACCTAGAAAAGTGATTACTTTTCTACGGTGTAGGTTCCACTGCAAGGTGATGAAGCTAATAATGAGACCATCAGGGGTTAGTCAGAATCTTCTCTTGGTTTATGGATACTGCTGTCGACTAAATTTTTCTCTTAAATCTTAAAAATTCCTTAATAAACTCCAAAATGTAAGCTTAAAACTGGAATTTAGTAGCAATTCCAAGTGCATGTTATGGGACAGAGTGGTATGGTAAGTCTTTCAGTCTTTTGTCTGACCCAGGACAAACGTCACTTTCTCGGGTGGGGCCTTCCCTGGCCACCCCAGCCAAAGTCGCCTTTCCTGCCACTGTCTTATTACCCTGTCATTTTTTCCCCTTCGCACTGCTCATTCTGTGTTTTCTGTTCTGTATTCACTCAAATACCTACTGGAGGATTAAATCTTTACGTTCACTGTCCAACACCCACCCTGTACTAACTACTAAGGAGGTATAATCTTAATACCTACATCCCAGATTTGTTGGGGAGACACTTCTTTCCAATGCCTGAGGATAGGGAGCTGGATAGTATTTAAAGGGCCTTTAAAGTGAACCACTGATGAAGTTCAACAGGCAACCCCCACCCCCCAGCCCCTCTCCGAGTGTGGTTATGAGAGGAACAGCTTTGGCAGCTCCCTTCCTCTGTAACCCTGCCCCCAAAGAACACCCACCACCATGTTCTGACTGTCCTGGGGCCCAAGTTACATCTACACTTGGAGCAACTTCGCTGTCTCCTTGACCCAAGCAGCCAAGAGAGTTGTGGGTAAGCCAACAGCCGAGTGACAAATGTCTGCACAGCTAAAGTGAGCCACACTTTTGTGAAACATCTCCATTTTAATGACCTGATAGGAGCTAATCTGCATTTGAGGACTGACCCTAGCTTTATTTTTTAAGTATGGCAGGGTACGGTTACACTGTAAATTCTGCCAATGTTGGGAGTTATCCTCTTTCATCCTGCTAAAATGGCACAAATTCCCCACCATTTCTAGAAAGAATTAAACTGCGGGAAACCAAACACGTGGTCATCATTTGTCATGTTGTCCAGGGCCAGGGCGCATGGCTAAGGCGAGGAGTCACTGTGTCAACACCCCCTTTCCTGACCGCTCCACAACGTCCTCTGTGGTCATAAGGCACAATTCACATCAGCACTTACTAGAACTGTTCTCATCCCCGTCAGCACGTGAAAGGATGAAGTACACGGGACAGATCTGCGGTGAGGGGAAGGGCGAAGGGAAGCTGGGACAGGTGCCTGGGTGCCGGACTGCCGTGGACTCTGGCAGTGTTGCCCTCCCCACGTGCGGGTCAGATGAGGCAGGGCTGGTGCCCCTGTGCGAGTGCTATAGGGAGCATGAATTTACTGAGCGGCTGACACTGTGCACTTGGAAGGTCACAGCTGAACTGACCCTTGAGGAGGAAAAAGGCCTCTCGAACTCCCCGAAAAGCAGAGTGGCACCAGCACCTTCTGGGAGCGGTGTCTGTGCGTGTGCACGTACAGGTGTGCATGCGCGTGTGCAAGTAACCCCGAGGGCTACGCCTATGAAGAATCCTGGATGTTGTAACCGTAATTTCCTAACATTTTGTTACTTTGACTGCTATATGGAATTGTGACTGAGTGTTGAACTTTAAAAAAATCTCTTTGGGGAGATACAGAAGAATAAAAGAATTTATCTTTCTAAACATCTCAACTTAGTTTTCTGCTCAGGTAAGGCTTTATACCAGCAACATGTACTGGTGACCACAGTGTGACTCCAACAGACGTCCTCAGCAGTAAGCCAAACACGTTACTGAGGGATGGAGACCATTCCCACCAAACACCACACACATGTGGCTGAGAGGGCCAATGGCGGGGCACCAATTATGTTAAGAGTCTTTGGTTGCTTTAAAAAAAACAAACAAACCTGTATTTTATCAGTTTACAACACTATAGCAGCAGAGAAAGAGAGAGAATAGAGAAAGGGGTGGCGTCCCAAGAGCTCCAGCAAGGACTCCGCTATTTGGTGGAGGAATGGCTACGGTTCACACACTTGCACACAAAGGCTGATGTTCGGGTCTTGGAAACTATATAACATATTCTGCAGACTGAAGAGCTAGCTGTGGCCCTTGGCCTCTCCGGGTCCCTGCTGGGCGCCCCCAAGTACAGAGATGCGGTAGTTAAGGTTGGGGTTAGTAAAGGAGGTGGCAGTTTGGAAGGAAACTCAGTTTTACTCAACTGTGTAGCCGAGGATCTGCAAGTCGGAAATGTCTCGGGAGCCCTCGGGTCCCCGCTGCAGCCTCTGCAGTCTTTCAGACTCCTGCCGTCCACCCAGCCTCAGAGGTGCGCCCCAGAACTCAGGCTGAGACAGAATTCTCGAAGAACTGCCTCAGTCTCCCCGCCCCCTTGACCACTCCGAGTCTGCACTATGGCTTATTTCTGACAGAATGAGTTGTTATCTCAAAGGAACTTAAGTTAAAGTTGTGTGTTCTTGTGTATTAGTTTTCACGGCCTTAGTAAAAATTTTCGGTCAGCTGAATCTTTCACCTCCGGCTCACTGGAAGCAGAGTGGAAGGACTTTAAAAAGGCATCAGAAGGCATCCGTACTTCCCCCGTGGATTTAGAAAAGCACCGATCTGGGACAAGCTTAGTGCTGGGCCCAAAGGTGCTAGATTAATCTAGAGGCGAATCCAAACGATTCGAGTCAGAGAGTTATTCTCCATTACTATCTGCTCCTTTTCAAGGCCTTAATGTGAAATTAGATGCGGGTTCGGCCACGCTGGCAGAGGTCCCCACACTCCCCTGTTCAGAGGAGCAGGAACTGTGGACACACCGGTGCAGTGCTCCCAGTGGCATCTTTGGCTATGAAACAACGTACTGTATACTGCACGAGATGAAACAAATCCAATCGTTTGGAGTGATCAATATTTTTCTGTGTTTCTGTGAAACACTGAATATCAGGTTAGTTTGAAATGCAATTCAGCCAGGAATAAACCCAATATGGTATTTTTGATTCATGAAAATGTACAATAGGTGACATGTACAGGAAAACATTGCTGTCCATATTCTTGAAATAGACTTTTCTTTTAAGACAAAAGTAATGACATTTGGTTCATTTTCACAAATTGCACACGGAGTGAAACCATACAAGTACTGTAGGGAACTCTAAGCAAGCAGTTCGGTCATAGGAATTGGGTTTCTTTGTTTTGTTTTAAATGAAAAAGCTATATGAAATGCATAGCTTTGATTAAAACTATAGATACAATTTCCTTCTCTGTAAAACTCCAGATTTAGAATGCTGGCAAAGGCAGTGCTGGCAAAGTATTTAATGCACGTGGAAATGCTATTCTATTTTGGCTTCCAGAAGTAGCCCTAGAAAATTCTATGCACCAATGCATTGGCTAATAATGATCATTTCAGTTTTACTATAAATTATTCTAAATGTCACTTAAGTACTTAAGAATTAGCGCTTGCTCCTTTCTAGAAGCCGTCTAAGGCAGCTGATGCGTCAAGCACCTCAACTAGACTTTCCACTAGTTCAGCAGTTCAATCTGTGCTCCTTAGACCACAAGGATTGCTGTCTACATCCCTCACTGTACAACTCACCCCCACTGGGACCCTTTCATGTTCACTTCTGCTTGTACAAAGCAGCCCAGCTGAGGAAGAGACACATGACAAACATGGCGCCACGGGCTGTTCACGACAGCAATCTTCATTCTAAGGAGGGTTACGTGGGTGTGGGGGAGCACAAAGATCCCACCTCGTGGAAGATAAATGAGCTTCATTCATGCTGCCAATTCTTTAGGGACTACCCCCTCTATCATCTCAGAAAACCGCTTTGTTTGCGGTGTGATCCACTGCTCTGCTGTTCAGAGTTTTCATTCACGCTATGTTAACTTTCATCTCAGTCATCTCAGCCTTCATAGAATTTGCTTATCGTTTCCCTAGTTTTCACTGAACACACAGTGCAAACAAAGGCAAAGACTGAAGCAATCATTTCAAAAACAAGAGCTCACACTAAAAACACACATGAGCATCCAGTAGGAAACGTGGGTTTTCTCCTGTCTTTATTCTGGGGAGGAGGAATCCTCCTCGTCATCTTCCTCGTCTTCGTCGTTGAACGAACAGGGGGTCTCGCCTCGCGACTCAGAGCAGTGAGAGGCCGCACTGCTGGACTGGTGACTGTTTGGGGCAAGGAACTGCCCGGTTGCTAAGGCCACTTCAGCATCCAAGCACAACCCTTGGTTTACACTAGCAAATAATTAAAAACACACAAGCTCATTAATGCGGCAAATGGTTTAAGCTTCGTAAAACGTACGACTAACAACATGGGAGAGGAGGTGCCACTGGGCAGCCCTGCCCAAATCTGCTCCAGCCCCGGGCCGGCAGTGACACCTGGCTCTCCCCTGCCGAGGGGCTCAGGGCTGCGCCGCTTCTCTAACCCTGAAAAAATACATACCTTGATTGAGACAAGGCGGCACCGGTGGTCAGGTCTAAATTTGAAACTGACTGAGCAGAGTTCAAAAGTAGTCCCTGATTTAACCAAGAAGGTCCTGTGGAGATATCTAGAGGGAGAAACAGAAACAGAAGATGTCGGTGTGCGGCAAGCTTGGCAAGCTCCGCGGTGCCGCGGGTGCCGCCCGAAGCAAGTACGGACAGGGAAGGGCACGAGCCAGCTCAGGGGCGCCTGGGGGCTCCGTCGCTGAAGCGGCTGCCCTCAGCTCAGGTCACGATCCCAGGGTCCTGGGATCGAGTCCCGAGTCGGGCTCCCTGCTCAGCGGGGAGCCTGCTTCTCCCTCTCCCCCTGCGGCTCCCCCTGCTTCTGCTCTCTCAAATAAATAAATAAAATCTTTAAAAAAAAATTACAGCTAGTAAGTCTCTTGTCTTGGGGAGAATCCACATTTCTCTGGCTTCAAAAAAGGAAATCTCTAGGACATAAGAACAGGATAAAAATATGGGAAGGTAGACTACAGTGAGGAAGAATTCAAATTAAACCAATCAGACTCCCATTCTTTTTTCTTAATTAAGACCTCGAGAGGGCAGCTGAGAGTACAGCGATCACTGCACCATTCCTGGACACCTGCTGTCCTCACCACCGAAGACTCTGATTGGTGTTAAACGCCAAAGCCAGGAGTGGGTAAAAAGAAAGGCAAATCGGAAATAGGTAAGAAGGACGGAGTGCCTGGGTGGGTCAGTCTGTTAAGCATCTGGCCAACTCTTGATTTCAGTTCAGGTTGTAACCTCAGGGTTGTGAGATGGAGCCCTGTGTCAGGCTGCACGCTGGGCATGGAGCCTGCTTTGGATTCTCTCTCTCCCTGTCTACCTCTCCCCACCTTCTAAAAAAAAAAAAAAAAGGAAGAAATAGGTAAAGAGGATAGACACATTTTTGCTAAAATTCCCACTGTACCATCTTTTCACGTGCCCCCTAATCAACTCAGTGCTATTACTCATCAAAGATACATTCTTTTTCCTGATATCCTTTGCTTTGTAACTCAAACTAGCCCTTATTTTAAAAGGTCATATGCAGTCAAATTTCTAACGAAGGTGAGACAGGCATTACTGTTTTAGTCTGCATAAAATATTTTGGGTGTATATCCTTGCAATCTTATTTTCTGTGCATATACCATATTTCTCCAATCACAGCTCTGATAAACTCTTATTGTAATTTTATTAATTTTATACTGGTCTCATTATCTAGAATATTTGCTCAAGAGAAGGTAGTGACTAGAACATGGAAGATCTAAATGTTACTGAATGAATGAGTATAGTCTCTTTCACAGCAAGTTTACAGAAGAGGTGAAAGAAACAACAGAAATGTATTCCTAAAACGAAATTCTTTGACTTACATTACAAAATAAGACTGAACATACACTCAGAAAGTACAATTTAGTAATGAGCCTTTATTATAGTTAATCAAAATAGTTTTGTAATTACTGTGCCAAAAAAACAAAACAAAACAAAACAGAAAACCAAAAAACCCCCCCAAAACCTACAACTGTATGTACCAGGATTAAAAACGCTGCTATCCTGGCACTGTCTGACCAAGTGAGAAGCTTCCTATATAGGAAAAAAGGAAACTAAATGATTTCATTAATTTTAGAACGGCTTTGTGAACCTTTTTCTTTCTAGGCTAGCTAAGGCAGCACTTCAATTCTAAGAAGAATAGCAGACTTTAACTACATTAAATAAGAACAAGTCTGTGCAAGATGAAATTAAAGGCAGAACCCTGCGGTGAATATTAATTAGTATATATGAAAACTTTCTGTCAGAACACAGCTATTTACTTGTTTGTGAGCATAACACAGAAAATTTTCTTTTTTCACAATGGCTTTGAAAAGCCTACATTTCTTTCGCATTATCATAAGATCCACACAATAGTTCTCACAATCTAACTCAAGAGCCATTCTGTCCCTCTGCACACTAAAAGCACACATTTCTTCTTTTAAAGTAACCAGAAAGTCTATGTCCCAGTCTGCAAATGAAGTCACAAAGAGATCAAAACCACAGAGCCTGCCTGATTGCCCTGAGCCTTTTCACTGAGAATACACTAAAATAAAGTTCTGGTCATTTATTGAGTAAGCCCTTTATTCAGACCCTGCTGGACTGCCACTATGTCTGGGCTGCTAATAGAACAGCAGGGCCTGCTCTGGGAGAGGGTGGCGAGATGGGAGTGTTGGGGGGAGGCTGTGGGGCAAGAAGACGGGGTCACATCTGCAGCAGGTGGATGGTGCCAGTTTAAGAACCAAACCCAACAGAACCCCAATCTCAGCCAACAAACTCTTGTGTTTTGACCAGAGGCCCAAAACCATAAAGCCAGATAAAATAAGAACGAGGGGCACCTGGCTGGCTCACTGGTAGAACACGAGACTCTTGATCTCTGGGTTGTGAGTTTGAGCCCCACGCTGGGTGTATAGGTTACTTAAAAATAAAATCTTAAAAAAAAATAAGAACTACCTCTTCACTCAAATTTATTTATTATACCTTAGAAGTATCATTACAGTGCCTTCAGAAAGGGATGTGAAGTTCTAGGTGGTAATATTTATAAATGAAGGAAACTGGTAAAAGCAAAGGCAAAAAGCATTGTTTATGCCTCCAAATTATATGTACAGAGGACACCATCGTCTTGGGAATTAGGACAATCATAAAGATTTCTGAATCAGTAAAAAAAAACTGAATTACAGAGCATGCAAAACATACTGTTTTTGTTTTCAAGTATACTCTTAAGAAATCAAAAGACAACCTGATGCAAAAATGGGCAAAGGATCTGAACAGACATTTCTGCAAGGAAGATCTACAAATGAGCAACAAGCACACAAAAGGATGCTTAGCACCATTAGTCTTTAGGAAAATGCAAAATAAAGCCCCAGTAAAATACTACCTCACGTCTACAAGGATAGCTGTAATAAAAAGGATGGACAATAACAAGTATTGAGAAGGATGTGGACAACCTGGAACCCTCATACACTGCTGGCAGGATTGTAAAATGGTACAAATGCTTTTGGAAGATAGTTTGGCAGTTACTCAAAATGTTTAAATTTAGAGTTGCCATATGACCAAACAACTGCACTACTAGATATACAACCAGAAGTGAAAACTTGGGATCACAGAAAAACTTGTACAAGAATGTTTATGGCACCACCATTCATAATAGCCAAAGACGTGGAAACAATCCAAATGTCTATCAGCTAATGAGTGGATAGATGAACTGTGCCATTATTCATACGATGGCAGTAAAAGGGATGAAGTACATGCTATGGCATGGGTGAGCCCTGAACACACACCACTAAGTAAAAGAAGTCCGTTACAAAGGCTACATAGTGTATGATTCCATCTGCATGAAATGTCCAGAATGGACAAAGCCACTGTGACCAAGCAGATTAGTGCTTGCCTAGGGCTGGGAGGAATGGGGCAATAGGGCGTGACTGCTAATGTGTATGGTTTTTTTTTTTGGTGATAAAAATGTTTTAGAATTAGCGATGATTGCACAACCTTCTGAATATACTGAATAGCAGTGAATTTTATGGTGTATGAATTAAATCTTAATTTAAAAAAATCAGGGTACCAGTTCACATCTACCTGATTGGGAAAATAGAACACTTCCATTCTGCAGGTGAGAATGTAACTTGTGAAATCGTATTAAAAACTTCTGGCATCATCTAGTGAAGCTGAAGCTGCCCGCACCTGTGACCCAGCAATCTCACGCCACACACCGGCACGTGGGCACTTCGGTGTCATTATATGAATGTTCAAAGGAGCACTGTTTTTTAATATCAAGAAATTGGAAACAAAACTCAAAGGTTTATCATCAGTAAAATGAATGAATGGTGGTATATTCATACATCGGAGTTCTATACAGCAGTAAAAATGTATGAACTACAGCTACATTAGATCACGTGGATGGATGAAAAGATCATGTTGAGTGGAAAAAACCCGTATCACTAAAGAATGTATCACCATGATTCCATTTAAATAAAGGTCAGCAATAACTAAAACTAAACAATAAACTGTTCCCAGTTCACTATATTTGCGTTTGTATTTCTAAAGAAAAGCAAGCGATGATAAATAAGAAATTCAAGAGAACGGTTACGTTTAAAAGGGCACAGATTGGAAGGCGGGCATACAGTGGACTTGACTTTTCTCTGAGAAAGGTTTTACCAGGTTAGGATTGGACGTGCCATCAGGTACAACATGTGAAAGTGTCAGTGAACATACCTGTGATATAACCTTCTAACGCCTTTGGCACCAGGGATTTAGCGAGTTTCAGATCCTCCAGAGAGCATTTGCCTGACTCCAGGCCAAAGGACATTCCCATTCGCTTCAGTACCTCGATGTCATCATGGATCTCAAAGGTGTTGTCAAAATTAAAAAGATATTCAAACCTGCATCAGAAAACAAACTTCGTATGGGGCTTCAGAGGGTAGGGGAGGGCTGCAGTGCTGTACTCTGCACATTACGTAAAAGAATGAGGGCCTACGCTCAGCTACAGTACTAGAAACCGTTACTGTTCCGAGCAGTAACGGTCATTCTGCTGTGTTCAGGGGAATGACAGCCCAAATAAGCCACCTTCCCAATTAAAACAGTTTTCCTATGACAGACAATAGGCGTCCGTAAACTTCAGCCCTCATTAAGCTGTTACAAACAGGGACAACTTCGGTGTAAAGCCAATACTTTTCAAAGTTGTCTACAGCTTTGTCACAAAAGACAAATTATTAAGAAAGCCTTTTCACTTTAGACATCCCTACTAGGAGTTGGCCTATTAGGCTTGAGGAAAAAAACCCATTTTGGATGCTTACTTCATGTTCCTGAATCAAGTGTTAACTATAGCATACTTTATTTTTTATTTTTTTAAAAGATTTTATTTATTTGACAGAGATAGAGACAGCCAGCGAGAGAGGGAACACAAGCAGGGGGAGTGGGAGAGGAAGAAGCAGGCTCATAGTGGAGGAGCCTGATGTGGGGCTCGATCCCAGAACAGCTTAACCGCTGTGCCACCCAGGTGCCCCAACTATAGCATACTTTAGATAACCAACAGATGGAAGACTTTTCACAAATGCACCAAAACTCAAATCCTGTCTTGAGAGCCTAAGAAGTGAAATGACTTAAGGAGAAAGTGTCACATAAATATATAGCACATTTCCAAATATTCTTGAAAAGTACCAAATCAGGATGCCCAGCTGCCCACTACAATGTTTCCCAAAAAAGGCAAATATAGAAAAACATAGCCCTTTTGACTCCTAGGCTAGGCCCTGGGGCACCTTCACCTACAGGCCTCAGGCCTCCAGGGACAGAGTGCAGGTGAATGTTCTGGCACAGTGGTGGGTTTATGTTGTCATGAAATTCTTATTAAAATCATGAGAAGGTAAAATTAGTCATGCTGGATCTAAGATCAGGGCAAAAATTACAATTTAAAGTGAAATGCCATGTTTAAATAATCTGAAGTATATAAATCTGAATAAAGGACATTAACAAAGTTTTAGGAAAAAAACCCCACAAAAAATCTAAGTGTGTGCCTGTCACAGGGATGATTCCTGGCATATGCTAAAAGCAGATGGTTCTGTAAATATAATCCCCATTGTGAAAAAGCCTCCAGGCTAATTAAGGGGAAAAGACTGCATCACCAAAGTAACTGAAAGACAAGGCTTTAGGACCTACCTTGAACAACAAGCTTCTACAGGCTGCACACAGCCTCCTTCCCTTCAGTCAGAGGAGGGCCGGGAAATGGCATGAGTCAGTAACTACCGAGAGATGGAAACCTCACCAGGCCCCAGCCTGGGATGAACAGAATCTATAATTCTCTTAGGACAATGGTTCCCAGATTCTCTTGCTATTCTTTCGAGACTTAGACGACTAAGTGATGAAGAGAATTTAATAATCCCTCACAAAACAAGAGGCTAACTGGAGAGAGAAACTAGAATTCTAAGTTTCTTTCTCCTGAAAATACGTTGAACATTCTCTAGAATTCTCAGTTTTATGAGAATATGTTAACAGTCCCTACAAATGTAGGTTTTTGTGAAGATTTTGCAATTGTGTGAATAATAATTCAGACACATACCATTTACTGACCACTGGGCTGGGTCCTTTAAGAACTGATCTATAACTTTTATTTTATTTATTTTATTTATTTTATCCATTTATTTATTTATTATAATTCAGACACATACCATTTACTGACCACTGGGCTGGGTCCTTTAAGAACTGATCTATAACTTTTATTTTATTTTATTTATTTTATTTATTTTATCTATTTATCTATTTATTTATTAAAAGAAAGTGTTTCTTTTCTTTTTTTTTATAATATTTTTTTATTATGTTAGTCACCATACAGTCCATCCCTGGTTTTTGATGTAAAGTTCCATGATTCATTAGTTGCATATAACACCCAGTGCACCATGTAATATGTGCCCTCCTTACTACCCATCACCAGCTTATCCCATTCCCCCACCCCCTCCCCTCTGAAGCCCTCAGTTTGTTTCTCAGAGTCCATAGTCTCTCATGCTTCATTCCCCCCTCTGATTACCCCCCTTTCTTTATCCCTTTCTTCTCCTACCGATCTTCCTACTTCTTATGTTCCATAGATGAGTGAAACCATATAATTTTCTTTCTCTGCTCGACTTATTTCACTTAGCATTATCTCCTCCAGTTCCGTCCATGTTGCAGCAAATGTTGAGAACTCGTTCTTTCTGATAGCTGAGTAATATTCCATTGCATATATGGACCACAACTTCTTAATCCAGTCATCTGTTTAAGGGCATCTCGGTTCCTTCCACGATTTAGCTACTGTGGACAATGCTAACATTGGGGTGCATATGGCCCTTCTCTTCACTACGTCTGTATCTTTGGGGTAAATACCCAGTAGTGCAATGGCTGGGTCATAGGGTAGCTCAATTTTTAACTTTTTAAGGGACCTCCACACTGTTTTCCAGAGTGGCTGTACCAACTTGCATTCCCACCAACAATGTAGGAGGGATCCCCTTTCTCCACATCCTCTCCAACAATTGTTGTTTCTTGCCTTGTCAATTTTTGCCATTCTAACTGGCATAAGGTGGTATCTCAGTGTGGTTTTGATTTGAATTTCCCTGATGGCTAATGATTTTGAACATTTTTTCACGTGTCTGTTAGCCATTTATATGTCTTCATTGGAAAAGTGTCTGTTCATATCTTCTGCCCATTTTATGATTTGTTTATTTGTTTCTTGTGTAGAATTTGAGAAGTTCTTTGTAGATCTTGGATACCAGTCTTTTATCTGTAGTGTCATTTGCAAATATCTTCTCCCATTCCGTGGGCTGCCTCTTAGTTTTTTTGACTGTTTCCTTGGCTGTGCAGAAGCTTTTTATCTTGATGAAGTCCTACAAGTTCATTTTTTCTTTTGTTTCTCTTGCCTTTGGAGATGTGTCATGAAAAAGGTTGCTGTGGCGATGTCGTAGAGGTTGCTGCCTACGCTCTCCTCTAGGATTTTGATGGATTCCTGTCTCACATCAAAGTCTTTCATCCATTTGGAGTTTATCTTTGTGTATGGTGTGAGAGAGTGGTCAAGTTGCATTCTATTGCATGTAGCTGTCCAACTTTCCCAGCACCATTTATTGAAGAAACTGTCTTTTTTCCACGGGATGTTTTTTCCTGCTCTATCAAAGATTAGTTGCCAAAAGAGCCGAGGGTCCATTTCTGGGTTATCTCTTCTGTTCCACTGGTCTATGTGTCTGTTTTTGTGCCAGTACCATGCTGACTTTGTGATCACAGCTTTGTAGTACAACTTGAAATCCGGCATTGTGATGCCCCCAGCTTTGTTTTTCCTTTTCACCAATTCCTTGGCGATTCGGGGCCTTTTCTGGTTCCACACAAATTTAAGGGCTGTTTGTTCCAGTTCTTTGAAAAATGTTATTGGTATTTTGATAGGGATAGCATTGAAAGTGCAGATTGCTCTGGGTAGCATGGTCATTTTAACTACGTTAATTCTTCCGATCCATGAGCATGGAATATTTATCCATCTTTTTGTGTCTTCTTCAATGTCTATCAAGAGTGATTTTTAGTTTCTAGAATATAGGTCCTTTACGTCTCTGGTTAATTCCGAGATAACGGATGATTTTTGGTGCTACTGTAAATGGAATGGATTCCCTAATTTCTCTTTCTTCAGTCTTACTATTCGTGTATAGAAATGCAACTGATTTCTGAGCATTGATTTTGTATCCCGCCACATTACTGAATTGCTCTATAACTTCTAGTAGTTTGGGGGTGGAGTCTTTTGGGTTTTCCATATAGAGTATCATGTCATCTGCGAAGAGAGACAATTTGACTTCTTTGCCGATTTGGATACCTTTCATCCCTTTTTGTCGTCTGATTGCTGTTGCAAGGACTTCTAGTACTATGTTGAATAATAATGGCGAGAGTGGGCATCCTTGTTGTGTTCCTGGTCTTAAGGGAAAGGCTTCCAGCTTTTCCCCATTGAGAATAATATTTGCAGTAGGCTTTTCATAGATGGCTTTTATGAGATTGAGAAATGTACCTTCTATTCCTACACTCTGAAGGGTTTTAATCAGGAAAGGATGCTGTATTTTGTCAAATGCTTTTTCTGCATCTATTGAGAGGATCATATGATTCTTGACTTTTTTCTTGTTGATATGATCTGTCACACTGATAGGTTTGCGAATGTTGAACCACCCTTGCATCCCAGGGATGAATCCCACTTGGTCATGATGGATAATCCTTTTAATGTACTGTTGGATCCTATTAGCTAGGATCTTGTTGAGGATTTTGGCGTCCATATTCATCAGGGAAATCGGTCTGTAATTCTCCTTTTTGATGGGGTCTTTGCCTGGTTTGGGGATCAAGGTAATATTGGCCTCATAGAATGAGTTTGGTAGTTTTCTTTCTGTTTCTGTTTTTTGAAACAGCTTTAGAATAGGTATTATTTCTTCTTTGAATGTTTGGTAGAATTCCCTGGGGAATCCATCAGGCCCTGGAGTTTTGTTTTTTGGAAGGTTTTTAATCACTGCTTCAATCTCTTCATAATTAATTGGTCTGTTTAAAAAATCAATTTCTTCCTGTTTCAGTCTTGGTAGTTTATAGGTTTCCAGGAAGGCCTCCATCTCTTCCAGGTTGCTTAATTTATTGGCATAAAGCTGTTGATAAAAGTTTCTAATGATCCTTCCTATTTCATTGGTGTTGGTTGTGCCCTCTCCTTTTTCATTCATAATTTTATTAATTTGGGTCCTTTCTCTATTCTTTTGGATAAGTCTTGCCAGTGGCTTATCTATTTTATTTATTCTTTCAAAGAACCAGCTTCTAGCTCTGTTGATCTGCTCTACTGTGCTCCTGGTTTCTAATTCATTGATCGCTGCTCTAATCTTGATCAACTGCTTTCTCGTGCGTGGATTAGGCCTGTCCCTCTGTTACTGTTCCAGCTTCTTGAGGTGAGAATATAAAAACTGCATTTTAGATTTTTCTGTTCTTTTGAGTGAGGCTTGGATGGCTATGTATTTTCCCCTTAGGACTGCCTTTGCAGTGTTCCATAGGTTTTGGGGTGTTGTGTCTTCATTCTCGTTAGTCTCCATAAATTGTTTAAATTGATTTTTGATTTCCTGGTTTATCGAATCATTCTTGAGCAGGATGGTTCTTAGTTTCCAAGTGTTTGAGTTTCTTCCAAATTTTTCCTTGTGATTGAGTTCCAGTTTCAAAGCACTGTGGTCTGAGAATATGCAGGGAATAATTGCAGTCTTTTGGTATTGGTTGAGACCTGTTTTGTGACCCAGAACATGATCTATTCTGGAGAATGTTCCATGTGCATTAGAATAGAATGATTATTCTTTTGTTCTGGGGTGTAGTGTTCTATATATATCTATGAGGTCCAACTCATCTAGTATGGCATTTAAAGCTCTTGTTTCTTTGTTGATTTTCTGCTTAGGTGATCTATCTATTGCTGAGAGCGGAGTGTTGAGGTCCCCTACTATTAACGTATTTTTATCTATATGTCTCTTTATTCTGGTAAAGAGTTGGCTTGTGTATCTTGCTGCTCCCCTGTTGGGGGCATAGATATTTATAATTGTCATATCCACTTGTTAGATACATCCTTTAAGAATAATATAGTGCCCTTCTGTATCTCTAACTACAGTCTTTAGTTTAAAATCCAATCTGTCTGATATGAGAATTGCTACCCCAGCTTTCTTTTGAAGTCCATTGGCATGAAAGATGGTTTTCCATCCCTTTACTTTCAGTCTGGATGTATCTTTAGGTTCAAAATGAGTCTCTTGTAGACAGCAAATGGATGGGTCATGTCTTTTTACCCAATCTGCAACCCTGTGGCGTTTTATGGGAGCATTTAGGCCATTCACATTGAGAGTGATTATTGAGAGAGATGATTTTAATTATGTTGTGTTGCCTGTAAAGTCTTTGTTTCTATAGACTGTAACTTTCTTTTTTTTTTTTTTTTTAAAGATTTTATTTATTTGACAGAGATAGAGACAGCCAGCAAGAGAGGGAACACAAGCAGGGGGAGTGGGAGAGGAAGAAGCAGGCCCATAGCAGAAGAGCCTGATGTGGGGCTCAATCCCAGATCGCTGGGATCACGCCCCGAGCCGAAGGCAGACACTTAACCGCTGTGCCACCCAGGCGCCCCTATAGATTGTAACTTTCTGTTCTGTATCACTCTTGGGGCCTTTTTACTTTTATAGAACCCCCCTTAATATCTCCTGTAGGGCTGGTTACGTGGTTACGAAATTGGTCCGTGACTGGCAATTCTGGAAGGTCCTTATCTCTCCATCAATTCTGAGTGACAGCCTTGCTAGATAAAGGATCCTTGGCTGCGTGTTTTTCTCTGAAAGAGCTTCAAAAATGCCCCCCCAACCCTTTCTCTCATTTTTGGTCTGTGTAGACAGGTCTGACGTAATCCTGATAGTTTTGCCTTGGTACATGAGAAATTTCTTTGCCCTGGATGCTTTCAATACTGTAACCTTGGATCTAATATTTGCAAATTGCACTATGACATGACATGGCGTAGGTTTGTTGTGGTTGAGCTTGGGGGGGTCCTCTCTGCCTCTTGGACACGAATGCTTGTTTCCTTTGCTAGCTTAGGGAAGTTTTCAGCTACAATTTGTTCAAACAGCTCTTCTAGACCTCTGTTTTTCTCCACCCCCTTGGGGATGCCGATGATTCTGACACTGAAACATTTCATTGAGTCAGTAATCTCCCGTAACCTACATTCTTGAGATTGGATTTTTTTGAGCCAAGTTTCTGTTTTAGCTTTCTCTTCTACTAACCCATCCTCCAATTTGCTGATTCGTTCTTCTGCCTCATTCACCCTGGCCATCAGAGCATCTGGTTTTGACTGAATTCGATTCATAGCATTTTTAATTTCTGCCAGATTCGCTCTCATTTCCGCCCTATATTCCCGTTAATATTTTTGTTAATTTTTTTTCAAGTCTACACATCATCTTGACCATTGTTACTCTGAACTCCATTTCTGATAATTTGGTTATATCCATATCCATCAGTTCTGTAGCAGAGGCTACAGACTCATTGTCTTTTCTTTGCTGGGGGGGATTTCTCCTCCTCGTCATTCTGATGAGGAGAGGGTGCGGGGTTGTCCAGAGCCCAAATTATTGACCGGGACCCAGGCAGTGTGCGCTAGTTTTACAGGGACCTTAGGGATGTGGGCTTGATTTTTCAGCCTGCCTTCTGGGGGAGGGGCCTGCCACGCTGATACTCAGGCAACCCTGTCTGGGTAGAGTCTCCCCATCCCCTGCGAGGGGGGATAGGGATGGGCACACTGTGAGCCGGTATTTCCAGGCTTTTGTTCTCTGGTGGCTTCCCCTGGCGGTTTGCTGTGCCTCTTCTGAGAGTCAGAGCAGCAGTGACTGAATCCTAGCCACTGTCTTAGAACAGAGGGATCGCAGTCCGCTCTCCACTGAGCTCTTCTGTTGGTGCTGCTCAACCCTACAGCGTCCCGGGATGTGCGCCCCACACTCCGTGTCCCAGCCCTCACTTCCAGGGCCGGCGGGTCTCTGTTCTTTGTGTTTCTAACACCGCCAGCCGCCAACCGCCAGCCGCCCCTGCGCGCTCCGGAGCTCTGTTTCAGTATGGTTCGCGCGCACTCCGGAGCTCCGGATTTCAGACTGGTCGAGCGCGTTCCAGGCTCACGGTCTCAGTCTGTTCTCTCACGGGTGCCGGTCCGCGAGTCCGCCTGCTCCCCAGTGCAGGTGGCTACCGCTTCCCCGTGCCCAAAGGCGGAGGCTCCCTCCCTCTTCCGTTTCTCTTTCAATATCTGTGTGCAGTTTCACGGCTCCCCTCTTCGTACCTCAATACTCAGCACTGGAGATGTTCATTTGTACAGGTCCAGGTGTATCTTCCTACGTCTCAGGCTGATTCCATGGGTGTTCAGAACGGTCTGGTACCTATCCAGCTCGACTCAGGGGACCGGCTGAAAAAGGGGACCCCTACTCCTCTGCCATCTTAACTCCTCCCTGATCTATAACTTTTAAAAACCATCAAGTTAGGTACTGTAATTCTTACTTTTGTGGAGGAAGCATCCAGATCTCAGAAAGGTTAAGAAACTATGTAGTGAGAAGACAAGACTGAGAAATGGATCTTCTAACTTCATACTATTTTTAATTGTGTCTATAGTCTTAATTATCAAATATACTTTTGAAATTCCTGCTCACCGTTTTTCTTTTTCTTTTGGCACCTTCTTATTTAAGTGACCTAGAATCTCTGTATGCAATCAAGATAAACAGGGGAAGCAACACTACCTGAGAAAACAGTGGGAAAGACAAGGGAAGGCAAAGCCCAAGGGCAATGCTATAGCTGTAAGGAGAGGTCCCAGTCTCCCTGGACAGTCTTGGACTATGCCTGTGGTACTGATGTGATTATTGAGCCCTCTTTTGCTTTCAAATAAATCGCAATTTGGTCAATGGATTATATGCTGACTCCTTGTAACAGCAGCTAATATTTATAAAGGGCTTGCCTTGGGTCAGATCCTTTAAAGACATCATTGTATTTAATTCTCACAACAAGGCTAGCATATGATAGAGGACTTGGAATCGTCCCCTTCTATTCTTCAGAAAAATGCTTCAAAGCAGCTAAATGGGGGAGCCACAATCCACACTTGGGTCTGTCTCATTCCACACCCGATTCCCTCAACTATCTCAGGACACCGGTCACAGCTTGAAGACCACGATCATTTTCAGGAAGGGTAAAATGAATTACCAATTAATTCTTAGCAGTATTTTTAAAACTGCTACTTCTCACTTGCTATGATAAATATCATCATCAACTTTAGTTAAAATGTAAAAAAATGTTGGTGGGAATGTAAATTGGTGCAGGCACCATGGAAAACAGTATGGAGGTTCCTCAAAAATTTAAAAATAAAACTACAATATGATCCAGCAATCTCACTTTTGTGTATATATCTGAAGGAAACAGAGTCACTATTTCACAAAGATATCTGCACCCCCATGTTCACTGTAGCATTATTTACAATAGCCAAGATACAGAAACCACCTCACTGTCTACTGATATATGAATGGATGAAGAAAATGTGGTATATGTGTATGCGTGTACATAAATGGAATATTTGGCCACAAAAAAAAGGAAATTCCAACATTTGCAACAACGTGGGTAGACCGTGAGGGCATTATACTAACTGAAATAAATCAGACAGAGAAAGACAGATGCTGGATGATTTCACTTCTATGTGGAATCTAAAAACAATGAACTCACAGATGCAGAAAACAGACTGCTGGTTGCCAGAGGTGGGGGTAGATAAAATGGGTGAAAGTGATCAAAAGGTATAAACTTTTAGCTATAAAATAAGTAAGAAAAAAAGAAAGCAGAGAATGCTTCTAGCATTTTCATGTCCACTCATTAATAAACAGGAGCACACTCGACTATGATAGAGCAGAACAAGGAAACAAGTACCTTAATGCTACATGTTGACCCAAAATATTTCCACACTAAACCATGGAAGTGAATCACCGGTGAGCCCACTTTGTCCCAGGCCCTCACTGACGGTCTACTGTAAGGCAGTTACTTGCCCAGGGTTACCACACACATGTACACACACGCACATCTTGGCTGGGGTCCGGGCTCCACTATGCATATAGTACAGGCAGTACGGTGCCAGGCACAAGACAGGGGCTGCAGAGGGTGAGTGACGAAGAATGCACTAGGAGCTGGCAGCACTCCACGGCTGCACAGGTGTTTCCCATGCCCCAGGGAGGTCAGCCTTGAGGGCTTAGATAACGAAGGACACCCTTCCTCATGGTGCAAATGATAGGAATGTGTTCATAGGAGGCCAGCCCTACAGTCCTCCCCCGGTTCTCCACTCACTTGTCACTGGAGATGCTGCAATCTATGACTGTTTTCCTGCTTGTATTGATGATTATAAATGGCAGCTGAATGGTGGAGTTCAGAGCTGGAGGGCCCTGGTTCTGCTGTTCATTTTGCCGATTTCTCTGAACCAAGTTCTTGAACGCGATTTGCTGTAATGATCAAGAAAAAGAGTATGGTCATTTAATGTGGATAAGTGAGTTGGCATTAAATGAATTAAAATAAATACATTTAAGAAATAGTATTAGAGTATTAGAAATTAGAGAGTTTAAATACTATTAGAAAGTTTAAATAGTATGAAATAGTATTAACGGTATTAGAAATTAGAGTTATTAAAGAGGCCATCTACCTGTAAGTTAATTAAAATGAAATATTTAGGAAAAAAGATTAGAATGATCTAATTCAGATACATTTCAAGGGAAAACATATAGTTTTAAATGATGTTTAACATCATCCTAATGTAAATAATGGGGCCTATGGCTTCCGTTATCCATAGATAACAGGATCTTACAAATCTGGGAGAGCCCAGGAGTGCCTGCAGCTCTTCTTAAAGTGGCACAGAGAAAGTGATACCAAGTGAACTTATATTTTCCATTTATCTAACACAGACTCTCGGGAGTTTGGGGTTAAATACACCTTTTAGATCTTCTAGCTCAGGGATATGCAAACTTTATACAGCCACAGAATCCTTTCTTCAAATGAAATCTATGGGACACTATATAAAACAGATGAAAGTAGCGTTGCTCTGGCTGGCTGCAGTGGGGCAGGGAGTCCAGAGCCCAGCAGCTCTGCCCTCACTCACCCCTTAGGTTCCTAGGGCAGCTCCACAGAATTCCCGAATCCTCAGGGCACAGTTGGAATCTGGCCTGACCCACTGCCCACCCGACATCTTCCAGGCAAGAAACTGAGCTTAGCACTTGTAAGATATATCAAGGACTGAATCTTTATACTGAATCTTGCCGCTCTTTTTAGTTATAACCGTTATTTGCAAGTCAAAGAAGTGACTGCCCGCCCCCCTTTTAATAAGGCAAATGTATCACAGAATTCCATAGCTAGAAAGACTACGCAATTCAACTTTTTCATCTGCTCACGAAACAGTGGTTTTAAATGCTCCTAAAGTCAGATTCACTCATCCCCTTTCATCGGCGTGTCCCATCTTACCTAGTAGTGATGAATTTAAGTTACTTTTATATTTTAGCAATCTTATCCTAAGATTATTTATTTTAGGTTCTGAGTCTTAACAAAAGTTTAATTAAGATTATTTTTATCTTAAAATGACAGGGTACTATCCCTAGAAAGTGAACATTTACTCCTAAAATGCACAAAACAGAAGGGATACCAATTTATTCTAGCCTTAACAGTGTGTCCAAAAATCACTATCAATACCAATCACTTCAAAAAACTATCACTATTGGGCACCAGGGTCGCTCAGTCAGTTAAGTGTCTGCCTTCAGCTCAGGTCATGATCCCAGGGTCCTGGGATCCAGCCCCACGGCGGGGGGGTGGGGGGTGTCCCTGCTCAGTGGGGAGCCTGCTTCTCCCTCTCCTCCCTGCTGGTGTGCATGCGCTCTCGTTCTCTCTCTAAACTAAACAAAACAAAACGAAAAACCAAACTATCACTATCAATACTATCAAACATTACTGAAAACACTTCATGATTTTCTGCTGGTAAAGAATGAGGGCTGTTTTATATTCATTGCTTAATTTACTTAATGTTGAAAAAATACACTATTGATACTGTAAAACTGAGAAAAAGAATTAAATGTTTGAATACTTCTGCCTAGATTCTCTTCCCTTCTACTAGAAAAAGCATCTCAGGAGATGCTCTCATCCTCTGCCCTATAGCTCTGTGGCCCTAGTGCCATGGCAGGGCCTCAGCACAGGACGGAATATCAGCAGTACTAAGTAAGAGTCCTTATATATTTGTGACTCACTGTTCACTACTGTGTACATTTAATAGCATCAAAGATTTTTCTGGTGAAGAAAGCAATAATAACATATATAATGTTATTCAGACAGTAAAAAGAAAAATCACCTCCCATTTGTTTTGAATGGATTTCCTTTGTTGCCCTTTGATTGATTTTCTTCAGCCTTTTGTTCTTTTCCAGGCTCATTAACATCAATTTCAGAGGCTGAAAAGAGGGCAGGTGCACACATTCACTTTGCTATGCATTAGCAGCCCTGGGAAAGGTTTAAGGGCTGGAAAAGGTATCACAGTTATAATGATAAAAGTAGGGTATCTAGATTACCTACAGATATCACCTACTCACACCCTTCCTCCTCTACATTACCAAGGATAAAGGAGAAGTGGTGGAAGTAAAACTGGGAAGTGAAACTGACCCGTGTCATGTGATGTCAGTGAGTGGCGACATTAACTTGCTTAAAATTAAGCTAGCTTTGCCACGGTAAATTACTGGTATTCAGGGACATGTTTAATTTACTTTCTGAGACAACTACATCAATGTTATTTGATGAACGAGAGATAAACAAAACACTAGCAGGAAATAAGCTGTATGTATGTCTACCAGGAGACCAGAGAGTAGCTGTTTTCAGTTATACTTTGGGTTTCATTTTAATGTTGAGGGAGACCTACTTTTATAAATGTTGACAGCTAGGTTGCCCCTGGGTTGAAATCTTCTATAAATATTTGGTTTGACAGACAGAAGAGGAAAAGAAATTTAGGACTTAAAAAAATAGTGTTCGTTGTACAAAGATAAGCAGAGGAAAAAATATTCAACTTCATTCTTCATGAAGGCTGTCCAGGGATGTGAATGTCCCACCTACATGAAGGTGACCATGCCCAGCACCTTCTTTCTCATGAACAGAGAAGTACAGGCTACTGGTAAACAGGGTTTCTCAATATCATCTACCAAAAATCAGGCTCTAAAAGGTTGCATGAGGATTTTGAGGAAATCTAAGGAAGTCCTGGCACAGAGGTGAGGGAGTGTGGGCTAGTGAGAAACCACGCAGGGACAGGGACAGCAAAGGGAGCTGGGGGAAGCAACGTGGATGAGAAGCCGGTGCCTGGCAGGCCAGGTCGCAGGGGGCAGAATTCCACAGGGAAGAGCCTAGCAATAAACCGCCAGCTTTCAAGTTTTTTGTTTTGTTTTGTTTTGTAAGCTGCAGAACACTCTCTTCAAACAAAACCTTATTTGGAAACCCAGCATGAAAAATACATCAAATGCTTGCTCCAGCGCTAGCTACTCAGGTAGGTCCCACAAGGTTCGGAGTGAAAAGCAGAACACAGTACGGAAGAAAGAAAGGGCCTAATCAGGGTGGCACGTCACCTTTGGAGCTGGCCTATGTCTGGGCAATCTCTGCTCTATCTGCTGCTACTCCTCTGCCCTTGCTCTACTTCCTTCTCAGATCACACATAGGTCTCTGCAAGGGCTAAACGGTCTTCTCTTGCTGCTCTGATTTATACATGAACATGGAATAAACAAGCAAATATAAGCATCTAGAAAGTGAAAAACAAAAATGTGGAACATTTGAGAATACCTAACATATTCTGTCCATTAGACAAAGGGACTGTTTTGGAAACACTCTGCTACGATATTGGTACCTTAACTGTTACCTTTATTTCTGGAAAGTGGATTACATAAAAAATTAAACAGGATCTAACGGCTGTCAAATCAAAGTGGATTTTATGAGTGGTTGAGAAAGCTTTTCATATAAAGACAATTTGCTCCCTAAATGAGTGAAACCATATGATAATTGTCCCATTTATGGAACATAAGAACTAGGAAGATCGGTAGGAGAAGAAAGGGAAGAATGAAGGGGGGATAATCAGAAGGAGGAATGAACCATGAGAGACTGTGGACTCTGGGAAACAAACTGAGGGCTTCAGGGGTGGGAGGTGGGGGAATGGGATAGGCCGGTGATGGGTAGTAAGGAGGGCACGTATTGCATGGTGCACTGGGTGTTATACACACACACACACGACATTGGATATGGTACAATATAAAGTATGATGAACTAATCAAAAAAATTGTTGAATCATCACACTGTATCCCTGAAACTAATATAACACTGTTTGTAGTTATACTTCAATAAAAAAAATAAAGAACAAAAACAAAACAAAACAAAAAAAAATAAAGACAATTTGCTGATTTTAAAAAAAGCATAAAGACCCTCTGGGCTCATTTTAAAAAGGGTTCCTGACTGCATTGAAAATGACCCCAGTGTACTGCTCAAAGTGAATTTTTACAGCAACTGCAATTACCAAAAATAAAATTAAAAAAAAAAAAAAAAGTCCATGTGATTTTACCTCACATGATTTTATACATTGGCTCTATTATATTTAAAAAAACCACCCAAATTCCAGGCAATTATCTGAAACAGTATAAACACAAGGATCCTTTTTACACTATAAAAGCTAATTTTCTTAAAAAGAAATACATTTTAACTTTTGGTATTTCTATGAAGCTTACTGAATCATTACATGTTATTCTGTTATTTATAGATAATAAATTATTACAGGTGGATTTGATTATTTTACTCAAAGTGCCTGAAGTTTAACGAGCCTTACTTCTTGATATTCCAAATGAGGGCTAAAATAAACACACACAAAAGGACTTCTGATGGTTTCTGTTCAGAGTAAGTGTCAGAAGTAAATCGCTCATAACGTAAGGCATGCACAGGGCAGGTGACCTGCCCTGGGGCCACGATGGTGGTGAGAGACAGAACCATCTTAAAGGAAGACCACGTGGATGGTGGTGAGCTCAGACGTGGAGGAGGCTGTCCTAGTGTGGTCCCATCAGACACTACTCAAAAGGCAGCCAAAGTAGAAAACACTGATTCTAAAACCAAGTAAGCAAAGCAGAACATAGGCAGGGAAAGAATGAAAACCATCCCAGCATCTTTACCTGCAGGAGAAGTTCTTGCAGCTGGGCCCGCTTCTGCTTTATCCGTTCTATCCTCCTCTGCTTCTCTATCTTTAAAACACAGGTCACAAAATAACATGAACATATGGAGAGTAAAAGAGTACTGCTCACTTTCCAGGTCCCAATTCTGAGGTATCAAGAATTTTCCTTAGGGGAGCCTGGGTGGCTCAGCTGGTTAAGCATCCAACTCTTGGCTTTGGCTCAGGTCATGATCTCAAGGTCCTGGGACTGAGCCCTGCATTGGGCTCTGCGCTCAGTGCAGAGTCTTCTTGGAATTCTCTCTCTCTCCATCTCCCTCTATCGTCCCCCCACCCCCAGCCGCTTGTGCTCTGCATTCTCTCTCTAAAATAAATAAATCTTAAAAAAAAAAAAAAAAAGAATTTTCCTTAAAACTCAATCCATTTTAACTACCAAAATCAATAAAGGTGTATCATACCTTTTTGGGGAGCAGGGGTTGGGGTAAGCAAGTAGGCACAATAGCAGAATTGTGGTAACATTATCATTAATGAAACCCATCCACTTAATAAATACTTGATATGCAGTACTTGTTGCTATTTTCAAATTCTAATCAGAGTAATAGCTAACACTTAGTGAATACTTACCCTGTGTGCCACCAACTCAACCAAGCACTTTACACACATTATCTTTTTTTTTCCCTACACACATTATCTTAAGGCATCTTCACAAGACCCTATGAGGTAAGTACTATTGTTATCCACTTTGCATGTAAGGAAATGGAGGAACGGAGGGTTAAGTAACTGCCCAAGGTCACACAGCTAGTGAATGGCAAGAGTCAGGATTTGTACCTAAGCCATCTGGTTCCAGAGACCTTACATTAATTACTTTCTTATATTACTCCCTAACCCAAAAAATGAGGTAAAATCTCATTTAAGATTTCAGTTTAACTGACTTTTAAATGGGCATAGCTCCTAATACAGATAGCCTATATATTCAATGCACAATTCCTACTTGTAGTAAGGAACGTTCTTATGGGACAAATTTCCCGGCTTCACACAACTATACTTTTCCTCACTCTTACAACTACCTAGAAAACAGGTATTAGGGTCTGAATTTCCTTGTAGATGAGCTCCTCACTGTGTCTTTGGGCAAAAGTCAATGACAACAAACATGACATTTTTCTTGTCTACTCCAACAGTGTTGCTTTTTTGCTCCCCATCTACTCTAGTCTGCACCAAGAGTTTCCTCTCATTCTTCTTCTAACCACTAAAGTACTTTCATCCTAAATTACTTAAGATTCACTTGAAAAATCTATGTGGCTTTCTATATTTGAAACGAGTTTCCCCTCTCTATCTGCAGCTGTGACAGGCCAGGCCCCTACCTACCCCTCATGCCCCCCATCTAACACCAGGCCAAGTTGTATCGATTCTACCTCTGAAACACTTCTCCAACCTCATGCCACTGACTTAACTCAGACCATTTCCAATACGCCCCCTCAATTTCCTTCCTCATCTTCCCGTCAGTTCAATTTCTAATCCAGCAGGAGGGTGATCCCTTAGAATATGTCCTATCAGTCCTCCTGTTAATAATTTTTCAAAAGCTTCCCACTGTTTCCAGAATCAGGCCTCCAAAGCTTCACACTCAGAAATCTACCCCCTTTAGCCCTGCCTGCACTCTGGTCACACCCAGCTGCATGCATGCTTTCTTATGCCTGCCTCCGCCCATGCGGGGCCTCTGGAAGGCCCTCCCTGCCCTGAACCACTGGGCAAACACCCTCCTCATCACTGAGCTCCAGGAAATTTTTTCTTTTCTTGGTAAAGACCTCTCTCATCTCCCTTACCAGAGAATCTGTACATACGTCTTTCATAGGAATAACTGATCACAGTTTTGGTAACTTCTTTTATATTTTTCCTTTCCTCAATTAGAATGAAAGCTCCTGGGGTCAGAGATTTTTTTGTTTTGTTTTAAGATTTTATTTATTTATTTGAGAGAGAGAGAGAGCCAGTGAGAGAGGGAGCACAAGCAGGGGGAGTGGGAGAGGAAGAAGCAGGCTCCTAGCAGAGGAGCCTGAGGTGGGGATCGATCCCAGAACGGTGGGATCATGCCCTGAGCCGAAGGCAGACGCTTAACGACTGTGCCACCCAAGGCGCCCTGGGGTCAGAGATTTTGTCTTGTATAATCTTTGGGTAAACACACAGTAACTGCTAATAGATTTTTTCTTCTTGAGGCTTTGTTATCAGCTTAATATTACTGGTAATAAAAATAATCCTTGGGACACGTGAGTGGCTCAGTCAGTTAAGAGTCTGCTTTCGGCTCAGGTCACAATCTCAGGGTCCTGGGATCCAGTTCTGCATGGGGCTCCTTGCTCAGCGGGGAGCCTGCTTCTCCCTCTGCCTGCTGCTTTTTCTCTCTTACAAATAAATAAAATCTTTAAAAAAAATTAGAGAAAAAAACTTAAAAAAAAATCCTCAAATTCCACTCTTTCAGAAGGAGACAAGGAGCTCATTTCCACTCTAGCATCTGAATAACATTCTACAACCTCAGATGAATGTCTGATTTCTCCCTCCACCCACAAGTACAATACCAAATAAATTTTGATTTGCTGAGTGGAAAAAGGACTGAGAAAAACATGAAATCAACCATATTTATTGCCAGAAACTATATTTAACCTCAATTTATTCCATCTATGGCCATGACAGTACAATTATGTCAAATCAATTTAAAACCAGAAGGTCAGGGCACATGCTCATATAGGAAAGATTTTCTATAATGATTAAAGTTAATGGAATAAAAAATGTTTTTGCACACATCACCCCCAAATTCATGTCAACTGAACTTTCTATCCTTTCTGATAAAGATACAGATGAAATACAGCTCTGTTGCCACTGATGTGAGAATCAAAGATAAAAGTTTAAACACAAAAGGTAAACAGCCAGTTTGATCTTTTTTTTTTGGATCCATACAGCAAGCATTTAATCAAATAAGATATTACTTCTATTTATGAGTTGTCAAAAATTTATTAGTAGAGTGCTCAGAATTAAACTAGAATAAAATAAAGACCTTCTCTAAGAAACAGTAAAAATCAAGTTATTTAATTTCTATGTCCCTCAGTTTCATCGGGACATCAAACTATACACCTCTCTAAATCTCCTTCCAGTTCTAAAATTGTACACAGAGGGGCACCTGGGCGGCACAGCGATTAAGCGTCTGCCTTCGGCTCAGGGCGTGATCCCGGCGTTATGGGATCGAACCCCGCATCAGGCTCCTCCGCTATGAGCCTGCTTCTTCCTCTCCCACTCCCCCTGCTTGTGTTCCCTCTCTCGCTGGCTGTCTATCTCTGTCAAATAAATAAATAAAAAATCTTTAAAAAAAATAAATAAAAAAAAAATAAAATTGTACACAGAAGAGTCTGTTAAAAAAAAAAAGACGTAGTATACTTGAACAATTAGAAATATTTTAATATTATATGTATTTCTAAATTAAAATGCCTCTTATGGGGGCACCTGGGTGGCTCAGTTGGTTAAGAGTCTACCTTCGGCTCAGGTCATGATCTCAGGGATGAATCCCTGCATCGGGCTCCCTGCTCGGCAGGGTGTCTGCTTCTCCCTCTCCCTCTGCCACTCCTCCTGCTTGTGCTATCTCTCAAATAAATACATAAAACCAAATAAAATGCCTCTTATGAAAAATAAAGCAAACTATTTAAAACAGATTTTCCTCACTTACCTCAAGATTTTGACATTCCTGAGCAGAATTGGTAGGCAGGCCAATCCACTTGATTTCTTTTTTTTCCTTTGAAATTATGTTCATTGCCATTAGCACATTTAAAGCATCATAAACTCTTCTCCTAATATTCTTCTGGTCATAAGCCTGCTAAAAAATATTTTTAATGAGTGATCAATTTCAAGGGTTAAAATATAGTCAGAGGATTATTAAGACATTTAATTAATGTTTTTATTATAATATCTTTGGAGTGTTTAAAGAATTCTATACCCAGTGAAAATACCTTCAAAAGTAAAGATGAAATAAAGGTACTTTCAAACAATCTAAAAGATAAAACAATCTAAAAAATAAAGATTATGTTAGTAACAGATCTAAATTAAAAAATACTAAAGGGCTTTCTTCATGTAGAAGAAAGACGGATGGGATCCAAGGTGGAAGTTTGGAGATGTAGGATTGAACAAAGCCCAACACGAAAGATAAATATGTGGGTATATCTCAATTAACACTTACTTTATAAAACAATAATGTCTTGTGGAATCGAGAATATATACAGAACTAACATACATGACAACAGTATATACATCTGAAAGGGGTAATGGAGTTGTTAGTTAAAGTGGGTTAAAGCCCTGCACTGTCTGGGAGGACATTAGACTTTGAAAAGTCAAGGATGCATGTGCTTTTCAAATATGTAGTCCACGGACTAGTGCTGATCTGAAAACTTTTGCTAGTCTACAATGAAAACAGGGAACTTGCACCAAAATGTCATCATGTAGATCACTAAAGCACACTGTTTACTTCAGCTGATTTTTTTTTTTTTTTTTTTTTTTTTTTTGGGGGGGTAGCAAGATTTTTCTCAATGAAGGAGACTATGTTAACTTAGATTGTGGAAAAAGCCCCTACCTTCATTGTGGGCATGGAGTTCCTAAGAAAAATCCAATCAATCAAATGCCATGATAATAACGGATGGTGGAGAACACTGAATACAGCTAAACTTAAATAGGTGGGAGATTTAAGTTACAAAAGTGAATTTAAATATCAAATGTCCTGACACTGTAGAAATAATAACATAATAAAAAATATCAGGAGACAACAGAGTAGGCCTGCTGATGTTCTCCTTGATATTTAAAGGGGTATGGGATTGAAAGCAGATGAACTATTCAAACAGATGACGTACGTAATAATAGAGGTTTTGGCACGATATATTTATTTAAAGTTGTAATAACAACAATAATAATATTATTCTTTTAACAACTACCACTAATATACTCAATCTGAATCTGTGGTAAACAGGAAAGATGGGAAATGCAAGTAAATAGAAGCAGATTCATTTCTTCCCTTCATAATCAACAGATACTGGTTTATAGGTGATAACAAAGAAACAAAATATTGAAGTTACTTAAAGTTATAAAGACAACCAATTAAAGAACTAAAGACTACAAATCTTCCAATTTATCAAAAAACAAAAACAAAAACCCACACAGCAGGGGATAGGAAGAAAAAACCCCAACTCTTCCTTCTTGTATCCAGGGACGGGGATGGAGGTGGTTAGTAGAAATGCGTGTTAGACGGTGAAATGTGCTAAGAAGAAATGCCTCAGTACAGTGACATCTAAGTGAAAATTGGAGGGGAGAGCAAAACCTCGTGGCTCCTTAGCAGAGACTGAGACAAAGGAAATGGCCAGTGTAATAGCCTGATAAGGAACATATCCAGCACATTCACCCCAAGACAGAAAACAAACAAAACCCCACCAATCTCATTCAATGACTGTCAGTGTAAAACTCCTACATTTTTAGGAAACTATACAGAATTTGATTGAATTTAATATTCATTTCTGATTTTTTTAAATTAAGAAAAATGAAAGAAACGTTCCTTTAAAAAGATCAAGTTATGGTTGCTATCATTTCAAAATAAAACCTTTATCATAAGGTGGCCAGGGTGTAGTAACTGGGAGAGTGCATAGTAGAAGAGATCAGAGATGGAATGGTGGGCCGGGTCACATAGGGTCTTGTAGAACATTTTGAGAACCTCCATTTTCACTTAGAATCAGAATGCTATATACCTTCTCCACAGGTGCCAGAGAAAATAAAAAAATACATCACCAAATAATGGCTCACAAGAAAAATCTCAAAGCAACCCCCCCAAAAAATATAAATAGTTCAACTCACAATCTCTGATCACAGGTAATGAAAAACTCAGTAAAAAGTAAAAACTCAGAAAAACAAACAAAAATCCCCATCACCTGGAACTATAAAAACTCTAATGCCATTTTTAGCTCAGAGAGGAAATTAAAACCAAAGTTACAGAATATGTAAAGAATAACATTATATCAGAATCAATGGGAAATGGCTAAAGCAGTGAACGACAGGAAAAGGCACAGCTATAAAGATTTTCATTACTAAACAAAAATAATAAAAGTAAAGTATACACCATAGTCTACACGGCAGGAAAATAACAAAAGTAGCTTCAGGGAGGAGAAGAGAATATTAAATGAAGACAAAAAAAGAAATTAACTGCAGAACAGGAAGGTTAGTACAGATTCAAGAGATGGTTCTTTGGGAAAAATAATAGCAAATAATTTTGAGAACAGGTAAGAAATGGAGGATTTTCTAAGAAAACATAAAATACAAAACTGACTCTAAGGGAGATAAAAATTCTAAACAGACTAATTACCAAAGAAAAAATGGAGAATTCTATCTAAGCTTTACCCCCCACCAAATCTCCAGGCCTAGATGGTATCACAGGTGATTTCTACAATATGTCAGGGAAGAGAAATACACATTCAATGCTAGTAAGCCTGTAATGGAGTAAAGGGGAAGAAAGAAAAAAAATTTTAAAATTTAAAAAACCAGCATAACACTGCAAATCAAAACTGCAAAGATGGTAAGAACAAAAAAACCCTACCAATCTCATTTATGACTATCAGTGTAAAACTCCTAAGTTTTCAGGAAACTATACAGCATTTGATTAAATTCAGTATCCATTTCCGATTTTTTTTTTTTAGCTAAGAAAAAAGAAAGAAACATTCAAATCAAATTATGGTTGCTAGCATCTCAAAATAAAACCTATGTCATAATTAAGGTTGGAAGACTATAAATATCTCCACTAAGGTCAAGAACTGTTTTAAGAATTGTTGTGGAGTACATATAATACGATTACATTTAAATAAAATGCAAACTGATCTATGGTGATAAAAAGCAGATCAGCAGTTGCCTGAGGGATAGATTACAAAAGGCAGAAAGAACCTCTTCGAAGAGACAGAACTGTTCTTTACCTCCCTCTAAAACAAATAAATAAAATCTTTTAAAAATAAAATAAAAAAGGAAATAAATTTTATTATGTGTATGCATAAGAATTTTTGGGATGATACTCAAGAAACTCATAATAGTGAATATACCTTTGGGGAGACAGATTAAGGTCTGTGGTAAACAGGAGATATTTTGGGGAGCCTGGGTGGCTCAGGTGGTCAAACATCTGCTGTCAGGTCATGATCTCAGGGTAGTGGGATCGAGCCCTGTGTCAGGCTCCCTGCTCAGCAGGGAATCTGTTTTTCCCTCTCACTCTGTAGCTTCCCCTGCTTGTGTTCTCTCTCTCTCTCAAATAAATAATAAATAAATAAATAAAATCTTTTTTAAAGGGTGAGATATTTTTTACTATATACTCTTTGGTACAAATGAATTTTTTAGGTACATGTTCATATGTTATTTTTTCAACTAAATACAAGATAAATTTTTCAAACTGACTTAGACACAGAAGAAACACTAAAGAATTCAGAAACATATCCAAAGTCATTCAAATACAGAAAGTATGTTTAAGAAAATTATGTTCCTGGGCACCTGGCTGGCTCACTTGGTTAAGAGTCTGCCTTTGGCTCAGGGTCCTGGGACCGAGTCCTGCACTGGGCTCCCTGCTCTGCGGGGAGTCTGCTTCTCCCACTCCCTCTGCCCCTCCCTGTGCTTATGCTTTCTCTCTCTCTGTCTCTAATAAATAAAACCTTAAAAAAAAAAAAAAGTATGTTCCTTTTGTAGCCCCCAAAATTATAGTTTAAAAATACATGTTAAGCTTTATGTTTAAATATATAATAAAAGAACCCTTTCTAAAACAAAACAGAAACTCAACAACAAAAGAATTCCCCAACTGACAATATGAAACCCTCAGGTAAAGGAGTCGGGGGTTCTCTAGCTTGTCTGAGTCCTTAACAAATGACAGTCAACCCAGAGATACACTGCTCCACCACCACGGTTAAAGTCAAGTGCATGATCTACCTACCGAATCAGCGGCCAAATGGTTATTTGAATTGGTGAACTCTGATACCAGCTCATCAGCCACTTCATTATATGACGTTGTACCTTTCCGCTGAACTTTCTCACACACTTTCATGGAAAAATGTCTCAAGCCTTTCCCATTTTTATCTCCTTTTTTGCTTCGTTTACTAAAAGAGAAAAAAATACGTATTTATACACCAGACTTCCTTTACAGAACTATAATGTGAGAATATAGTAATCTGATTTTTGCTTTAAGTGGTAAATTTTAAATTGAATTAGAGATGAAGAAATGTTTTGAACTTAATTTTTGCCTTAAAACCTAATAAAGTATGAAGTTAGAGTGTTTTCTATACCCATCATTCATTTATTCAACAAATATTTACTGATCAGTTACTTACTATTATGTGCCAGGTACCGTTCTACACACTGGGAATAAATCCATGAGAAAAACAGACAAAAACACTGTACATATTTACCTTTTTGTATTCTATGTATGCTACAATTCTTTTTCACGTAAAATCGAAAGTACCACTATTCTCAGTTTCATTATCTACTCAAATTTCAAACAGAGGTCATTGGTATTAATAAAATATCTAAGTGTTCAATTATTTTAACTTTGGTTAATGCCCTGTCCTAAACTTTCATAACTTATTAAATTTTCAAGGGTTGTATTTAGTTCTACTAATTTCTGAGTGCCAACTATATGACAAGAGCTGTAGTAGGGACTAGAGTACAAAAATGACAACTGAGGCAAAATCCTTTCCAACTCAGTATGAGTCTTGGAGGACGGGGAAAGACAAATCAGCCCTATTGAGGACAGATAATTTCAATATAGTAAGGTAAGTGCCAAGTGAGAGTTAGTTACAAGTTCATGGGAATTGGGGAGAGGGATATCTTATCTAACCTAGAGGAGAAAGACTTGCTGGAAAAAGAGCCCAGTGAAAACAATCAACAAAATGAAAAGGCAACCTATGGAATGGGAGAAAATATTTACACACCCTTTATCTGACAGGGGGTTAATATCTAAAATATCTAAGCAACTCTAACAACTCATTAACAACAACAACAAAACAAATAACCCAATTAAAAATAGGCAAAAGTCATGAACAGAAATTTCCCCAAAGAAAACACACCAATGGCCCACAGGTATATGAAAAGGTGTTCAACATCACTAATCATTAGAGAAATGCAAATCAAAACCACAATGAGGTCCTACCTCACATCCGTTAGGATGGCTATTCAAAAACAAAAAACAAAAAAGGTAAGTACTGGTGAGAATGTGGAGAAATTAGAACCCTGGTACACTGGTGGTGGGACTGGAAAATGGCATAGTCACTATCAAAAAAGTATGGAGGCTCCTCAAAATATTTAAAATAGAATTTCCATATGATCCAGCGATCCTATTTTTGGGTATATATCCAAAAGAACTGAAATCAGAATCTCAAAGAGGTATCCACACTCTCGTGTTCATGCAGCATTATTCACAAGAGCCAAGATATGCAACCAACCTAAGTGTCCATAGGTAGATGAAAGGATAAAAAAAATGTGGCCTATACATACAGTGGAATATTATCTGGCCCTAAAGGAGAATGAAATCCTGCCATATGCGACAACATGGATGAAGCTGGAGGACATTATACTATGCCAATCACAAAAGGACAAATAATGCATGATCTCACTTATATAAGGTGTCCAAAACAGTCCAACACATAGAAGCAAAGAGTGGAATGATGCTTTCCAGGGGCTGGAGGGAAAGGGAAACTAGGGAATTGTTCAACAGGTTCAATGAAGTCGCAGTTATGCAAGATGAGCAAGTTCTAGAGATCTGCTGTACAACACAGTGCCTACAGTTAATGATAATGTACACTTAAAAATTTGTTGGGGGTAAATCTCATGTTAAGTGTTTTTACCACTGCCACCACCAAAACAAAAGAGAACTGGCAAGAGGAGGAAGTTAGGAAGGGCAACCAGGCAGAAGCAGCAGCAGTAAACACATGGGAGAGTGAAACAGATGATAAATGTTCAGAGACTTAGAAACAAACGGTGCAGCATTACCAGAATATAAAGTGCAAGGCAAAAGATGAAGCGGAAAGGTAGATAAGGGGCCAGGCCCTTAAATGCCATGCAAAGGAACCTGTACTTTATCATATTCCTTTAGTATAATTATATTCATTTGTAAATTATTAACACATCCTACTGTGTTATATATATTAAGAAACAGACTAAATGTACTTTGTAAAAGAATGAGGGAGGGCCACCTGGGTGGCTCAGTCAGTTAAGCACCTGACTTTGGCTCAGGACATGATCTCAGGGTCCTGGGATCGAGGCCCACGTCAGGCTCCCTGCTTAGCGGGGAGTCTGCTTCTCCCTCATCCTCTGTCCCCCCCCCCGCTCATGTTCTGTCTCTCTCTCTCACCTGCTCTAAGTGAATAAATACAATATTAAAAAAAAAAAGAAAATAAAAGAACGAGGGAGGGATAGCTACTTTCTTTTTTCCACATTCCAAAGAATCACTACTACTACCACCACCACCACCACTACTACTACTGCTGCTGCTACTGCTGCTACTGAAATACTGGGAAGCCACTAAAGGTACTACTAACATGGTGAGATTTTCAGTTAGGCAGAGATTCTGGCTGCAAAGCAGAAGATGCGTTTATGAGGGGCAAAAGCAGAGACCAGGTGAGAGGCAAGCCTAGGCAAGAAATACCAAAGTCCTGAAATTGGGGCAACTGGATAAGTAGGACTGGATAAGAAGAGAAGGATTTGCATAAATTTTTAAAGATAAAAGTTTATCTTTATCTTTACTAAGTGACTGCTTGATGTGAATGTTAAGAAAGAGGAAAATAAGAGAATGACTCTTAGAAAGAGGGGTCTTTACTGAGATCAAGGAGACAGGAACAAATTCATGAGTTCCTCTTAAGCCTCCTCATTCACATGGTCCAATACTTAGGTAAAATCCACATGCAGCTATTGAGCACTTGAAACCTGGGAAGCCTGAATTAAGATGAATTCATTGAATTTCAAAGATTTGTATGAGAAATGAATGTAAAATATCCCACGATATTTTTTCATTAATTACATGTTGAAATGTAATATTTTAGATATACTAGATTAAATAAGAGATATAAAAATTAGTTTCAGGGGCACCTAGCTGGCTCAGTTGGTAGAGCATACGAATCTTGCTCTTGGGGCTGTGAGTTTGAGGCCCATGCTGGGTATGGAGATTACTAAGAAATAAAATCTTAAAATTAATTTCACATTTGTTTTTATTTTTTAAACTGGCTATTAGAAAATGAAAAATTACATGTGGCTTGCATTACATTTCTATAGGTCAGCAATGATATTGAGTTTGACGTGTCAGTAGAATACCCCAATTGATATATTCAATAGATAACTGCATATGTAAGTGTCACTTTGTAAGTAAGTGAGCTTATAGGATAGGTCACTTATTAACTCATCAGCATGTGTACCCATGCCAGCCTTCTTCCTATCAGTCTTAGAGGATTAGGTATCCCTTTTGTTTTTAAATCTAACTTCTTTTAAGATAACAGCTTTACTGAAATATAATTCATGTACTGTAAGCTCCATTTTTTAAAGTATACAATGCAGCAGCAACGATCACCACAATCTAATTTCTTCACCCTAAAAAGAAACCCTGTACCCACTGACAGTCATGCCTCATTCCCCCAGGCTTGCTTGCTTGCTTCCTTCCTTCTTCTTTCTCTTTCTCTTCCTTCCTTCTTTCCTTCCCTCCTGTCCTTCCTTTCCTTTCTCTCTGTCTCCTCTTTGTTCCTCCCTCCCTCCTCCTTTCCCTCCCTCCCTCCTTCCTTTCCCCTTCCCCTTCCTTCCTTCCTTCCTTCCTTCCTTCCTTCCTTCCTTCCTTCCTTCCTTCCTTCCTTCCTCTTTTTAAGCAGGCTCCATGCCAAGTGTGAAGCCCAATGTGGGGCTTGAACTCACGATCCCGAGATCAAGACCTGAGCTGAGATCAAGAGTTGGATGCTCAACTGACCAAGCCACCCAGGCGCCTCCAAAGTCAACTTTTCAACTTGAAATTTTCACTCCAGTGCTTCTGTTTCTGTATTGTTTGCTCTCCTTGAGCTGTTCTATTCAGCATTTGTTTGGTTTTAATAATACCTTTATTGTGAAACTGGAATCTAATCAAAACTCCAGATCCAACTACCACTTTGAAGGAAATACCAAGGACAGAAGAACATGTTAAACTATAGTGCAGGGATTCCGTAAGCAAACTCTTTAGGCTTTTTCTTTAGTATACATGATGTGGTTTCTTCAACTACAAAATTGTAAGGGAAAAAAGGAGGGAGTGAAGAAGGACAGTGAAGGGGGAAAACAGACAGGAGGGGAATCTACAGATTTTGTAAGACATACAAATTTATTTAAATCCTGATTCAAATAAACTATAAACACACACACACCAGTTACGGGGAAGTATGGGAAAATAGCAATAGCAGTACAGTTTTCAAACTCTCCAAATCCCCACATAAAAACAGAGCAACTAGATAGCAAAACCAAAACCCCTTGACAACATTTACAACAAAACTAGGTGACAAGGTATCCTCAACAAGTCCCAGAATACAAACCACCAATACCCAAAATACCTGCCCAATAAAGAAATCCTCATTGGGGCTGCACCTAATGGAACTCAGAACAGGATAATCCCAAAACAGCCATCAAGAATTTACTAGAAAGTACAACAGGCCAATTTGAGAGCATCAGCTGAAACAAGGAGTTTTACCCTCTCAATACCAGCCGAGTGCAAGGACCACAATAAGGTTGCAACAATCTAGTCTGTAGGACTCCTCCAATTGATTTTCAGGAGAAAATGACAAATATGGGAGGTAGGCAAAGTATCTACAGACAGTATGAACATCTGAAGAAGAAAATTAAAAAAACTAGAATAAATATTAAATGCTAAATTCAAGAGTATGTTCAGAAATAAAAGAAGAAAAGATAAAATCAACCCAGAATGACAAGTACCAAAACATTCTAGTAAAATTCTGAATTTCAAAGAAAAAGAATCCTTTATGCATCTAGGAGAAAAAGAGTATCAGATTTTTAACAGCAAGGCATTATGCCAGAAGAAAATAAATATATTTAGGAAATTGACAGAAAGTATGAACCATGGACTTCTGTATCCAACGAAACTGACTTTATCCAAATATAAAATGCACAAACTCAGGGATTACTATTCCCATAGGCTCTTCCTGAAGAAAGCACTAGAGCACAAGCTTCAGACAATCAAAATGACAGAGAGACATTCACATAACACCTGGTGATGTTACCTATAGATACAGTTACCTATAGATCTAAGACTAAATGAGGACTAGGAGGGAAAAAGTATAGTATACTATAGTGGGGATATGCTCCAACACTGTGGATAAAGTATGACTATTAAAAAAATGGGGAGGGGGCACCTGGGTGGCACAGTCGGTTAAGCGTCTGACTCTTGGTTAAGCGTGATCTCAGGGTCTTGAGATAGAGCCCCATGCTAGACTCCATGCTTAGCGCAGAGCTGCCAAAGACCCCCTCTCTCTCTTCCTCTGCCCCTTCCCCAACCCCTGTGCGTGTTCTCTCTCTCTCTCAAAACTTTTTTTTTTTTTAAAGATTTTATTTATTTATTTGACAGAGAGAGAGACAGCCAGCGAGGGAGGGAACACAAGCAGGGGGAGTGGGAGAAGAAGAAGCAGGCTCCCAGCAGAGGAGCCTGATGTGGGGCTCGATCCCAGGACCCTGGGATCACACCCTGAGCTGAAGGCAGACGCTTAACGACTGAGACACCCAGGTGCCCCATCTCCCTCAAATCTTTAAAGGAAATTGGGGAGAGCACAGAGAGAACATATGCAAAAAAATTTTAATTTTTTAGTAACCACATTAATGGTAATATTAGTATTATTTGGGACATTAAGTGATATAATATGGGATAAAACCAATGATATCACCCTTTCATCCTCTTAGTCCCTAAAAATCAGGATTCTTAGCATGGAAGAAAGGGGAATGAGATATAATGGAGAAGAGGTTTAGTAAGATTTGAATTGCAAATATCAATGTGAACCCATGAAGTATTATATATCTTTGTGTATGTCTTAGTTCTGTCCATTTAAAAGGACTAGAAAAAAATGACCAATCTAGTAGCAATGAGCAGCCCCCAACTAGAGCCTGCCATATAATTCTCCCTAAAGGAAACCAGGGCTTCTTAGAGAAATGGCTGATTCCAGGTATAGGGCAGGAAACATATAAGATGAATTTGGAACATCTTATAATATCAGGTAACAAGCACCAAAGACTATTAGGGCCATGTCAAAAGGACTTAAAAATTAATTAGAAGAGGCTCCCACTAGCCAAACATGGGACAATTTAAGGTTCAATTGTGATAATAACTGCAATGTACAAAACCCATCAAGTATGTTCAATTCATGAATTCATAATGACACTTTTAAAAGGAAAGATTTGGTCATCTTTGGAGGAAGACCAGGAACAAGTTCATCAACTTGAAAACTGGCCAATAAAGGGAAGAGATCAAGCATGTATTCGGCTTTCTTATATGAATTGTACCGCCAGGTAAAGAAAGAGTAGAAGAACTGAACTGTCTTTATATAAAAGTAGTGCAAGTAGTTAGAATAATACTAATTGCACCCCACAATGAATTAACAGTTACAAGCTTTAAGCATCAGTGGTGTGCACATCATAAAAAGAGAGACAATGGAAGAACACACCACTATGTAGTCTTGCCAAGGATCAAACATCAGTTTGATAAAGCCACTAAATCTTACTGCCAAACTACAGAAAATACAGAAAACAGAGGAATATGTTGAGTTGCACACGAGTATGAAATCAATAAAATCTAGGCTGTGGGAAACTGCACAGGTCAAACAGCCTAGTTTCAACAACTGAAGTATAAGGAAAATAATGGGACAGAAGGGAGACCTATATATAAAGAGATATCAATTTTTTTTAATGGACAAGACTAAAATGTGCAAAAAGGATGCACATTTAGGTAATAAAACTATCTAAACCTTGAAGGAAGTCATTACTCTAAAAATCAGGATAACAGTTATTTATAGGAGGGTATAGTGATTGGGATGGGGCACAAGAAGGGGCCGCTGGGTTCTACTTCTTGATCTGGTGATGGTTACAAGACTGTTTACCCTAAAGTAATTTATTAGTCATACATTTGCTTTTTGGTGATTTTTCTATATCTGCATCTTATTTTACCAAAAAAAAAAAAAAAGGTAAACAAAACATGATATTTGAAACAACTAGAAATCTGAGCACTTACCCCATATTTGATATTAAGGAATTATTATTAATTTTTCTAGGAATAATAATGATATTGCAGATATGTTTAAAAAGGAGTCTTTTTAGATATAAGTACAGAGAGATTTATGATGAAAATGATTTGCTTTACAAAATGAGATATGCCATGAATTGATTATTGCTGAAGTTCAAAGATATGCATATAAGAGTCTCATGATATGAGTCATCTACTTCTGTATTTTAAAATCTCTAAAATAAAGAGTTAAAAAGGAGGAAAAGGAATGGTTTGAGCCTATTTTTCATTATTTACATTGGTTTAGTCCTTAGCCTGTTTTCTATAATGAGACCAGCTTTCTCAGGAAGGGGTCTTTCTACATCACGATACCATATTAATACAAAGGAGAATTCAACCTATACAAGACATAACTCTGGATCCTACTGCAGTTCTCATCTAGATGCGTGACAACCAATCACCCAAGACAGAAACCAGATTCAACCTATGTTCTTCTAATGACCTTTCTATCAAATCAATCTCATTCTACCAAATCTAATCTAATTCAAGTCCTAAATAGCTTTGGGATTCAACTTCTCTGTATTCCCACTGCCCTAGTTCAGGCCCTCATAATCTCTCTCAGAATAGAACTAGAGCCTTGTAAGGGTTCTCCTTTGTGCTGTCTAGAGGCATTCCAATCCTTCCTCCATAAGACCATTATGGTGATCCTTCTTTGTTTTCTTTTTTAAGATTTTATTTATTTATTTGAGAGAGAGCAAGAGAGAGAGTGAGGGGCACCTGGGTGGCTCAGTCGGTTAAGTGTCTGCCTTTGGCTCAGGTCATGATCCCAGAGTCCTGGGATCCAGCCCCGCATCGGACTCCCTGCTAAGTGGAAAGTCTGCTTTTCCCTCTTCCCTGGCTTGTGCTCTTTCTCTCTCAAACAAAATCTTAAAAAAAGAGAGACAGCAGGAGCCACCATGACTGGGCCGGGGTGGGGGGGCAAGGGGGGAAGGGTGATGGTGGTGGGGTGGGTAGAGGGAGAGGGAGAAGCAGACTTCCTACTGAGCAGGGAGCCTGACATAGGGCTCCACCCCAGGGCTCTGGGATCCTGACCTAAGCCAAAGGCAGATGCTTTACAACTGAGCCACCCAGGTGCCCCATTAATAATTTCATTTAAAAAAATATTTATTTATTTTAGAGAGATAGACAGTGTGAGTGGGAAGGAGAAGAAAGAATCTGAAGCAGACACTGCACTGAGTGTGGAGCCCCACGTGGGGGCTCAATCCCACAACCTTGAGATCATGACATGGGCCACAACCAAGAGTTGGGTGCTCAACCGACTGAGCCACGAAGGCACCCCAAGTAATTTCATTTTTTAAAAGAATCCACCAATTCCTGTTTGCTACATATATTTCCACACAAAGCTCACTCTATGCTGATTTGCCCTTAGAGTTTGGGGTATTTAGATATAAATGGCTAGCCACACATAAATTTATATAATTAGTACAAGTTAGGTGGCAAAAGTAAATAAGAATTGCTAAAAATAGGGGAGTGCATGAGTTATTTTGAAAGAAATGTTGTGTATGGGTTTTATATTTATGCTAAGAACTGGATAATGGTTTAAAGTAAATCAAAATCTCAACTCCGTATTTATGAACTTTTTAAAAGCCAGGGATGAAGCAAGGTGGTTGTTTTTCATGTAATCCTAGGTCTTTTTTAAAAAGGAAGCAATAAGATAATCATAGGGTAGTTTAGGGTGATCACCTAATTTGCCCTCTACAATCGGACATGGATAATTTTTTTTTAAGATTTTATTTATTCATTTGAGAGAGAGAGAGAGAGCGCGGACAAGTGGAGGGGAGAGGCAGAAGCAGACTCCCCACTCAGCAGAGAGCCCGATGCAGGGCTCAATCCCAGTAAACTCATGACCTGGGCCTACGGCAGATGCTTAACCATCTGAGCCACCCAGGTGCCCCAGGCATGGATAATACTTAAAGGAAGAAACTAAACACAGTCCTTAAAGAGGAACAACTAGACTTTTAACAGCTATTAAAAGCTGATGAACATACTCTTGAAACAAAGACAAGACTACATATAAGAATTTTATGATTATTCAGTGCATGAAATGATAATAAACTTGAAAAAAACTGGTTAAATATCAACAATGGTAAACTATTTATTAGCTATATATTTTCAACAGTTTACTTCATTTAACCCCGACCCACAGTACTCCTCCATCTGAAAAACAGAACTACCAAGTACCCATCTCACAAGGGTGCTGTGAGGATTAAAGATACAGCAGATGCTTTTTCTCTTCATGAGCCACCAGAATTTTCATAAACAATACAAAACTGAAGGATATTACTCAGTACTGGTCGAATCAAGAAATTAAGCTTGTTCTTTGGAAGGCTGGTAGAGCATCGCGCCAAAACAAACCCAACCAATATTCACATTAAGATTCAACAGAAATAAGAACAGTTCATACCTGCAGTACATAGATAGGAGATTGCTCCTGCAACCAGTTCTATAAAAGCTTCACTGAAAGTTAAGGAACAATGCCTCTAGTAAAAGAACATTAAAAGGTAAAAGAACTCAACAACAAAAACAACCCAATTAAAAAATGGGCAAATGACTTATACAAATCGCCAATAAACACCTAAAAAGATGCTCAACATTGGTAATCATTAGGGACATGCAAATCAAAACCACAATGAGATTAGGATGGCTATTACCAAAAAGTGTTGTGGGAACGTGGAGAAACTGGAACCTTTGTACACTGCTGGTGACAATTTAAATGGTACAGTCACTGTAGAAAATACTAGGGCCTTGCCTCTATAATATATAAAGAACTCTTACAACTCAATAACTAAAGGCCAAAGGATATGGAAAACCTTCAAAGAAGATACACAAAGGTCCTATAAACACATGAAAAGATGCTCAACATTATTAGTCATTAGGGCAATGAAAATCAAAACCGTAATGAAATATCATTTCATATTCACAAGGATGGCTATAACAAAAAAGACAAATGATAAGCACTGGAAAGGATGTGGAGAAACTGGAACCTGTTGCTGGTGGGAATGTAAATGCTACAGCTACTCTGGAAGACAGCCTATCAGTTATTCAAAAGGGTAAAGAACTACCATAGGACCTTGCAATTCCATTCTTAGGTATGTGTGTATACAAGAGAAATGAAACTTGTTCACAGACGTTCATAGCAGCATCAACTCAAATATCTATCATTAACGAACAAATACACAAAATGTGGCATATTCATACCATGGAATAAAAATGAATAATGTACTAATATATGCCACAACATGGATGAACCTTGAAAATACGCTAAATGAAAGACGCCAATCACAAACTTAATCAAGGCCAGAGTTGTTTCCTTGAGATCAATTCTCTAAGTTTCAGCCCTGGGGAATAAATGTCTTTGGTGTAATATCTTTTATGTGGAAATGAAATAGGAGGTACAAGGGGATTCGAAGGGTTGGGAAGCTTCAACTGGCCTGGGTGCTCCACAGTCTTCACTTCATTGCCCTCATTACTTCCCTCACTAATTCATTCTTGCTTTTTATACTTGTCACGTCTAAGCCTAGAGCCTTTCCATTATAAGTGAGTATAGGGGAGAATGGTTTCCATTTCCAGTTCTGACTTCTCCTAAGCATACCTTGGGACGTACATTTCTCTACTATCACTTGTCCTTCATTATAATCACATTGACTTTCATCTTCTAATTAGAAAATCTGTATCTCTACCACTTTTTACAGCACTTTCAGAAATTGATTTCCTTTTACTATTTTTTATATGAAAATTTCAATAGGCTTTTAGGGGTTGGGGGTGTAAACATGGTGTTCAGTCTATCACCTTAAATTGGAAGCTTACTACCTAAATCTTAAATAGAGTTTACACATTTTCTTAGAATCAAGCTCTTTGAAACACCCAGACCCTCTTTCCAAATAACACCAAAATATGGCCATATAGTATAAATGCTGTGATCTCTATTAGTCCATAAATAAAGAAACCAGCAGGAAGTATTCTTTACCAAATAAAGCCAAATTGAGAAATAATAATAAAAAAAACTAATTGGCATAGTTTGAAATGCATGTTAACTTTTATTAATAATTTCATTTCAAGTATTCAAAATAATTGTACCCAAAGAATATTATCTTTCCATGAACTTAACTGGAAACTATAATCACTCTTTAATATTTTCCCAATAACTTATTTTTATTTACAAAAATAATTTGTATTATAGAACAGTATACCCCATGCAGAAGCTACAGAAATCTATTTAAATAAGGAATTATATATAATAAGAACTTTATTTCCCATTTAAATGAGCCAACTAGAATAGTTAAATCAGCAAAATAATTTAGTTTGGTAATTCAGTAAAATAATTTAGGAAAAAACCCTTTACTTTCCTGGGAGTATGTATCCATCATGTTGCGTAGGAGGGGAAGAAGGGGTCTGAAATGGGAAATAAATGTTTATTCCTTATGGATCTTCACTCTCTCCCTCCTTGGGTTATATCATTCAGGCCTGAGACCATTTACATGCTGATGATACTACTTATATACTCATGATACTATCACTTAGATAACTAATAAACTTATTGAACTTCATATATCCAAAAAAAAATTCCTTCCCAAACCTACTCTGAACTACAGTAAATGTAAAGGGCATAAATATTCACCCAGCTATTCATACAAAAAAACAAGAGCCATCCTTTATTTTTCTCCTCTTCCTTCCTTCAATCTATCAATAAATCTTGTTGGTTCTACCTCCTCCATCATTTATCGATTTTTTCCTATCTCCACCGACAGGCTGCTGCCCCTGCAATAGTCTTCTGATTTTCCTGCTTCTTTTTTGTCTCCTTAGAATCCATTTATCCCTCAGCAGTCAGTGTGACTTAGATCATGCCATTTCCCTGCTTAAAATCCTCCTTAAAGAGTGTCTACGTGGCTCAGTGGGTTAGGCGTCTGCCTTTGGCTCAGGTCATGATCCTCCTGGGGTTAGGCCCTACATCGGGCTCCCTGCTCAGCAGGGAGTCTGCTTCTCCCTCTCCCTCTGCTTCTCTCTCTCTCTCTCTCTGTCAAACAAATAAATAAAATCTTAAAAAAAAAATCCTCCTTAGAGAAAAGAAACCAAACTCCCTACCAGGACCTACAAGGCCTTTCTTTCATCACGGACTCCTGCTTACCTCTCTCCATCCTCATCTCGCTCTTTGCCTTTCTCACTAACTCCAGGCCACTGTGCCTCCCCAAATACATCAACCTGGGTACTCATTAGGGAGGTTCACATTTGCAGTTCCCTGTGCCCAGAATCCCTGGCTCCCCCACCTCACCTAAGATATTTACATGCCTGACTTCTTTACTTTCAAATATCACCTCCTTAGAGAGGACTTCTCCAAGGTAGCTGCCATTACCTTTTTTATTTTTTTTTGTCTACATCTATCATAATCTAAAAATAATCTTATTTATTTACTACCCCCCAACACACAATATAAGCTTTGTAAGGGCAGACTTCTCTATCTTGTTTATTATTCTCTCCAATACTTAGAACATAAAAGTTAATAGATATTCAAAACGTTTGCTGAATGAATGAACAATTTCCTAAACATCGCTGAAGCAATACAGACATTAACTATACTGAGTTTGATTATTAGCTTATTATAGTTTAAATTATATTAATTAGAATATTAGTTTATTGTAAGTGGAGTTTTAACTTTCCATCAACGCAAAGATAATAATATTACATGAGCATAAAGGAAGAACACAACACCACTGTGCTACATCTTATTCATTTAAGGTAGGAACAGAGACAAACACCCACAGACTGCCATCAGTGCCTGTGGGGCACCCAGGACCTTCTTCCCTAAGTAGAGGTCCCAAAAGGAAAATCAGATCTATTTGGAAGAGATGCATGCAGAAGACACCATCAGATTCTGTCCAAGGAGGAAAGAGAAAGTGAACAAACATCTTTTAGGATTAAAACTCCAGACAAGACCAAAAAGGGGGTTTTCAGCTTCTTCTACAAGCTCTTTGAAAAGAAGTCCAGTGGATCAGAATACAGGGGGAAAAAACTCATGAGAATCCCTAAATGCGGGGCGCCTGGGTGGCTTAGTCGTTAAGCGTCTGCCTTCGGCTCAGGGCGTGATCCCGGTGTTCTGGGATCGAGCCCCACGTCAGGCTCCTCCGCTGGGAGCCTGCTTCTTCCTCTCCCATTCCCCCTGTGTTCCCTCTTTCGCTGGCTGTTTTTCTCTCTCTGTCAAATAATAATAAAAAAAAAAAAAAAAAAAAAGAATCCCTAAATGGATCTTTCACCCACCGAACAAAATTTCTTCAGAAACTGTCTCTCACAAATGATCTTAACAAAGGAACAGCTGTGTAAGACATACTTAAAGTTGTACTGTCAAGTGGTAAGATGAGGATTAAAAGCCTCATATATATTGATGTATAAATCAGTTGTAATTTGTTATAAATTTATATAAAGTTATAATTTATAAAAGTTACAGATACATCAATATGTGGATGTATAAATCCCTGAAGAAAATGAATACCAACACCAACATATGATACTAAATCAACATACAAGACACTGAAGAGATAAAGATCAGTCTATGTTTGAGAGCTAGCTTATTGAACCTCAATACTGGGAGAAAGGAAACAAAGAAATTTCACAGCATTACAGAAAAATACAATGCATTTGGAGGAAAATAAACTTTGTAAAACAGTAACAACAACAACAACAAAATCACAGGTAGTAATCTTTGTGACCTGATTGTGGGGGTTGGGGAGGATTCACTAAAGTTATATTAAAAAAATAAAAAGAATAAAAATCACTAGGAAAAAAAAAGTCACTATACCATATGCAAAAAGGGAAAGCTGAATCAATGTTTATACCAACAAATTTAATCTGGCACTTCTACATGTGATCTTTAGAGGTCTCTCTTAGGAAGGAGTGTAAAGAGAATCTTGTTTTCTTATACTGTTTGCAGTACATAAGTGCCACCAATCGTAACTAATGAGTAGTGCCATTTTAAGGCCTTAAACATCGCTAAATACATCTGCATGAACTTGTACTGCTGCCCTTTCCGAGGATAGATACAAAAAAAGACCAGCAGGACTCGGAAAGAGGAATTTCCATTAGAGAGGAAAGAGCACTTCGCTCTGTATCTCTGTATGATACAGCAGTTCCTCAGACATGATTTTATCTGTTCTAGACAGTTAAGAACCAAGAAGCAAGCAACAAATGCCACAAAGGAACTAAAGTACAGCTGATAGATACACAAGAAAACACACATTTTAAAATATATAGCCTCAAGGTCCTAACTCAGAGTCTTTACATTTTTATTTTAGGCTGAATTCTTTTTTTTTTTTTTTTTAAAGATTTTATTTATTTATGTGACAGAGAGACAGCCAGCGAGAGAGGGAGCACAAGCAGGGGGAGTGGGAGAGGAAGAAGCAGGCTCCCAGCAGAGGAGCCTGATGTGGGACTCGATCCCGGAACGCCAGGATCACGCCCTGAGCTGAAGGCAGACGCTTAACGACTGCACTACCCAGGCGCCCCTATTTTAGGGTGAATTCTAACACATTTGGCCATCTAGTTTCTCAGTACATAGCAAATCAGAGGTAGCAAACTAGAAAATAGAGAAGACAGAAAACTATTTATTATACTGAAAGCAGATGACCTAACAAAAGAAAAGAGAAAACCAAGATTTACTGTCTGCTTGCTAGAACTCACAATTATAAGTCAAAGACAGAACTACCAATATAGTATGCCACCACGGAAACTACTTCTAAAGTGAACAAATGAGGCTTTGAATCCTTTATCTTACGATTTCTTTTTCTCTTATGGAAAGATGAAATACTAAAATGATAAGGAGCAGAGAAAGGCTGGGTAAGGGTATTTTACAGATGAGAGCAGATGACCTAACAAAAGAAAGGAGATTTCCATTGGAAAAAGGAGTTACAAAATCTTAGAATCAAAAATAAAATTCAAAAAGCATAGCTGGCAAAGTTTAATTTAAATAAAAACAACTCTGGGATGCCTGGGTGGCTCACTCAGGTAAATGTCTGACTCTTGATTTCGGCTCAGGTCATGATCTCGGGGTAGTGAGATCGAGCCCCATAACGGGCTCCGCTCTAGTGGAAAGTCTGCTTCTCTCCCTCTCCCTCTCCCCACAATGTGTGCACCCGTGCTCTCTCTCAAATAAATAAATCTTAAAAAAAAAAAAAAGTAGTAACAACCTGACAAAATTCCTGCCTCGAAGACAATGAGTCTTATTTTAACACAGTGCAACATTAATATGGTACCTCATATAGTAAGTGGTTTACACGGCACACTGAACTTTAAGTTCAAATAATGACCCTACGGTGATCGTTTTTAACCCTGGAGCTTCTGACTTGGTAGGCATTCAAACTGCATTCAACACTCCACAGGTGATTCTGACACACACTGAGAAGCACTGTCCTAATAGTCCAAGGAAAGGTTACAGCGTATTTGACATATTAGTTAAGAAAGAAGTGAGAACTTATTATAATCTTTAAATGTGTTCAAATAAAACTTGTTTTTAAAAGGTTTGGGCACATTGAGGTAATGTGGTGTCTTCACTCTGGTAGAATACTTCATCTCCCAAAAGGAGGGAGAGGGCTAACTGACATACTACCAATAGCCAATCTACTCATAGGATAATTTCTTTTGAAACCATGCAAATATAATGAATATATGTAATGATAAGTGAAGTAGAACACTCAGTAAGGCATGAAATAAAGGCAGAAACTCAATGAAGTTAAAGTTACGTGAAGAAAAACAGCTCTAATTAAACTAGAATAGTCTGGACACAAAACTCCTCTCTATCCAGTAGCATCTCCCAAACAAAATACTTAATACTTATACTCACCTTTCTGAAAAATCAGAATCTATAAATTCTCTAGCTCGTTTTCTATCACTAAAAAGAAAAAAAAAAGACAGCATAAAAAGAACAGGTATTTAAACACAATTTTATTTCACGAATAATTTATTGTGACCTGTCTAATTCCACAGCAAATATATCCAAACACAAAATCTAACAAATAGAAATGTTTTATCATAGGACCAAGAAATCACAACATAATAAATTATACCACGGGATCAAAAAGATCACAATATACCAACACGGTCTGAAATGAGCTCAATGAAAACAGGAAGAAAATACTGCAGAGTTAGAACGGAGAAGGCACAGAAAAGTATTAGTCACTGCGTAATGACTGAGCAGTCATTTCATTCCACCCCCAATATAAAGCACAGCTGGGGCTGACAATATCCAAACCCTGGTCATCTCCAAAGCGAGCCAGCACGAGTAGCACAGGTTTCGCTTTCATGTTATAATCTCTCAAGGTTATGCAGAAATCCAAGCTAATTTTCAGATCCTACATGGGATAAGGACTGAATAAAGGCCAGAATTACAGGTGATTGTGTCATTTCATCCCCTTCGATAGTGAAACAGTATGTATACATGTGGAACTCTTCTGTCGTGTGTGTGTGTGTGTGTGTGTGTGTACATATGAACATGTGTATGGCTTCAAACACTTTGCCAGGATTATTCCACTAATTCATTTAATATCCTGGAAACAAGAAAGCTCTTATACAACCAAGATTTACTGTCTGCTTGCTAGAACTCACAATTATAAGTCAAAGACAGAACTACCAGTATAGTATGCCACCACAGAAATTACTTCTAAAGGGAACAAATGAGGTTTTGAATCCTTTATCTTACGATTTCTTTTTCTCTTATGGAAAGATGAAATGGTAAAATGATAAGGAGCAGAGAAAGGCTGGGTAAGGGTATTTTACAGGCAGAGATGAAACAGGTAAAGGTTTGACACTAAAATGGCAAATGAATAGCACACGGGATATTGATTTAATTGTCCAGTGTTTCAAAAGGATCAAGAAAAAAAACTCAGTAAAATTTTTAATATTTTTGGCCTCTTTTTCCTAGTTCATTTTCTGGTATTTAAGGAAACAAAAATTCACAGCGGAAATTCTGAGTACAGCCAACATTTAATATGCAATTCTTCTCTTAAGTTTGTTAAAACAATATAAAATATAGAATTTGAATCTCCCAAGCAGTTAAATGTCATAATCATAAAAAGCCGTCCATTTTCAGAGTTGGAAAGTCAGAAGATTCAGGTACAAATTATTGTATTGTTTTTCTCTATTTAAAAATGGTTGCTCCATAAATGATTTATATCTAAGATATAAAGTGAAATAAAATAGGTGGTTTTAAAGGCAACACATTAGTTTTTAAGGACTAGGCTAACATAAAACAAGAATGGAAGACAAAATAGTGAGAGGAAAAGATCACAGCTTAAGAAAGAGTTTTAAAAATGGTAATTTGAACCACACTCTTACCCTGGGACCCAGCCAGTAGCTTCTGCGATGTGTGTCTGAGTAACCATTGCTGGTGCAGGGGTATACGGACTCCCAATCAGAACACTTCCTGAACTGGTTAGTCTCTGTGGTGTGCTTATAATCTATGAAGTGAGGACACAGCAAATAACATTCTTAGTTATTAAGAAACGCTACAGGCAGAAAATAATGTTGACTGCTAAGCTACAGATAAGGAGGAAATCTTACTGCCTAAAATGCACTTAATATCAATCATCTAAAACATAAGATTTTCAACGTATATTCTAGGATCTTAAAGCGCAAGTAATTGAAGATTGACATGAGGTCACAATACAGGTTTCAGCAAGTGAACAGCAATCTGGAAGGATTAAGCTGGCAACTAACAATGTTTTAAAAATCAGAAAAACAAACTTTCTTTGAAATTATAGAACCTAACTGCAGTTGAACTTGATGTATTCAAACTAGGGCAAGAGTACATCAGATCTTCATGTTCCAAATACACACAAAGGCATTATACAATTTGGATTATTGTAACAGATGTAATTTATCTTCTTTTTTCAAGAGCATCTCCTCATGTCATTAAATACTCTTCAAAGACATTTTAAAGACAGTGAAACATTTCAATCATGCGGATCTATTATCCCCTACTGTTAGATACATATGGATACTCAATTATCCAATATTGTAAGCAATGCTGTGATGAACATTTTTGTACAATGATCTTGGCCCTAGTATCTATTTCCTAAGGACAGACTCTAGAAAGGTAATTAATGGAACTAAGGATAGACTTTTAAAAAGAGTTTCTTGATAGGTATTACCAAAATCGCTGCCCAGGACTTCACCAGTAAATAGACCATGTTTTTTCCAAAAATGTTAATAATAATTAGTACAAAAAACAATTCAGCATTCTACTGGTATCTTTTTAAGTATTTTTGTCAAAAAAATAAGGGCATGCTCCAGTGAGTGGGGGTATTAATGCAACAATATTGGCCCTAACATTGGTAACTGTTGAAGAACGAGCTGCTGTGCACACAGAGATTCTCTCGCTCTTCTTTTTCTTTCCAACCCGAGACACAGGACCGCCCTCACCAGGCAACCCCAGATCTTTGGATCTCCTAAAGGGAAGAGATTCTATCTTCATATACTTTTGAAAATTTCCATAACAGTAAGGTTTTGTTTAAAGTACCAATTAAGAGAGAAAAGCATCTACATGGGCTACATATAATTTTTAAATGACAGATCTTAAAAGAAATAGTTCTATTTCTATCACCTGATGTAGGTCCAAATACTAATTAATTTTTGTATCCCTGATCAAATGACACCTGTTTCTGTAGGCAGGGTCTAACTCCAGTCATTAAGTTAGTTGCTAATTTGCTCCATAAAGAACAATGGGAAGGATTCATTTGCATTTCAAGCTTAGTTCAGCCTTGGTTATTAAAGTCTCATCAACATTTATTCATTTACTCAACATTTAAGAACGTTAGTTACCTCTGTTTGTGTATGGCATTTTGCCAATTTGGAGCTAGGGAGATGTTACTATATACAAATGCCTAGGAAATAATTTCAATAAGTTAATTCGATAGTTAAAAAAATAAAAACAAAAGACAATGAATACTGATAGATGTCTGGAGAATTCTGATTCTCTACAATATTCCAAGGATTATTAAATGAGGAATTCAGAAACTTACCTCATGAGAAAATATGAACACTGGACAATGGGTTTGTATCTCCTACCCTTCTACACTCCCCACCCCACCTCCGCATCTCCATTTCAGTGTAAAATCTTTAAGGGTAGATGAAATGTTTGCAGAGCCTAGCACAGTGCTAGGAGATGTTCAGAGAAAACGCACAATAAATATTTGATGAACGGAGACAGAAGACCCATCTGTAAAAATGAAAAAAGTAGCTTCTCTGTTCATTAATATGCCAGAAAGGATTACATAAAATCCAGTAAGAAAATAAAAGTTAAAAGACATAGTTCTCACCAATCACTACATTACACATTCATGAGTCCTGTATCATGCTGACCTTGAGTGTGAAGCTTAAGAAGGAAAATTTGAGTACTTAATTAGTCTCTGGTCTACTCTATTTCTAGAACAGGAGTCTCCACAATCCTAAGCATCCAGACTTACCCTTGAGATAGACTGCATTATTTGTGCAGTATTAGTATTACTAAGTTCTTTTTCTGTATCTATTATTAAGTAGCCTACAGGCTCAGTTTACCTGATTTAAAGGACTTTGTAGAAAAAAAAAGATGAAGAGAAGAGGAAGGGAAACAGGACACAGAAAAAAACTGGTTATCATTACTGAGAAAGGCTTTGGAAATGAATTGCTATGTTCTGGTTTATTTTTTCTTCCTCAATCAGAATGTTAGCTGATAGCCTTTGCTGATCTGACAGTGATAACAATATTCTGTTCTTTTCTCTTAGCCTAGTGCCTGGTATGCACTTAATAGCAGAAATCCTCAATAAACATTTCCTGAATGAACAAACTGGAGGGATGATATACTTCAATTAAAAAGACAAGTTAGAAGTTCATGTGAGATGCAATGAATTCCTAAATTAGGACAATGACAGTGAACCTTAAGAAACAAAATCAAAGAAAAGCCAACAGAACTTGATCGACCACTGAATACACGAAAATTATATAGGTGATGAGTCAGGTATGTTTTATAAAACTGAACCTTAATTTTGAAATCCCAATTGAAATTAGAGGTAATCAGAGGTAATTACTTCTTATATTCAGTTGATCTGATAAGGAAAATAAACATTTATTTTAAATTCCAGCACCTACTTCTCCCCACCCCAAAGAAATCCTTAATTTAAATGTAATCATGCAGTTTTTGACAATGGATTACAGTTGGGCTATGAAAATCATATAGCAATTGAACCTCATTCTGAAGATTTTCTACCTTCAATCAATATATCTTACATACTACTGCCATCTACAGTAAGAACAGCCAAGAAATTGTTACAGCCTTGTATGGTAGCTACACTGGTGGTGAACAGAATAAAATAGAGTTGTTCAATCACTATGTTGTATACCTGAAATTAATGTAACATTTTGTGTCAATGATACTTCAATTATAAAAAAAGAAAGGGAAGAAAAAAAAAAAGAAGGGAAAAAGGATCTATACAATTATAAAGTATTACATTAAAGGATTTTATTATTTCATAAAATTTTAGTTTTCACTATAAGAAACATGTACTTTTTAACCATGTTAAAATAAAGATGGTTATGAGATTATATGACAAGATTACCTTTAAGTTAAAGGGCAAGTATTCCAAGCTAAAACAGTTATTGTTAAACTAGTTTCTATAAACAAAAACAACCTTCTTGGGACTTTCTGAAATTTCTATCTACCATTAAGACCTGGCTTAAAAAAAGACATGTGAAATTTAAAGGTCAAGTAGAGAAAGATAACAGAAAGAAGCAGATTTTTAAAAAGAGGCTTTAGTCAAGAGTTTTCCAACTTAAAAAAAATACTTTTAAATCACAGATGAGAGACTGAAGGTGAGGGGACAATATTCAAAAGAGATAAACAAGAAAAGAGAGAAATGGCTCTAACTGGGATTCTACAACAATGAGGAAGTCAAAAAGAAAGCTTTCATTTCTGTCCAACAACTGAGAACTGTAAAAAGTACCTCAGTATTAAGGATACAAATTAAGGCCTGGTTTTAAGAGGAGCCCCAAATCTCCTTTCCTTCTTCTGACCTTTGTTTTGCTGATTCTGAGGTTTGTAGTAATGAGTAAGTAGTATACAAGACTACTTACCATTGTCAGAGCTGAGGTGTAACAGTAATTACATGTATAGTAACTCAAATTGACAATGGAAAGAAAAACTGTTTCCAAAAAAAGGAATTCAAATTTAAGCCATAGCAGTATCACTAAAATATTGACAGGAAATAGTCTCTTGAAACAGAGGACTACTGTTAGGGAGAAACTCTAAGAGTTCAGAGATGTTTATTTAATTTTGGTGTTTATATAATCACATTTCAAAATACAGACTTTATTTTTTATTTTATTTTTTTTTAAAGATTTTATTCATTTATTCGACAGAGATAGAGACAGCCAGTGAGAGAGGGAACACAAGCAGGGGGAGTGGGAGAGGAAGAAGCAGGCTCATAGCAGAGAAGCCCGATGTGGGGCTTGATCCCATAATGCCGGATCACGCCCTGAGCCGAAGGCAGACGCCCAACCGCTGTGCCACCCAGGCGCCCCTAAAATACAGACTTTAAAGTCAGGTGCCTTCTCTCATTTACACCTACTGCAGTGGCTGGTGAGAAGCAAAAGCATAGTAAATGGTTGAAATATACCCTAACTACCTTGAAATGGGGACGCTTACCTGAGCTTAAGTCTCCATGAGGTTTGGAGCTAGACTACATTCTTCACATAGTTACAATAAATTGTGCAAGATCTTTAGCTTGAATTCTGTAGATAATTAACAGTCCTCAAGTGGTCAAGAAAAATGTCATGTCTTGAATGTCTTAAAATCTTAAAGATTTGCTGAAACCACTAATTATGTTAAAAGATATATTTTTTTGCCTAAATAATTTTGCATTTAACAGAGTCCACAGTACTGAGTATTATGGGCAAAATTTATCCTTCCTGCTCTATAGATGAGAACATGCAAGCACTGACAATGAAGAGTTACCTGTTCAAGTGCTTACATGCTTTTGCTAAAGGCGGTGAGACCATTAAATTAAGTATAGTTTCTAGGGTAATTGCATGTGACTTTGCTTATAAATAAGGCTTTTCTAAAAGTGCTGTATAGGGGTGCCTAGGTGGCTCAGTCGTTAAGCGTCTGCCTTCGGCTCAGGTCATGATCCCAGGGTCCTTGGCTCGAGTCCCGTACCGCACCGGGCTCCCTGCTTAGCGGGAAGCCTGCTTCTCCCTCTCCCACTCCCCCTGCTTGTGTTCGCTCTCTTGCTGGCTGGCTTTCTGTCAAATAAATAAATAAAATCTTAAAAAAAAAAAAAAGTGCTATACACATCAAGCTCTAGCATAATTAATGGAATACCTTCAGAGAAACGGTTAAATATTTTCCATTTTGCATTCATTTTTTTCTACTACTAAAGACTGATAGCTTTGGATATAGATTAAATGTTGGGTCATATTCAATTTATATTAGAGTACATAGCTTAGGGCAGTAAAGGTTATTGTATGAGAAAAAAGAGAAGAACATAAAACATAATAGATTTCAAATCAATTTAATCAAACTAAAAACAAGAGAAGCCTACCATAGGGAGCAGGCAAAAACCTTGATATTACATATCCAGGATCCAGACTCAAATACACAAACATTAAACACTGAAGAGCACACAGCCTTTCTTTTTCTCAAGACTTAGTTACATTCTGATAAAAACAAAACTTTTTAAAAAAGTGAATGAGTTAAGAAGTGAACTGGAATTTTTGTCCAGTATCTTTAGTACAATTATCCTTTAAATTAGTCTTGCCTAATCAAAATGTCAAATTCTAAGATTTGATGGTTTTCTTACCATTTGGGGTCCAACATTCACATTTATTGGTCCTAAGGTTTTTGGTAAAATCTTTGTTGGTGAGTTGGTGCTGGAAACTGGAAACGCAACAAATGAAATGTTACCTGAAATGATATCAAAATATTAGGTTAGGGCGGGGGAATGGGATAGACTGGTGATGGGTAGTAAGGAGGGCACGTATTGCATGGTGCACTGGGTGTTATACGCAGCTAATGAATCATCGAACTTTACATCAGAAACCAGAGATGTACTGTATGGTGACTAAGATAATATAATAAAAAAATGTTAAAAAAAATCTTAGGTTAATGTTCTGCAATATCAAGGTCACCTTCTATCTATACATTCATGGTCCTAACCCAAGTTTTATTTAAGTAATTTATAATTATCTTAATAATTAAGTTAAAATAAGAAGCCTTACTGAAAAGCCATTCTAATGACTGCTTTCTTGTAGTGTACAATTAGTTCTGCTAAATAGGAAAACTGTAAAATAAATAGTTCAGGCTATCTGACAATTAACTACTGGACTTTTAGTGGGTTTTCAGAGGAAAAAATATTTAGAGAATACATACTGCAAATCGTAGTTTATATCGGAGTTGAGAAATCTAGTTAGGTCTTTATTAGGCATCATAGAACAAAAAAATGTATGAAGTAGCTATGAAGTAAAATATCTCTTAGAATGTACTTATAGTATAATAGAAAATATTTATACTAAAAGTTAACATGTTTTCAAATGAGTTGATAGTGTAGAAAAAAATATGATGCTGCTGAGTGATACTGAAAACTGTGGGATGTGTACAGTGTTTTCAAGTGATATCAACACTTGTAATCTGAAATTAAGGTAGCCAAGTGCTACCCCAGAAATGAAAAGCTAACCGATAACTTTCTAAACTGTGTGAACTACTTAACTCCTCTGGACAAACTTCAGTTTATCAATGTTTTTCTTTTTTTTTTTTTTTTTTTTTTAAATATTTTATTTATTTATTCGACAGAGATAGAGACAGCCAGTGAGAGAGGGAACACAAGCAGGGGGAGTGGGAGAGGAAGAAGCAGGCTCATAGTGGAGGAGCCTGATGTGGGGCTCGATCCCATAACGCCGGGATCACGCCCTGAGCCGAAGGCAGACGCTTAACCACTGTGCCACCCAGGCGCCCCAATATCAATGTTTTTCTTAATAATCTAATGTAACAAAGGAGATCACCCAGAGAGTATGTGAGAGAGATTCAATACTGACACTCTGGGGGAAAAAACGGCATTTAAGAGCAGGACGAGACACCTCCTTCTCAGATGGCCCCCTTGACTCTCCCAGCACGTGCCTAGACTCCTTAAGCCCCTCTTCGCACCTTCCGATTCTCAGCAGATACTCCTACTTCCTTCAGTAAGGAAATCAGGCCATCGGGCTATATTATAGCCTCTCTTCCTTGACCTGTGAACGTAACTGCACCCTCACCTATTTTTACTTCTTTCTCTCTGAGTGGAAATTCTCATATAAATGATTTCTTTCGTGTCTCTTCACGTCCTATCTTCTCAGGGGGCTCACTTATCAATTATCTACTGTCTCCTGAGTTTTCAACTGTACCATCAGCTCCTCCCCCGCTTCAGTTTCTCCCTCTGCCCATTTGCCCTTTGCCGTTTTCCCTGAATACCCACATTTGAAAATCAAACCCTTCATCTTTCTCACGCCCACTCAACAAGGTCTAATAGCCAAAGCTGTTTCTCCTTCATGTTCTTGGTGTATGGCCGAGTCTTGGCAGATGATCATTATCACCCCAGTGACCCAGTGCAGAAATAATCAACCCCCTCCTCATTCAACCGACCACCGTATCCTACTTGTTATCTCCTTATTCTGGCTCCCTTAATGCTGCCGGCACTTGTGTAATTTGAAACTTTATCAAATCTGATTTGAACACAGTGACCCTCTAACGCTGTGATTCACCATTGTGGCTGTGCAATGGAATTATCTGGGGCTCAATAAAAAGTACCAACGCCTCAGTCCCACCCCCAGAGCTGCTGATAAAACCGGTCGGGAGTGAACCTGGGCATCAGACTGTTGAAAGTTCTCTAGATGGTTCCAACGAGCAGCCAGGGCTGAGCACTACCACTCTAACTGGAAATGCTACTTCAAATAGCTTTGCTAGTCCCTCCACACATATGTAACAAAATAGTCTTTCAACTGGGGAAACTGCTCTGGACACTCCCCTACTTTAGGCCTTCAAAGATTCCACAACACTTTCAGTGCCTCTCAGATTCCTCAACATGGCACAACAGCTCCTATCTGGAGATCTCACCCCTGCCTCCCTTCCCAGCTTCATTTTCAGCTACTCCCCCCACTCCAATCAGGTTAAATACTTTGCAACTCCAGAAACGCCCCAGCTCAACCACTCCAGTTTTGGCGCACGCCTTTCCTTCCGTTGGAAGTCTCTCCCTGCTGGGGCTACTTCTACATCCTAGCACTTCAAAATGCATTCCATACCATTTTCTTAGTCATTACTGTGTGTCAGGGTCTGTTCCAGAGGCTTCCCCTTTATACACCATCTCATTAATGCTTAGGACAACAGTGTAAAATGTATTATTACTGACTCCACTGTACACAAGAAGAAACTGAGATAGAATGAGGTTAAAGAATTTGTACAAGGTCCAGAGCTAGTGAGGGCCATAGCTCCGCCTCCCAAGCTCCGGCTCTGTGTGTCACCTCCCCTTATACGTGGCTCCCAGCCTCTGTGGTCTAGTTTCTGGACGCCCTTCTTTGACTTTTCATAAAGCCTATGATTACTTGCTTGTTCTAGCTATCCTTTACCTAGTTCTACGTTGGCTATGTCTCTCAGCTTTGTATCCTAGCACCTGGTTTAGTCCCTGGCACAAAATAGGTGCACAAAACTCTAAAAACTACTGGCATAGATTGGAGCTATTACCTTTTCTAATCTGGATGCCTTATTTCCTGTAATGTAGCCTAAATTGTATTTTTTGTTACTTTTTAACTGGTGCCAAAACTTATACTGAGTTTGAAATAAATTTACATGCTAGATCCCTAATTATTTTGAATAACCAGTATATCAAATAAAGTTTCCTTCCTCTGTAACCACGAAACTGATTTTTGTTTTTATATAACACACACATCTTACCGATTGCTAAAATTAAGGTTATTATAACTTACCAAATATGGTTATTCACCTATTTAAGAATCCACACTAACTGGAGAATAATTATCTATGATTCTAGGGGGAAGAAGAGCTATGTAATTGATAGACATGTGCCATAAACTCAGTCCCAGGCAGGACAGGCATGTGAGGAAGAGCATAGCCCTACAAAAGTCTGGCTCTCAGATTTTTTTTTTAACGGGTGACATATAATATTATATTAGTTTCAGGTGTACAACATAAGGATCCGACAATTACATATATTACAAAATGCTTACCATGATAAGTGCAGTTACCATCTGTCACCACACAACATTATTACAGTATTACTGATTTAATATTCTCCATGCTGTATGTTACAACCCCGTGACTGACTCACTTTATAACTGGAAGTTTATACTTCTTAACCCTCTTCACCTAGTTCATCTATCCCGACCCTCCCCTCTGGCAACCACCGGTTTATTCTATGTATTTATGAGTCTGTTTCTGCTTTTGTTTGTTCATTTATTTTTTAAGATTCCACATGTAAGTTAAACCATTTGGTATTTGTCTTCTCAGATGGTTCTTAAAAATGACCTTAGTGCTGCTGAATGTTTAAGATGAGATCATTTCTGATACGCTGTTAGAAGCAAAAGTAAAAAAACTTGCATAAAGCAGTGGAACAAGAAACACAAAAAAAGACAAGGCTAGGGAACAGATTGACTCTGATTTTAAACCTAACACTAAAGGAAAACTAAGGATATAAAACTTAGGTCAAAGCAAAATGAAAAACATCATTAAAGCCAGATCTGTCATGCCAGTTAATACTGAAAGAATTTAGAGGGAACTTAAAAAATCTGACAAATTGATTCTAAAGTGCATCTGGAGGAGTAAAGGCAGAGAACAGCCAAGAAAATTAAAAAAAAAAAAAAAAAAAGGAATAACAGGGAAGAGGGGAACTTTAGCCTACCAGATTTCAAAATTATTACGTAGCTTAAGTGACTGAAATAATGTAATATTGCTAAGAAGCAGACAAAAAAACCTGACAAAACAGAAATTAAAGTCCAGAAATTACTTTGTATATATATGAAAATTTTATATATGGTAAAGGCAGCATTTCAAATCAATGTGGGAAAGGGTGGGTTACTTAAAAAAAAGTTCTTGATTATACATCTGAAAACTAACAGAACACTACATCAGCTACCCTTCAAAAAAAAAAAAAAAGACACACGAAAGAAATGTTTCTGAGATAAGAAACTGGCCACTTAGACAAAAGAAACCTTGGATTTCAATTTCTCATTTTGTACAAAAATCAATTCCTGAAAGATCAAATATTTAAACATAAAAATTAAAGATGTAATGCTTGGGTGGCTCAGTTGGTTAAGCATCTGCCTTCAGCTCAGGTCATGACCCCAGGGTCCTGGGATTAAGCCTGCATCACATCGCATCCCACCCGGCTCCCTGCTCAGTGGGGAGCCTGCTTATCTCTCTGCCTCTGCTTCTGCCCCCCTGCTCATGCACACATGCTCTCTCTCTCTCTCAAATAAATAAAATCTTTAAAAAAGTTAAAGCCATAGAAGTATTAAAAGAAACTTAATAATCATTTTTTATAATTTGGGGATGAGGAAGGCCCTTCCGAGCATGTTACAGAATTTAAAAATTTTAAGTGAAAACAGACTGATAGAGGGGACTACCTAAAAATAAACTGTTTCCTAAATAGCAAAAGACCTAATATACTTGAGACAAATCTCAGACTTGGTAAACAAATTTGCAATACATAGGTCATTATTTACTATCTTTAAAAACTTATTTACTTAACTTCCCACTTTTATGTCAGTAACAGTAAAACAATACCTCAATACAAAAATAAGCTGAGGACATGAAGCATATGAACAATCATCATATGAAAAGATGCTTGATTTTAATTAAAAAATTTACACTTTTAAAAAAAAGAAACCATTTCATGTACCAGACTGATAAAATTAATCAGTTTGATAATGCCCTGAGTTGGTAAAAATGTGGCATAATGGGTGCATTTACAAAATCTGTACTTGGCACCTCCTATATGTCAAGGACTAATGCTAAACACTCATGCATATTCAGTGCAACACCGTCCCCTGCACTCAAGTGGCTAACACATTGTTGGCGGGAGGGATACCGGACAGCCTTTCTGGAGGGCAGTCTGACAATGTAACTAGAGAGGAGTAATGGGTCTATTAGAGGACATCATTTTAAATAAGTGCTTTAAAAACAATTCTACACATTTTAAAGGCTCTTTCCACTTCAACTAATGTCCTTTCAACTGCCCTCCATTGCCTAAGTGGCAAGCTGATCCCTGGCCTCTGCATCAACATCACAATTAATTCCCAATAATGGCACTACCCTCTGACCAGCAATTCCTCTGCTGGATATACATCCTAATAAACCAAGCAGATGAGAACAATTACACGTGTCCTACAATTGCAACATTATAGATAAAGGCAAAAACCTAGAAACAGTTTAAGTGTATAAACATCTTTTGGTACATGTGTGTGATGGAATATTACACAGTCCCTAAAACAGAATTATAAGTATGTATCTGCAATGGAAAAATGTTCCCATTATAAGAGGCTATGATTAGTATGATTCCATTTACCTAAAAACTACATGTTCATCATAAGTTATATAAGCATAAAAAGTATGGCAAGATAAACAACAAATGTAAGAGACATTAGCTCTGGCGAGTAGTTTGGAGAAATGTTTTACTTGTTTTATACTTTATTATTACTTGGAAAAAGAGCTTATGAACATGCAAGTGCTTGTTTTATAATTTAAAAAGCTATTGCCATTCTGGAAGGAAAAGAGAGAGAGGGAGGGAGGGAGGGGGGAAGGGAAGGAGCATGAGAATCAGTCACAGCTGTTGAAACAAGATAAAAATCTATAAATGAGGTATCTGTGTTTTGTAATTAGTAAAAATGAAATCCGCTTTGGAAGTAGTTAAAGGGGCTCCACTGGGATTTCAATAATTATAACATCCAGAAATAAAAGCCATGAATTTAGACATTGTTTACTTTCATCAAATCAACTAGGTTCAACAGCAGAAACAGAACTTTTCGACTCAAAAGGACATATTTAAATAGGTTATAAACATTCAGTATCCCAACATTTCAGCCAGGTTAAGAGAAGTAAACCGAACCAAGTCTAAAGAATTTTTCCTAAGTACCTGGCTTTAATTCATAGCTTCTTGGCAACAGGGGCTTGACACTGTCCAGAAGCCAATTCCTGGCAGTTGGTGTATTTATTAAAAACAAAAATTTAAAGACCTGCCTTGATTTGGGCTTTGGCAATTCCCTACATTAACTAAATGAGATCAATCACCTAGGGAAGTAGCTTGGAAAAAGAGCTAAAAACTTAGCCAAATCTTGGCACAGGCACACAATTTTGGCTCAAAATTTTATTTCAATTTTCTGAGTAATTAGAATCTTTCTGTTTTCCATTAGAATTGTCTAGACACCAAAGATTTCTTTCACTCATAATTCTTAAAAGGGGTTCCAGTTCCAGTTAGTCACCTTCAATATGTCCAATTAAAATGAAAAATTCAGTGAAATAACTGTGGTTTGTCTACATGATGCCAGTATAAGTTATTTTTTCACAGTACTGACTTTCTGGAAAAAAAAATGTTTTTTGGCCTGAATTAGTTTTTGGAAAAACCTTCACACAAGCCTATATCACATCCTCCTAGAAGAACCAAATTAATAACTTACTCTAAGAAAGAGCATGCCTATTTTAAAGGTTTATAAATATCTCAAATCAGAAATAGTGGTATATCCCACACACACAGAGGGTTCAACTTCAAAGGAAAAGATAACCTTCAGCCCTAAATAGTTAGAAAATGACCTAGTTTGTGGTGGCGCAGGTGTTTGTCGAAGTCGTACAACTCTGGGCTAAAGGGGTTAGGCTCTACTACATGCAAATAATACCTTAACAAAAAATGGGAAAAAATGACCTAGGCAATTTTGTACTTACTAGTAAGAGGCTAATTATAGATCATACAATCCTTTGGCTTTCTTCCCTCAGATATTTACTTGCCTTATTCCCTAGCTTCCTTCTAGTCTCTGGCTTGGTCATAACATCAAAGATGCTGACCACTCTATATAAGCACTTCCTAATTTACTATGATTTTTCACCAGAGTACTTACATCTATGTGATATATTGCATATTAATATTTACCTGCTTAGGGGATTATTATCTGTCCACAGCCCACCCACTCTCAGAATTTAAGTTCCATAAGGACAGGGGCTTCATTCTCATCTATTGCTGTATCTCCAGAACCTAGCACACCCTGCCTGAGACACAGCAAAGTTCAACAAATACTGTCGCATGAAAAAGAATACATGAATGAATACATGAATGTCTGGATGGAAGCACATTGTGAAAACTAAGTCTCCTATCTCCAACCACCACCTAACCCTTCCCCGGTGATGGCTACTGGTGCCAGGTTGTATATAACCTTCCAGAAAGATTCTAACTATACAAACATATATGCATAAATGTTCTTTTTTCCTTCACATATAGTTGAATACTGTATCGGTTTGCATGTTGCTTTTTTCCCACTAATACTGTAACTATCTTAGATGTCTTTCCATACCTGTATATATAGTTTTATTGCAATATTTACTTTACTAACCACATAGTATTACTTTCTATGGATCTACAAGTTTATTTATCAATCCCTTAGTAACAGAAAAGCTTTTAATATTACAAACATTATTAATAATATTTTTTATTACTACAAATAATACTGCAATGATTGGTCATGTCTTTACTCATACTGGTTGTGCCAAATGACTGCACCGATTCACCCTCCATACAGAAATGTATAAAAATGCCCATTCCACACATCCTTACCATCTCAGTGTGTTAATCGAACTTTGTCAACTTTTAGGTTAAAAACAGTTTCTCATTTTATTTTGGTTTTAATTTATTATAATGAATAAGGCTCACATGTTTTGCTTTAGGCATTTAAATTTTCATTCCTGAAAATTATGCCCACCTTTCTATTGGCTGTTGGTGATTTTTTTATTGGTAGATCCTCTTTAAATATTGAAAAAAATAAGTATATTCTTTGTTATGCCTGATGCAAATATTTTTCCCAATTTGATATCTGCCTTTTGCTTTTATATATGATTTTCTTTGCACATTTTTAAAGAATGTAGCTTGTTTGTTTGTTTTTTTAGAAGAGACAGTGAGAGTGAGGGGGGGAGGGGAGTGAAAGGGCAGAGGGAGAGAGAAAATCCTAAGCAGGTTCCACACTCAGCACAGAGCCCAACTTGGGGCTCAATCCCACAATCCTGATACTGACTGGAACCGAAATCAAGAGTCAGATGCTTAACTGACTTAGCCACCCAGGTGCCCCAAGATTGTAGTCAATTTTATAGTAATTCTTTTCTTTTGTGACTTTTGTGTCATACACAAGAAGGTCTGTTAAGTATGTTTAAATATAAATACAAAGGTCAGAGTAACTGCAAAGTTTATTTATTTATTTTTATTCCCTTTCTTGGAAGTGCACATTATATACAGACATGCTACATTTTACTTATCTTACAGGTTTGGTATTTCCTGTTGGCTATGCTGTTCTTCCAAATTAGCTATCATTAGTTATATACTAAGACTGTATTAAACATCCCCCGTGTTTTCTTTCTTTTTTTTTTTTTTTAAAGATTTTATTTTTATTTATTTGACAGAGAGGGAGAGACAGCAAGAGAGGGAACACAAGCAGGGGGAGTGAGAGAGGAAGAAGCAGGCTCCCAGCAGAGGAGCCTGATGCGGGGCTCGATCCCAGGACTCTGGAATCACACCCTGAGCCGAAGGCAGACACTTAACGACTGAGCTGCCCAGGCGCCCCTCCCCCGTGTTTTCTTATAATACCTTAATGCCTTCATTTTAAATTTTACATCCTTGACTCACCCGGAATTTATTTGATGTGAGAAATAAAAGATCCAATTTTTTTCCTCAAATGGCTACTTTTTAAAAAAATATTTTATTTATTTGTGTGAGAGAGAGAGAGTGCGTGTGAGCACATGAGGGAGGGGCAGAGGGAAGAGGGACAAGCAGACTCCCGACACGGGGCTCCATCCCAGGACCCTGAGATCATGACCTGAGCTGAAGGCAGATACTTAATTGACTGAGCCACCCAGGCACCCCCCTCAGATGGCTATTTTTAATGAATAGTCTACTCCCTCCCCCCCATGCTGCTTATGTAGTGCTACCTTGATCATTTACTTATTTGGGTCAATTTCTATTCTGCTCCACAGATCTGCCTATTTATGTGACAGTATCACATGCTTTTATTTCATTTGTGATTAACGTTTGCGCCAGAGAAGAAGCAGAGTCAGAACAGGAGTGTCAAGCATTTCTTTCCTTTCTGTATTAGCCTTTTAACTATTTGTTAATAAGTGCTGTAAAGGACTATCAATTGGTTTCAAATAAAGTACTAATGAGGTCAAGTCACAGGTCAATTCATTTTGCAAAGAAAAAAGATTCCACACCTTAAGACTATTTCTAATTTCAGCCAGCCATCTAGAAAGCAATGTATGTCACTGAAGAGTGGACTAGACAGAAACAATACGGATGGCTCAGAGGATATTTATCACCTTTATTTGACAAATAACTCAGGCTCAATAGTTCAATGTACTATCTGCATAAGTAAAACACATTAATAACACATAATTAATTTGAAAAGGCAGCATATCCAACTGGAAATGCCAAACCTGCAAGATAAGTAAAACAGAGCATATCTACATAACCATAACCACGACATCACTACAAACGGGAGGTGTGAGAAGATAAAAGTTCCTAATATTGGGCGCCTGGGTGGCTCAATTGGTTAAGTGTCTGCCTTTGGCTCAGGTCATGATCTCAGGGTCCTGGGACTGAGCCCCGAGTCGGGCTCCCTGCTCAGAAAGGAGTCTGCTTCTCCCTCTCCCGCTGCCCCTCTGCACCCACCCCCTGCTTGTGCTCTCTGTTTTGCTCTCTCTCTTAAATAATGAATAAAATCTTGAAAAAAAAAGTTCTGAATATCTCCAAACTTTCATGGTTAAAGTGGCCTCTAGAACCTCCCTCTCCATATTTGGTTCTACAATGGAATTCAAGCAGTCTATAGTACATAGAAAAGGACAGAAGATCCGAAATGCACATAACTACATAGCATAGGCATGGAAGAAAAGCCTAGCTGTTTTTGCAGCTGTCAGAACACAGGACTTCTAGGATTCCCCTAAATGGACCACCTGACCAGGATCTTTCCCTGAACCAAAGAAAGGCTTTCCATGAACAAAACCAAGAACCCTGAAATGGCCACAACAACAAACAGGCTCTTAGCCCTAAGGGCATACTCTTAAATGGGTTAATAAATCTTTCTGTCAGTCTCTTCTACATACTCTCGCTAGTAGGATCAAATCTGTTCTGGCTTTGATAAGCATTTTTACATGGAGGATACCTTTTAAAATAATTAGCTAGTTTTCTGTTTCTCTGGTATCTAAAACCATAAATGCCCTGAATTCTTCACTTTGAAAGGAGAAAAAAAAATTCTTTCTTCATCTTCCCATATGCCAGAATTTAAACAGCACCTCTTCATTTCTTAAATGAGCTCCTTAATTCAAGCTCTGGCATCTGGAATATTATCGTTGTTTTCATTTAGTTCATCAAACCTCAAAGCTAAAAAATCTTAGAAATCATTTAATCCATTCTCACTAGGTTTTCTTTATAGTACCTCTTCCTTTCAATATTTTTTGAATGTCTGTCCAAAAATATGTCTCACCTACAGGTTTGATTCTATTGCTTTTTCACTGGCTTCTTTATCTTTAGTTAAAACATGTCATTTTGTCCTTTTTCTATTATCTTGCTCAGTAAAGAAAACCTTTAAATCTTAACTTTCTCGTTTCTCTTCTACCTGCTGAATTAGTATTTCCCATTTTTTGGACAATATATCTTCTGATTAATACTTGAATTAGTTTACCATATGGTCTCAGACAACTTGGCTCTTCAAATCCTTCATAGCAATTCTTCCCAAATGTGCCTGGTCATAAGATATAAAGGGGGTGGGGGGTGGCGGCGGGGAAGTAGTGTCCCTCTTATTCAAAATGCACATTCCTGGGCTCCACTCAACATTCAAAGACTCAAAATCTAGGTGGGAATGCCTATTTTTAACAAGTGCCTCAGATGACTCTTAGGATCAGTCAAGACTGGGGAAGACTGCTTTAAGGTCCCTTTTTCTCTTTGTTCAAGTTAAGGAAGTAATGGAGTGTAAACAGACTCTTTCCATTACACTTAATCTCTTTCTAAATTTTTAAAAAAGAATGGGCTGAGTGACCCTTACTTCTACAGTCGCTTGTTTTTACATGTTATATCTTTTCAGTGTTTAGCCTACATTCAACCCCTACTTCCAGCACCATCACTACAGCCAGTACACCCACCAGATGGCACACAGACACCGTGTGCATGCCTAGTAAAAGAGTGAGTGGAAAAGAGCACATTTTATCTCGTACCAACAGCCGCCGAATGGCTAGAGTAGATCAAGGCAGCTGGGTGCAACCACAAGATCAGAATTTAAGAGTATTAGAATACCAAGTACACTTAATTGGAAATCATCCTCGTGAAGAAGCCCACAACCCCTCTAAGATGGTAACCTGCCCCAGACTATGTTAAGACATAAATCATTTAAAATTTATAGTGAAGGGGCACCTGGGTGGCTCAGTCGATTAAGTGTCTGCCTTCGGCTCAGGTCATGAACCCCGGGGTCCTGCGATCAAGCCCCACATCAGGCTCCCTGCTCAGCCAAGAGCCTGTTCTCCCTCTCCCATTGCTGCTCCCCCTGCTTGTGCTCTCTCATGAGTGGTCACTCTCTCCCTCTCTCAAATAAATAAATAAAATCTTTAAAAAAAATTTACAGTAAGGAGAGAGATTTTTCTAATATTTATAAAAGATGGCAATGACTGCAGACAGACCTACAATTTAAAAATTGCATTCTTAAAATAAATTTAAAACTTTAGGACACTTAAACTCAAAAAGACCAAAGACCACCCATGAATTAGTTTCAAAGCAGTTCTTTTCCCTAGCAAATGAGAAAGGGGATCACTGAATTCCATAATACTATACTCAAAGTTGCAATGATCCATAATCTTATTTCAACAGTATGTTCCATTTGAGAACTATTACTAAAGCTACATCTAAATCATATTTTGAAAAGCAAGAAATCTTAAAATTAGACATCAATATCAACAAAAATCTTTTAATTAAAATCTTATCCATTAAAAGATTTTTCAAAAAAAAAAAAAAAAGATTTTGCAAACTTTTATACCTAAGTTCCCTGGGTCTACTTGGCACACCGTAAGTGGTCAGTTAGCAGTCTCTTCATTTTTCTGTCAGAGACATTCCCAAGAGAGTGACAAACTTTGTACCATAAGTGAGCAAAGTGCCAAAAACCAAGCCCCCTACTGATGGTCTCCAACTTTAGAGTCAAGATCCAAAAGTTCATTTACAAAATGGTTGCTTGAAACTTGGTAGAAAGAAGTAAGGCTGTTATTACATGATAGGTTCCTGGATCCTTTCGCAAGAGTTAACTCATAATGTACTTAAAGCACAATATTCATACTCTTTTATCTGTTCCTAAACAACAATGTAGATTTTCTTTTCAGAAAAATATAGGCATCAGGCAAATCTTCCCTCTGACCTCCACACCTCAAAAATGAGAGATTTTTAGGTTGCTGTTGTTTCTAATTGCACACATTTATATGTAAGGCAGAGAGAATGTCTACATTAGTCACTCTCTGGGTATTTTAACTTGGAAAACTATGAATAGGTAAGGCTCAGATTCCCACGGACTCTGTGCTAAAGAGTTCATACACACAAGGTGAAAACTATAGGTATCCCACTCCAAAAGTCTTTCAGTATATTACTCCTGATTTGAAGGGTTAACAGACTCAAAGATTTCTGTACTGTTGTTGCTGATGCTATTAAATGATCTGTCATGCCTACATTTATAATCATGACACAATTTTTGATAACTACAATCTAGGATGTTGTCATAGATCATATGTGGGGCCATCAAATGTTTTTTAGGGCTATCTCTTTCATCAAGCTTATATATACTTCGATGAAAATTGTAAAAATTTTTACTTTAGTCAGGCCTATAGTTTGTAAATCCATTTTTTTGAGGAGGGGCTAGGGGGAGAAGGAGACAGAGAATCTTACGGAGGCTCTATGCCTGATGTGGGTCTCCATCTCACAACCCTGAGATCATGACCTGAGCCAAAATCAAGACTCAGACACTTAACTGACTGGGCTACCCAGGCACCCTTATAAATCCATTTTAAACTCCACGTAAGTTATTTTACTTATCTTAGAAAGAAAAAAAACCTCAACTGCTACCTACTGCTCTTCTTAAAAAAGCAAAATGTATGAAGATCAATTTTAGAATCTTATTGTAATCTTAATTAAAACAATGATCTGTTTTATGAACAGATGAACAATGAAGACAAAGCTTCAAAATCTCTAAATTCTGTCATTATGTGAAACAAAGAAAATTTTCAGAGAAGCAGACAGATCCAAGTAAAGAGCAAGATAAATTTTTAATAATCTCCTTGAATGGTGGCATCTTTTCCTGTCTTCGCTTTAGGCCAATTAAACATTTAAAAAACCGTTTAATATTTGTTCCTTACACAAATTTTGAACTATGGTTTACAGAATTTTTTGGCTGTTATCTGTTCTTACTAATTTTACAGTGTAGGGTATGGTGAATTTTTACTAAGTGCCTTATATGTGAAATATCTGGTGCTCAGCATCGGTTTTTCAAGAGCGAACTTTAAGAAATGCGTAAAGTTGTAATGTGTATAAATGCACACTATACAACAGCACAGAACTTCTCTTTGTTACTTGTAAAAGGAACGGTTTTTGCTCGTTATGAATTCCATAGATTAAGAAATTATTTTTTAAAATTTTCACTGCTTTCATTACATGCATATTGCTTCCAAGTTCTTCCTTTGCTACTTTTTTTCAACAAATAAACATTCTTCTCTGTCCATTAGCAGCCAATCCAAAGAAAGCTTCCTTTCTTTCTTTTTAGAGGTTCATTTCAATTAAACTCAAAATATTTCTCTCACATTTCTTATTCAAACATCTTTTTGGAGTAAGTCTTATGCTTCTCACTGAAGATAAAAGGATCTCAAACTATATGCAAATAATGTTTCATAATGCTATTTCATTTTGAGCCTTAGTATCTATTGTGCAATTACAAACTTTTGCAACTTAAGTATTCCTTATATATTTTATAATGGCTAGGCTTTTTTCCAAATATTCTGTAGGATTTAATGATTTTTTCCATAACTTACATGCACTAAAATTAACTTTCTCACATTTCTATTAATTACACATTAGTTTTTTAAGATTAAAAAAAAAAAGCCTCTCCAAAAGGTATATTACTCTACTGATTCTCAAATTCTAAGTATAAAAGAAAAAATTTTAAATGACTAAGTTTTATTTATTCCCTGATTAAGTCAGATTTATGACCTCCCCTCCCCATTCCAGCTACTGTGAATTTTGAATAAAACAACCTCAATTGTAACAGAAGAAACATCTGTTGCTTTTTTCTTCATCAGGGCTTTCCTAACTGAAAGAAAGGCTCTCTGCCTGACCTCCTCTCTCACTCCCCCTCCCCACGCACACTAAGTTCCTTAAAACTCTTTTTTAAGTAAATGTATTATTTAAAATGTTACTGTATCTACTTAAAATGTCATAATTTATATAGAAACATTCACTTCCTTATTAAAATTCAAAGAATGAGTAAATGTTATATACATCAAAAAGCAAGAGATTTGACTGGTAGAATATTAATTGTAACAAATGCAGACTTCGAGAGTACACTTGAAGTGATCGACTCAATCAAGTTGTCACACATTCAGGCTCACTCAGTGTTATTTAGGGTTAAGATTTTCTTCGCAGGTTCCAGATTCATATAGGATCTTGCATGCTGTATTTCCTTTGCCAATCCAACACTAACATAATGGCAGTCACTACCCCAAGAGGCAGACACCAAATGGTGCCACCCACACTCTCACACTGTGCCTCATAATAAACCATAAAGCAGTGGAATGCACCGGCCCCTTTATGAGCAAACAATGCCTGAGCTTCATTAGAATACAGCTGACATTTTCAAAGCACAAATACTTTTAAGAAAAATGTACTAGGAAAAAAAGGAATGAAACAGCTATAAAAGCTGAAATATTTTTTTAAGTGTCAGGCTTATTTCAAAGATCTTGAGGAAGCATATTTTGCTGTTGACAATTTAAAAGTTTTCATAAATTAAAAAAATGTATAGTTAAGGGCAAAGCTTATTTTATTAACTACTAGAAAGAAATGAAAGTAAAAACTATCATTTGAATTGCATTCACAAGTAATTAACTATGAAGTACCTTCAAAACTATTCATTTCCTCAACTGCTTTCCTAGTTCTTGAATGAGGAAAACTGAGCTCTAGAATTATTTTCACATTTTAATTGATTTATATAAGTAACTGAGTGATAAACTAAGCTTACTCTACCCCTCCCCCCTGCCCAACCCAACCCCCATACCCTGTAGTTTTCCTGTCTGCAACAAGCAAGGACGTCTTGAATTCAGCGTGCTCTTGGCTATTTATCAACTTAATATTGCTGCTGCTGGAAGAATATAAAATAAACGCGGTAAAAACTCACCCAGCAGTAAGAAACAAAATGATCTCTCTTACCTGGTCTAAAGAAGCATGCCTCTCACTGCAGTACCAACAACACTCTACAGTCTTTGTTACCATTCAGTGGAAACTTGAGACTGTGTCAGACATAAGCAATCGAGCTCAGAAAAGCTCAATTTAAAATACTTCTCAATAAAACTAAAAAGATGCTCAAGAAAACCGTTTAGGTAACTGGCTTTCAAAAGACATATGAATACTGTCTAATGCAACAAAGATCATTCAAAAGAAACTGGAAGTGTAAGTCTTAAGAGACAAAGGGGCTTTTTAATGTGTAGAATCTTACTTTCTTATTAAAGTTTGTTTTAAAAATATGCTTAAAATAAAAGTGGTAAAATGATAAAATGGCTAACTCCAAGCTAACACTTTTCTAAATATCACTTGAATTTTAACTAGCTAAAAAAATAAGATTAAACTTACTCATGAAATCTGCATAATTCGAATTGTACATGTCAGGGTATTTGCCGGCTCCAAAGCAGTCTCAAAGCAGGAGACCTTAATGCATCTTGAAAGCAGAGCAAAAGCACCATAAGTTTCAGGAAAAAAAAAAAAAAAAAGGAAAAGAAAAAAATTAAAAAGGAGGAGAAACTCTTGAAAAACTGGCCGGGGCTTTTCAACCTGTAATAACTGTCTAGCTTCTCTGGGAGGAAAAAAAAAAAAGTCCTGGTCCTGCCCACTGAGATAGGAGGCTATGTTTCAATGCCAAAATGAATGACAGGTCCATTTCTGATATCAACAAAGAGCAGCTTAGCTGTGCTCGATTTTTTTCACTTTCCCACACGGTTAGAAGTTCCAAATTTTTTCAGGTTAGTATCTTTATATCTAGGGTTAAGCACCTTTCTCCATTTTCTCAAGAGGACCCCATTATGTTGTCCTAGTTTTTTAAATGATTAATTAAAAATACATACCTAATCATTTTACTGTTTTGCCTAGGCAGGAAGCTAAACAAAAGATGACCTCTAAAGTTCCTTTCCAAAGCTATCTTTTGTAATATCAGATCACCATATGACTAATTATTAATATTAATAAGCTTTTCCTGCATCCTGATATGTGGGTACGAGGAGAAACTAAGAGTAAGTAACAAATATAAAAATAAGGTAACTGAGAAAAAATTTTCAACTAGCTAGATGTAAAAACATTTAATAAAGTACATGTGTGTGATTATACAAGTTTGAAACAATAAACACTTCCATCAATGACATATTTACTGAATGCCTATTATGAGCCAAGCACTACTTGGGGCTCTGAGGATATAGCAGTGAACACAACAGACAAAAGCCAAACAAAAATCCTTGTCTTCAGTGAGCTTATTTGTTTATATTTCAGTTCCCTGAACACGCAACTCTCCTAGATAGACTAAGATATCTCTTTCCTTTTTTGATTGGTTACCACCTAATCTGAAATAGTTCCCTCTGAAAGTATGTCTTGACAACAGCTTCAGGAGGGAAAAGATTTAGTGCTTTCTTCAGTGTTGTGTCCTCAGTGTCTAAAACAGTGCCTATTAGACATTCAAACAGATACATGTGAGTGAAACAGATCAAAGAGAGCTTTTTCTTAGTCAAACTTTTCTTTGCAAACAGACTATGTACCACCTATTACACTTACATGCATAAGGGTGTTAATTAACTTGGGTTACAATTATATAATAGCTTAAAATTGAAAAGACAACCTATATGGCCCTGTATCTTTTCAGATTCTAAAATCTGTTCTCACTATCAGATGTGAGGTCACTATATTTGAGTTAAAATTCCATACACTAAGTTTTCGTGGACTATCAGATTTCAGAGGAGTTTGAATAAAAAACGAATTTTGGAAATTTACATGGCATCCCATCAGTTTTGTATATGTGGAAATAACTTTAAATTCTGCTGCTTCTGCTCATTCTTGGTCGCCTTACCATAAATCACACACAGAAAATAAGTGCACACCTCTAACCTGTCAAATCAGCCAGAAGTGCCTGCACATGTCCCCCATGGCCAGAACATTCAGGGGCTAGATAGATATGGTCACACCTACTCTAGTATAGTTTTTTTTTTTTTTTTGGACAGAGAGCAAGCACAGGAGGACAAGCAGGGGGAGTGGCAGAGGGAGAAGCAGGCTCCCCACTGAGCAGAGAGCCTGACAAGGGGCTTGATCCCAGGACCCATGGGCTTGACCCATGACCTCAGGTCATGACCTGAGCTAAAGGCAGACACTTAACTGACTGAGCCACCCAGGCGCCCCTCTGGTATAGTCTTAAAACAAAAGGAAATTAAACTTCTCAGTACTCAGATACACTCATCATACTTATAAATAGCAGAGTATCCCTCCCTCCCCCATCCCACTGCCAGAGCTGGACAATGGTTACAAGTTGAAATACACACTACCTGGAATATTCACACATTCAATACGTGTTCTAACAAAAAATCTAACAGCAACCCAAGGTCAGGAAGACATGTGATGACTGAGGTCAAGTAATGGGTAAGATAAGGTGGAGCCAAAGCAAGATCTCACCAGGAATGGTTCCTATAGGAGCGATTTTTCTTTTCCCTAACCATCATTCATTCTTTCTTCAACCAATACTACTGAGCACTTCTAATGTATCAGGCACTGAGTTAGGGAGCAAATCGACCTGCTCCCTACTGTCTACCCCATAAATCTGACCTTAAGCCTATCCCTATTTTTCCATGTTTACTTCTCCATGTTTGCCTTCCTTGCCAGCGCCCCTTCTCCGGTCCCAAATTCTTCACTTACACAGCCCTTCAATCTACTTCCAAGCCCTTCTCGGCAAGCGTCATCATCACTAGCTTCTGTGTTCCTTTACAACTGTATCACACACTTTGGGGGAATTATGAGTCTTCCTACTGGCATAACAAAATACATCTTGTGTATGTCCTCTCAAACAATTTCTCCTTAATCTTACTTAGAAAATCCACTAAGTGTCATATTATTTACAACTACTGGTTATCTAGAAAATACCAAAGGGGGCTAGGTATTCATTCCCCCAGGTTTATAAGTTAATTTATTCAGACTAGAGTTTGCTATGCTTATCGGTAACCTGACCAAGTACTAACCATATTTTACAGGTACCTTTCTGATTCTATAGGCAGAAGTGATATTATGATAGCACAACCATAGTTTTTATTTGCCCATTCCTGTTAAAGTAAGTATCTGCCAGGTCCATATTGTGAGGGATGGACATTACCTATGCTAGTTTCCTATACTTACTTACATTTTGAAATAAAATGTCTAATCATCCTGATGAGAACTACATCTAAAGCAAAGAGTTCCTGCTACCACTTGCATGGATAAGTGATAGTTTCTTAAATATATCATGCAGTAAAAGTAACTTCACCTTCACGTGATCCTTTTCTTCTTCCCACCTTTAAATATAGACATTTTTCAAGGATCCATCCTTGATGATTTTTTATTCAAGATTTATATTCCCTCTTTGAAGGGTATTACTTATTTCCATGGCTTTATCACCACTATATAGATGACTAGGAAAATTTATACTTCTAGCCCTAGTCTTCTCTGTTCTGCTCTAAACTCTTATTTACAATTGCCCATTGGACATCTCTGTCTCCATGTTCCACAATCTCAAGTCAATTTCTGCATTACAACCAGCTCATCCTCCTATGTTCTCCATTCTCGTTAAAGTTATGTTCATCCAGAATAGAAAGTGATTTTCTATTCTTGCTTCCTCCTCACCATCCAAATGCCCACATTGTTTCGTTTTTTTCCCCTAAAACACACATCATTCTCCTAGTTTAAAAACAAAAGAAATAAGAAATACTTTTGATGACGTCCTCACTACCCTATCAAAAATAGTGGTAGCCTTAAGACATACATGGCTATTTAAACTGATTAAAGTTAAATGAAACTAAAAAATTGATTTTTCCAGTTGCACTAGACACACGTTAAGTCCTCAACAGCCACATATGGCTAACCGCTTACAGATACAAAACATTTCCATCATCACAGAAAGTTCTATTAAACATCTCTGGTCTAGAGCACCTGGGTGGCTCAGAGGGTTAAGCATCTGCCTTCAGCTCAGGACATGATCCCAGGGTCGGGATGGAGTCCTGCACCAGGCTCCCTACTCAGTGGGGAGTCTGCTTCTCCCTCTCCCTCTGCCCCTCCCCTCCGCTCTCTTCCCCTCAATCCCCTCACTCAAATAAATAAAACCTTAAAAAAAAAAAAATACAGTCTCTGGTCTACAGGAACAGCAAACTACTTAAAACAGTACTTTAAATTTTCCTCAATTTGGCCCCTTACCCTCTACCTTAGAAGGTATCAAACCTTATTTTCTATCTAAAACTCAACCACAACAAAAATCCAAACAACCTGATTTAAAAATGGGCAAAGGACCTGAATAGACATTTCTCCAAAGAAAATATACAAATGGCCATTATGCACATGAAAGGATTTCATCACTAATCTTTAGGGAAATGCAAATTAAAATTATAATGATATCACCTCATAACCATTAAGATGGCTAATATCAAAACAACAGAAAATAAGCATTGATGAGAATGTGGAGAAATTGTAATCTTTGTGCACTGCTGATGCAATGTAAAATGGTACAGCTACTATGGAAATCAGAATGTTGACTCCTCAAAAAATTAAAAACACAATTACCATATGATTCTGCTGGGTCAACTCCACTTCCAGGTATATAACCAAAAGAATTGAAAGCAGGGTCTTATAGGGATATTTGTACTTCCCTGTTCATAGCAGCATTATTGGCAACAGCTAAAACATAGAAGAAACCCATGTGTCCACTGATGGTAAATGATAAGCAAAATGTAGTAAATACATACAATGGAATATTATTCCATCTTAAAAAGGAAGAAAATTCTGATGAACCTTAAGAATAGTATGCTATGTCACAAAGAGACAAATACTGTATGATTCTACTTATATGACTACTTAGAGTAGTCAAAATCATAGAGCCATAAAGCAGAATGGTAGTTGTCAGGGGCTGGGGGAAGGGAGAATGGGAGTTACTATTTAATAGAGTTCAAGTTTTACAAGATGAAAAATTATGGAGATGAATTGTATGATGGTTGCACAGCGCTATGAACGTATTCCGTATCACTGAATGTATATTTAAAAATGACTAGGATGATGTTTTATGTCATGTATATTTTACCATAATAAAAAAAATTGAAAAAACAAAACAAAAACTCATGTAGGAGTGGGAACAGAGGGTATGTGGGAAATCTGTACCTTCCACTTAATTTTACTATGAACTTAAAACTTTGCTGACAAAATAAAGTCTACTTTTAAAAAAAACACATATAACAGTCTTGGCCAAAATGCCTTTCTCCTCTTCTTTATCTCTTTAGTCCACCCACTCCTCCACATCCATTAGTAGGTCCACCTCTATTATAAGAGCTTCTCTTACTTCTTGAGTCTAACCTAACCTCCTACCTGTATATTCTTACATAAAATACATTAAAATATCAAGACCAGTACAGGTAAGATCAATGTATTATAAGAATAATTTTGGTACAATCTAAATTATAACAACAATTAAATTACATGATAAATTCTTAATGAGATGTTGTCAAAACTGCAAAATTAAGTTAGTTCATTCAATCTACACATATTTACCATCTGTTTACAACATGCCAACCTTAAGTAGGGGAAGGAAAAAAATATAATCCCTAGCCCCAGGAAGTTACAGTCTAATGGAGGAAACACTATAAACAAGCAAACAAATACAAAAATACCAACTGTGTCCACTGCTAGGAATGAAACAAGGGGCATCGAAGAGCTGGGAAGGGGTATTCCACGTGAGCCCTTTATACAAGATGCTCTAGGAAGATCTCTCAGAACGAGTGAGATTTAAGCTGCAACTTGGAAGATGAGGACGTGTCAGCAAGGTAAAAGCAGGGAGGAGAACGTTTCAGGCAGCACAGAACTGTGAAAAGGCTCACATAACACCCATAACCTTAAAAAAAAAGCAAATAAATGGAAACTGAGGAAGCCAAATAAAATATACATGAGGGAATGGCTTTAGGGAAAAAAAAGTAATTTACTAATTTTTGTTATTTACAAAAATAGTAGAAGGAACCCATTCCTTATTTTCTTATTTGAGGCTACAGCAAAGTACGTGGGGAATGAATCAGGATCACGGATGCCATTCTGAGCAGAAGTCTAAAAAGGAACACCAGGATTACCAGACCTCAACAAATATTCTCTAAACACAATCATGAATGCACAATATTCCACTGTACATGTGTCATGGTTTATTTCCCTATAAATGGATGTTTACATAGTCTCCATATTTTGCCATTATAAATATTATGTAAAAAACTTATGTAGTAAACACTTCTACACTCAAATCTCTCATTCTTTTTTTTTTTTTTTTTTAAGATTTTATTGATTTATTTATTTGAGGAAGAGAGAGCGAGCAGGGGGAGGAGCAGAGGGAGAGGGACAAGCGGACTCTGCACTGAGTGCAGAGCCCAGCATGGGGCTCGATCTCACGACTCTGAGATCATGACCTGAGCAAAAATCAAGAGCTTAACCGATTAAGCCACCCAGGGGTCTCTCTCTTATTCTTTTCTAATGATAAACTCCAAGAAGGGTTTTAGTAGGTGAAAGAATATCAACTGTTTTAAGGAGTCTGATGTGTATTACCAATTTGTTTCCCAGAGGACTTATACTGACTCACACTTCTAAGGGAAGTAGATTTAAAGAATAAGATAAAAGTATACAGGAGAAAATAAGAATCATCCACAATTCAAATACCTAGAAATAATTATAATGAATGTTTTACATACATATATCAAGTCTTTTTCTATGCCACATATTTTTCCTTTTCCAAAAAAAGCAGGGGAGGGATCACGCTGTACATGCTGGTTTAACTTTTTGAACTTAATAACATCTCTAGAATACTGTCATACATCAGTGTCACAATTACTCATTTATCACACTGCTTCCAATTGTTCATTCTCATCAACAATGCCGCAAACATTCTTTTGCTAAAATCTTCCCACAGGTCGTCCTTTAATTAGGATAAATTCACAGAAGAGAAAATGCTGAGTCAGGTTTGCATATTCTAAAGATTTTTGATATGCACTGAGCAAATTATCTCCAGAGAGGTTGTATCACTCTGAGTTCCCAGACCGGCCTCTACCAACCCCAAAGTAGGTATTAACAACAACAACAACAACAAAACAACCAAATCTTTGCTAAACTGATTGGCAAACATTGGCTTTTGTTATTTAAATTTGCATTTTGATTACTGACAAGTTGAATATGTATTTATATTTTTATTATCCATTTGCATTTCTGTTGTGAATTTCCCATGCTACTACTGTTTTTTCCTTGTAATGCTAATATTTAATTTATTTATTTGTATTACATTTAGTTATGTTTACTAAGCTTCCTCTGGTCTGTGAAGTTTCTCAGATCTGCCTTGTTTTTGATGACCTTGACAGTTCTCACTGAGAAGTATTGGTTTGGTATTTTGCAGAATGCCACTCATTATGGGTTTTTCTGATTTTTTTCTCAGAGTTGTAAGTTATTGGGAGGAAGATCTGATCACATCATATCAAGGGTACCAGCTATCAACATGACTTATGACAAAGTTAACCTTGAGGATCAACTGGCCAGGGATATTTTTTTTAGGTTTCTCCACTGTAAAGTTACTCTCCCACCTCCAGCCTGTGTTTCCATAAGCTACAATTTGGAAGCAACACACTAAGTGCAGCCCACACTCACCGTAGGGTTGGAGGACTTAAGCTCTACCTCCTTGAGGAAGAATGTCTAAATTAGTGTCTAAATAAATTATTTGGAATGCTGTATGGAGACTTGTCTCTTCTCTCTCACCTCTTTATTCAATCACTATTTATATGAGTATGTACTCATGTATTTTATTTTATACTTAAAGTTAAAATCCAAAATTGCATTATTTATTTTGTTGCTCAAAAAGCTCCAGTTTTGGCCACTGGGATCTTTTTCAGGATGGCTCCTGTGTTGCTTTGGCATGATCCACTTTTTTTTTTTTTTTAATACTTCCTTACTTTCTGGTATTATAAAATACCCCAGCTTTATCTGTGTATTTCCTGCCCCAAACCTTCATTAGCTATTTTTCTAAGGAGCCTTGGATCCTTTTATTGGAGAATAGTATTAGAAACCAAGATCTGGATGGTGGGTGACACTGTTGGTTTTTAAAAACTCTAATAAGATTTGATTGAAACAGCATTATGTAATTTTTATTTGATTTGGAAAGAACTGTCAACTTTAAAATACTTATTTTTCTCTTTCAGGAATACAGAATTACTTTCATTTATTGTGTTATCCTTTATGTTTCTTAGTACATAATAAAATGATTGCTTTTTCTGTATATCACAGCAATAATAATTTAAATATCACTTGATACTTCCTCCATCTGCTAATACAAATATCCCAAACCTTACAGAGTCTCCAACAGCCTATAAGGATTTCCACAAGGCTTTAGAGGAGTGATCCTCAGCCTTGGCTGCACATTTGAATCAACTGAGAAACTTATATCCAAGTCACACTTCAAACCAACATCATCTGAATCACTGAGGGCAAGACCAAGGCATAAGTATTGTTCTAAAGGTATCAGGTGATTCCAGTGAGTATCTAAGCTAAGAAACACCACTTTTGTATTTTACGTGGCTTCATTAAAAGCTCATTCTCAGTAAGTACTGCTGAGTAATGCTGCCTCCACTAGGAACAGATCACCTCCCCCTTCCTCTGCGGAAACACTGGCAGTCCATGAGATGCCAAAGCTTCAAGTTTTGCCTTTTCTGAAACAAGGAAGAATATTTTGCTCCCTTACTATGTTATATTACCCTGTAAGAGATATACATAGGCAGCACTACTAGTGACTTAACAAGATGATTCTCATTAAATTATATTTTAAAAGATAATTGTTTTGTTGTTTTCATAAAAACTTATACCTACCCTATTCTCATAGGATTCACACATGACTCAAATAGGTCTGGCCATAAGACAAACCCTACTACCATCAGGAATATTAAGAATCATTTCCCCTTTATAAAGACCAAGATTTTTTTTTAAAGGTTCAGCCTCTTTCTTCCCCTGAGATACAATGAACATAATCATAGCAACATTAGAACTCAAACTCAGCTCAACTCCTGACTGACTCAATCCCATAGACAAATGGACTAACAAAAGAAATGCACTCATTTCCAGGTTTAAATAATATTTACTTCAACCTCTTCTGTTTTTTTTTTAAAAGATTTTATTTATTTATTTGACAGAGAGAGAGAGACAGCCAGTGAGAGAGGGAACACAAGCAGGGGGAGTGGGAGAGGAAGAAGCAGGCTCCCAGCGGAGGAGCCTGATGCGGGGCTCGATCCCAGAACGCTGGGATCACGCCCTGAGCCAAAGGCAGACGCTTTAACGACTGAGCCACCCAGGCACCCCTCTACTGTTCTTTCATACAAAATGGCTGGCATTAAAATTGTAACACACATGCAAAAGAGGGTTAAAAAAAAAAACCTACTGCAAGAGCTAAAGCAGTCAACAGAAGCAGACAGATATATGACCCAGATTTTGGAAATATCAGACAGGGCTTTAAAAACTATTTCAACTTTTTCATTATTAGACTGGAGGAAAATTTCTCCTTATCTTTAATCTTTAAAAGATAACTAAGAATCTAAACCAAAACACTTATAATGTATTATAGGGTTTATGATTATATAAAAACAAAAGATATGCTAACAGTGCATAAAGGATAAGAGCAGAAAAGGAAGTATATGTGTGGTATAACATTCCTTGAAAGTAGACTATGATAACTTAGATATACTCTGTAAACCCTAGAACACTAAATATAAAAGACTTAAAAAGAGGTATAACAAATTAGCAAAGATAAAACGGACATAAGATGGAATCACAAGAAAAATATCTAATTTAACAAAAATAAATCAAGAAAAAGAAAGAAAAGGAATAGAGAACAGATGGGACATATAAAAAAAAACATAGCAATATGGCAGATTCAAATATAACACCTCAATAATCACATTAATTGTAAATTACCCAGAGACCCTAATTAAAACTCAGAAATTCCTAGAACAAGGACTGTTACCAGGGATATACACAGGTATTACATAATGATAAAAGAAAACATAAAAAAACAAAATAACACATAACAATCCTAACTGTGCATGTACCCAACAACAGTTTCAAAATATTTGTAAGAAAAAGCGACAAATCAAAGGGGAAATAGAAAAGGCACCATTATAATTGGAGACCAACATTCCTCTCTCAGTAATCAACAGAACAAGCAGACACATAGTGAGGACACAGAAAATCTGAACAACACTAGCAATCAACTTGACATCATTAATATTTATAGAACACTCCATTCAACATCAGCAAAATCCAGTCTTTTCAGTGGACTTGGAACATTAACTAAGATAGGCCATATAACAGATCTTGAGACAAACTGCAAACTGCAAAACAATTTAAACAACCTCCAAGGGATGGTCTCTGATCACAGCAGAATTAAACTAGAAATCAATTACAGAAAGATTTCTGGAAAATTCCCAAATATTAAACAACACATTTCCAAATTCACTGAAGGCTACAAACTACCAGCACTTGCTCAAGAAAAGACAGGCAACCTGAGGAGCCCTATACCTATTACAGAAATTGAATTCCCAGTTTATAGCCTCCACACTAAGAAAACTCCAGGCCCGAATGTCTTCAATGGCAATTTCTACCAAATATTTATGGAATAACTAATCTAACACTATACAAACTCTTCCAAAAAATAGAAGAGACATTTTCCAACTCATTTGATAAGGCTGGAACTAACCTGATACAAAACCAAACAAAGAAATCACAAGATAATTCTAAACCAATATCCTGCTTGAACACAGCCACAAAAACCCTGTTAATTAACTAGCCTTAAAAAAGAATGAAATTCTGATACATGCTACAATATGGGTAAATCTTGAAAATATTATGCTAAGTGCAACAGGCCAGACAAAAGGATCAATAATGTATGTCTCCACTTACGTAAGGAAGGCACCTAGAATAATCAAATTCATAAAGGCAAAAAATGAGAACAATGGTTACCAGAAGCTAGAGAAGGGGGAATATGGAATTATTATTTAATGGGTACAGAGTCTCTGTTTGGGATGAAGGAAAAACTGGAAATGGATAGTGGCGATTGTTGCACAACAATGTGAATGTACTCAAAGCCATCAAATTACACACCTGAAAATGGTTAAGACAGTAAATGTTATGTTATATATATGTTACCACCATAAAAAAGATCTTTAACAAAATGTTAGCAAACCTGATACAGCAAGAGATAAAAGAGGATATTACATTACGAGCAAATGGTGTCTATCCAAAGAATGCTGGCTGGCACAGATAAGCCAGAAGAATCTATAAAAAAGCTAGCAAAAGTAATCAATTTTAGTAAGCCAATGAGTTTAGCAAGGTTTATATTTTATCAAAATACACAACATACAAAAAAAACAAGAAAGAGTAAACCTGACTTTAAAAAACAAAGCAACAGAAAGCCAAATAAATAACAATGGTACCCGTGGACCTTCTTATCTTGTTCCTGTTTTATTTTATTTTATTTTTTTAAGATTTTATTTGACAGAGAGACAGAAGAGCGAGAGAGAGCACAAGCAGGAGGAGCAGCAGACAGGAAGAAGCAGGCTCTCCGCTGAGCAGGGAGCTTGATGTGGGGCTCGATCCCAAGACCCTGGGATCATGACCTGAGCCAAAGGCAGATGCTTAACTGACTGAGCCATCCAGGCACCCCTCTTGTTCCTGTTTTAAATGTGTGTTTCTAATGGAAATGTCTTAAATATGATACTGCCTAATAACTTAAAGATGGACTTTTAGAAAACATATTTCAAAGTATCTTTTAATTCCTACTTCATGAGAGATTTTTTAAAAAGCCCATGAAGTATTTCAGGCAAAAATATGGTTCCCCTTGATCTACCTATATAAATGTATTATTGGTAATAGACAAAAATATGGTTCCTCTTGATCTAACTATATAAATGTATTATTGGTAATTTCTTATTATTAAATCAAGCATCTTTACTTTCTGAGACAAATACTACATGGTTCACGGTACACAGTTCTCTTATTATAATGTCAATTTTATTTGCTAATAATTTGGGTTTCTGCTTTTATAGTTGTGTGATTGGTTTGTAACTTTCTGTACTGTTAAATTTTATTTTATGAGTTAAATTAGTTTTGTTTCATGTACTGAAAGCCTTTGGTTTTATACTTTACTTGTTTTACTGCCTGAATTATCTATTCATAGAAACAGGAAAAAAGCTTGCCCATAAAACTATGAAGAGAAGAGTCTTTTTACCCCCCTTAAAGATTTATTTATTTGAGAGACAGAGCACAAGGGAGCGGAAGGGGCAGAGTAAGAGGGACAAGCAGACTCCCCGCTGAGCCTGATGCAGGGCTAGACCCCAGAACCCTGAGATCATGACATGAGCTGGAGCTCTATGCTCAACGGACTGAGCCACTCATGAACCCCAAGAAGAGTCTTTTTCAAAGTAATCTTTGGGGACAATATTTCCACTTCTTTCAACATATTAGACTCCAAGTTTTCTACTTTTTAAAATAATCAATTTCGGGGGCACCTGGCTGGCTCAGTCAAAAGAGCATGTGATTTTTGATCTCGGGATTATGAGTTCAAGCTCCACATTGGCAGTAGAGTTTACCCAAACAAATTAAATAAAACAGACTTAAAAAAAAAAGATTAACATAATCAATTTGGTAATTTATATCCCCCCGCAAATAATTTCTTTCATCGGTATTTTCAAATTCCTTAACATAACTGCTATACGGTAATCTGATAATTTTTTTTAAAATTCTATATACAAATTCCTCTAGTGTTCCAACATTTTGCTAAATGATGTCCTAGAGTTTGTTTACTATGGCCAATCTACCTGGATTTTTCAGTTTTACCACTTTTCTATCTTCTGATTTTTGTTCAATTTTGTTTCTATTTTTATATATTCCTCCTCTTGCTAACCTTTGCCTAACTTTGGGAGGTGAACTCATTGTTTCACCCATTTTATTTTTAACTTTTTAAGGTTTATTTTTTTAGTAATCTCTACATCCAATGTGAGGCTCAAACTTAAGACCCCAAGATCAAGAGTTGCATGTTCTTCAGACTAAGCCAGCCATGTACCCCTCATTCCATTTTAAAATAACAAAAGCACATACACAACTGTGGCTGCATCCCACATATATGTGTTAAGTGTGTGTGTAGATAAAATTATAATTTATTATTTTTTAACAGTTGTTGCAGTTTAGGTTTCTGCACGGATTTAATTGTTGTTTGGGAAGAGAACTGACAGGTGGACTTCATTCACTGATTTCAAATTTTATTGCACTGTGGCCAGATACAATGGTCTATCAATTTTTGCTTCATAGACTACACTGTTATTTTTGTTTTCTAGTATGGTAACCATCTTTAAATGTTCCATGAATGCCTGAGGAGAAGGGTTTTTCTTTGTTTGTAATGTACCCAGTGTCAGAGTTGAATTAATGCGAGGAGGGTATTCATTTAGGGGGGTGGCACAGATGGGAACTCGGTTATATATGGGAGATTAATCACACAAGTAAACACATAGAGGATAATGGGAGGCAGGACTTCTGGGAGACTGTTTAGCTTTGTAAGCCACCACCAACCTGTCTTCCAAAGCGCCTGCATTTTCTGTAACAACGAATGGGAGTCCTTTTTGCTCCACATCCTTGTCAACCATTTGGTATCATCATCTTTTTGGATTTTAGGCATTCTAAAAGGAGTATAGTGCCATTTCACTGTTTTAACTTGCAATTCCTTAATGACAAATGATACTAAGTATCTTTTCATTTCTTATTTGCCTTTTTTTTTTTTTAAAGATTTCATTTGAGAGGAGAGAGTGCACACACATGCATGCAAGCGAGCACAAGCGGAGGGGAGGGGTAGAGGGAGAAGGAGAAGTAGACTCCCTGCTGAACAGGAAGCCCGATGCGGGACTTGATCCCAGGACCCCAGGAACATGACCTGAGCCAAAGGCAGATGCTTAACTGACTGAGCCACCCAGGCGCCTCTTTTTTTTTTTTTTTTAAGATTTTATTTATTTATTTAACACAGAGAGACAGCTAGCGAGAGAGGGAACACAGGCAGAGGGAGTGGGAGAGGAAGAAGCAGGCTCCCAGCGGAGGAGCCTGATGTGGGGCTCGAACCCAGGACTCTGGGATCACACCCAGAGCCAAAGGCAGACGCTTAACGACTGAGCCACCCAGGAGCCCCTCACCCAGGCACCTCTTATTTGCCTTCTGTATACATCCTTTGGTGAGGTGTCTGTTCACTTTTTAACTCAGCTGTTTGTTTTCTTATTGTTGTTGAAGACAATTGTTGTTATTATTCTTTTTATATTTTGGATACCATTCTAGATAGTAAAGAATTTCTTACCCAAAGAGAAGTCTGGCTTTCCCCTTAGTTCCTGGGAGGTAATCTCTAAGTCCTTGGAATGTCTTACCTGATAAAAGTGTCTTGAACAATATGATTTAGGGTGGAGGCCTTGAGCCACAACGAGATTTAGGATGGGGGCGTTTGGGTCACATCAGTTGTCCTACTGAGGGACTGGAGACTTATTTAGCCAGCCACATGAGCTGCTAGTCAGAGTTACATGACTGAACTCCAATAAAGACTCCAGATACCAAAGATCATGTGAGCTTCTCTGGTTGGCAATACTTTGTGCAAGCTGTTAAACATCAATACTGGGAAAGTAACACTGTCCATGTCTCCACTGGAAGAAAAGTGGAAACTCCACATTTCGTACTTTTCTTGACTCTGGCCTATGTGTCTTTTCACTTGACTGGTTTTAATCAGTATTCTTTAGCTGTAATAAACCATAACCATGACCACAATAGCTTTTAATGAGGTCTGTGAATCCTTCTCAACCTATCAAACGTAAAGGTAATTTTGGAGACCTCTGAACTTGCAACTGGTGTTAGACGTAAGGGTAGCCTTTTTGTGCACTGCTCTCTAACTTTGCAACTGGCCAACACAACTTTATCAGATATGTGTTTTGCTGTCGTATCTAAAAAGGCATTACCAAACCCAAGGTCACCTAGGATTTTCTATTTTTCTTCTAGATGTTCTTTTTTATGTTTTACACTTAAGTCTATGAATCATTTTGAGTTAATCTTTGTGAAAGGTGTAAGGTCTGTGTATAGGGTCATTTTTTTGCATGTAAACTTTCATTGTTCCAACCTCATTTACTGAAAAGTCTCTCCTTTCTACATAGAATTGCCTTTCCACCTCTGTCAAAGATCAGTCGACTGTATTTCTGGGCTCTATATTCTGCTCAATTGGTCTATGTATCTATTCTTTCACAAATACTATACTGTCTTGATTACTATAGCTTTATGGTTAGCATAAAAAATCAGGTAACGTAAGTCTTGGATATTGTTTTTTGACCCAACGTGAGTCTCTGTCTTTTAAATGTATTTGTTAATGTATTCATTTTTATTCTAATTATTGATAAGGTGGTCTTACATTCTCTCACTCTTTATTATTCTTGCTGTTCTTTAATATCATCTCCTTTAACTCTGTCCTTTGCTAATAACACTGTAGACATTTTCTTTTTCCTAATAATACCATATTGTTCCATTGTCTTTTGCTATTTAGTAGCAAACAGAAACTCTTTGATTAGTTTTATTTACAGCTTTCATAGCAGTCTCCTTTTCACCTTTGTCTGGATGCTTACAGTGTATCTTTTATTTTTATTTATTTATATTTAAAGATTTTACCCATTTATTTGACAGAGAGAGAGAGAGAGAGAGCGAGAGCAAGAACAAGCAGGGGAGTGGCAGAGGGAGAGGGAGAAGCAGGCTACCACTGAGCAGGGAACCCGACATGAGGCCCAATCCCAGGACCCCAGGACCAAGACCCAAGCCGAAGGCAGACGCCCAACTGACTGAGCCACTCAGGCCCCTCAATTTACAGTGTATCATTTAATCCTCCTCAAACGTTTCAACCTCATATATCTAGTACTTATGTATTACTAAAATCCTTTAAACTATAAACTTAGGTTTTCTCAAGTTCAAGTTGTCGTCTATTTCATCTTTGATTATTGCTTCTCCTCTATTTATTATTCTTTTCTTTAGGAATACTACGTATCTCTACATTGAATCTTTATTCTTTGTGCCTGTCATTTTCATCTTTTTGATCCTTTTCTACTGTTGCATTTCAGAAGACATCCTTCAACTTCTCTTCCACATCACTGACTTGATTTTCAACACTATCTTTTGACCTCTACGCTATGAATTTTAATAGTATACTGAATTTCAATATCTCTGTGAGTTTTTTTTAAAGATTTATTTATTCAGAGAGAGAGAGTGCGCACGCACAGGAGGAGGGGCAGAGGCAGAGGGAAAGAGAAAATCTTAAGCAGACTCCCCACTGAGTGCAGAGTCCAAAGCAGGGCTCGATCTCCCTGAGACCTTGACCTGAGCCAAAACTGAGTCAGATGCTAAAATGACTGAGCCACCCAGACACCCCAGGTATCTTTATGAGTTCTGATGAGTCTTGAAGAATTTCAAACTACAGAAAAGTACAAAGAATGATTCAGGATTCTTCGTAACCATCCTTATTTCCTCTAGCACCAGGGCGCTGGAGTCAGTCTATATGGATTCAAATATGAGACCTCCCTTAGTTGTGTGATCTTGGGAAGTTATTTAAACTGTTTATTTCAACTTGGGAATAATCATTTAATTAGATTTAATTAGCTAATTCATGAGTGGATATTTATTTATTTATTTAATTTATTTGAGAGGGAGCAAGAGAGCATGAGCAGACTATGGGGCAGAGGGAGAGGGAGAGATAGAATCTTAAGTAGACTCCACACCCAGCATGGAGCCTGACGCAGGGCTCGATCTCACAACCATGAGATCATAATCTGAGCTGAAATCAAGAGTTGGACGTTTAATCAAGTGACCCACCCAGGCACCCTGTGACTGGTTTTAACACACTATCTGTTACTCGAAAATACTTAGCTATTATTAGTATAACCTTTCCTGATATATCTTGGTTAGTCCTTCTCTGTCAATCTGCTGTCCTTACAATTTCAGATTTATCAAATAACTTTGAGAAGAAAGCAAATACCATCTAATATCATGTTTTTTACAAGTACGATTTTCCTCTGTGACTTAAGTATAAGATTCCTTTATTTTGCAGTTTCTTAATAAGCCCATGATGATTTTTAAAACATGTTATCGATTATTTGAAAGTTCGGCAAACCAACCAGGTTTGATGTTTGCCAAGAAAAAGCTTTATAAATTCTAGCTGGTTTCTCTCCTTACTGTCTACTTGGGTATTATTTGACTTATAACTCTCAGTTCTCTATTTGGAGAAAAAATTGATTCATACAACTCTAGCCAAATATCTGGTATTAAGCAGTACAGAGGATCATGACTCTTATCTGTTACAGAGATTAAGATCTCTTTGAGGATCCACTAAAATTATATACTTTTTCTCCAACACATAGAATTTTGTTTACCAATTCAGTCTATCATGCCTTGAAGTCGACTGTGGATCCCAGGCTAAGGATCCCCTGATTTATGCTCTAATGAACTAAGGAAGACTCTGATCCTGTTGCCTCGTTACGTAATGTATATGATGAGCAATTTAATCCTCGATACTCTGAAACAGAACATATTCTCCCCTGATCAAAAGCAGGGTCTGACCAAGAGTTGTTTTAAGTCGGTGGCTGGTACAAGAGAGTTCATTAAACTGTTCTCTTTCACTCTTGTACATATTTGAAATTTTCCCAAGTAAAACACTTCATTTGCATTTATCTGAAGTAGGGCCTGAAAAAATGCATACCAACCCCATGGATTTTCTCTTCTCTGCCCCTTCCTACTACTATTCCCTTTACATCTGAAAATGCACCCAAACCAGTCCACTTCTCCCTTTACAGAACTGTGGCCACCAAGGGAAGTAGAGAAGTAATGATAAGAGAGATGGGAGGGAGAAAAAGAACCCTGGATGCTGCAGATAACAGTTGCAACACATTGTGGGTAGCTGCCAAGTTTCTAGTTGGCAAAGACCCTACTTCCTTAAGCTGTAGGTATGCAACAGAGATGGGTAGAGAAATCTACCTTTTTCCTGTCTGTCCTTGCTCTTCTGTCTCAGGAGTCTGTCTTTACTTCTACTGACAGAAAATCCTCCTAATTATCTGGCATATTTTAATTTGTATTTCTAGTTTCTCATTCTATTTATAACTGCTTCTCTGGGGCGCCTGGGTGGCACAGCAGTTAAGCGTCTGCCTTCGGCTCAGGGCGTGATCCCGGCGTTACGGGATCGAGCCCCACATCAGGCTCCTCCGCTATGAGCCTGCTTCTTCCTCTCCCACTCCCCCTGCTTGTGTTCCCTCTCTCGCTGGCTGTCTCTATCCTGTCGAATAAATAAATAAAATCTTTAAAAAAAAAATATTTATAACTGCTTCTCTGTATATTTTCACCTATTTGTTCATGGCATAACAGAGGAGATTAAGCAGGGTCCCACTAGCTGACTGCCTGCTAAGCCCAGGCTTCCCACAGCTGAATTCTTAAGGTTAAAAGGTCCTACGATAATCTGGCACATGCGCAACCTGGGAACAACGGATAGGTGGAAGAGAGAGCTTTTGATCTATTCTTGCTTTCCTTAACTCTCATACTATAATTTTACATATACAGAAGTATGTTTATTGATATTAGTGAGCACAGAAAATAGAGAATAGAAAAAAAGAAAGTATTATTTTCTCTCAAGGAAGCTCTAGCCCAGACTAACAACAGCTAGAAACTGCCAACAGATGTAAGGTTTAAACAGAAGCATTATAGTAACCAATTAGAAATATTCAAATTCACCCACAATAAAGTGCACAAAAAACTTAGAAACTAATATGCCAATTATCAGATACACTCTCAAAGTAAAAAAACAACACATAAGTTTTAATAATATTAAAAACAATTAGCATAATGAGATAGATTGAGATTACTTAGAGATATGGTTCTTTAAATTCCCTCTGGTCTTGTCAATAATGTTCCATGTTAATCAAAGATTTCCTAAGAAAGGTAAGAACACAGAGCGATGTGTTTAGAAGACTGACCTCCAATCTGAAAGATGTGATTTGAACTGTCTTTACCACTTGGGAAAGTTAGTGGCTCTGAGCTTCAGTCTTCTCATCTCTAAAATGGGTATAATAGTACTATTCTTGTAAGGAGTTTGTGAGGATTATATGAAACAATGAACATAAAGAGCTTGGTTAGCACAGGGGCACCTGGCTGGCTCAGTCTGTAGAGCATGCGACTCAGGACCTCAGGGTTGTGGGTTCATGCCCCATGCTGGGTATAGAGGTCACTTAAAAAAAAAAAAAAGAACTTAGCACAATTCCTGGCAAATAGCACTTCAAAACACAACAGACTTTTTATAATAAGTAAACTGACCTCTTCTTTCACGGTGTTACTCCCTTGAAACTGCTGAGATAAAATAAGGTGGTAACTAAGGTCAAATGGTACTTCAGACAAAAAGTAAAAACAAAAGGAGACCAAAAAACACATAAATTACAGACCAATATCCCTCAAAAAATTTAAACAAAATTTTAGCAAACTGAATCCAAGAATATGTGAAGTGAAGAATATATCATGCCTAACTGGAGTTTATGCCAGGAATCCACTGTTGGCTTAATATCAGAAAAACTTAAAAAAAAAAAAAAAAGAAAGAAAATCAATGTTATTCATTGTATATCAACAGAATAAAAAAGAAAAACTACACTATCATCCCGATCAATACAGATAAGGTATCTGACAAAATTCAACAACCACTGGTGGTAACAACTTTTAGTAGGCGAGGAATCGATGGGAACCTCCTCAATGTGCTAAAAGGCAACTACTAAAAACCTGTAACTAAAATCACACTAAATGGTTAAAAATTTGAATGTTTTCTCCTTAAGATTAGGAACAAGACAATGATACTCGCTTTCACTACTTCAACACTGAAAATATTCTTAGTGTATTAGGTCAAGAAAAAGAAAAAGAGACATAAAAATAAGAAAGGAGTAAGTGAAACAGACAAAATTTTGGTCTATGTGGAAAATTCTGTGGAATGTATAACAGTTTACTTATAGTGAGTTTACTGGCAAGGTCACAGGCAACAAGATCAATATATAAAAATCAACTGCATTTCCACATTCCAGCAATTAAAAAAATCAAAGATTGAAATAAAAAGATATAATTTATAATAACATGAAAAATATAAAAATAGTTAGCAATAAATTTAACAAAATATGTGCAAAGCCTTACAATGAAAACTACATTTTGGTGAGACAAACCACAGAAGACATAAATAATGGACAGATAAACCACGCTTATAAATTGGAAGATTCAATATTAAGATGTCATTTCTTTTCCACTTTATCTACAGATTCAACTCAATTCCAATCAAAATCTCAACGGGCACTTTTGTAGAAATTTACAAATGATTCTACAATTTATACAAAAATGCGGAAGACCTAGTATAGCCAAAACAGCTCTGAAACAGAACAAAGTTGGAAGGCTTACACTACCTGATTTTGAGACTTAATAAATAGGTAAAACAGAGTGTCTCAATATTGGGTACTACTGATAATATGGACTGGCTAATTCTTTGTGGTGGGGAACTGGCCAGGACACTGCAGGATGTTCAGCAGCATCCTGACCTCTACCCCTACCAAAGGCAAATCCTTCACTGCCAGAGTTGTAACAATGAAAAGTGTCTCCAGGAACAGCCAAATGTCCAACGGGGGGCAAAACTGCCTTTTGTTGAGAACTACTGAGCTATAGTAAGAAGTGTGTTATACACATGAAGATAGACATTTAAATCAATGGAACAGAACAGAATCTAGAAATAGACCCTCAACTTAGAGTCCATTGATATTTGACAAAGATACAACGTAATTCTATAGGAAAAGACAATCTTTTCAGTAAATGATTCTGTAATGACTGATTATTCATTTGGTAGAAAAATAACCTCACCCCTCACCTCACTCCATACATGAAAATTTGACTCAAAACTTATCACAGATAAATTTAAAGGCAAAAACTATTAAACTCCAAAAAATAGTAATTTTGGCTTAGACAAAGATTTCTTAGAACATAAAGAAGCACAAACTTTTTTAATTGATAAGTTGCACATTAAACTAGAAAACATGCTTGTGCCTCAAAACTTACTGTTAAGAAAATAAAAAGACAAGCTACAGGCTGGAAGAAAATATCTGTAAAATAAATATCCAATAAAGGACTTGTATCCAGATTAAGATAATATTATGGCAAACAACCCAATAAAGGAAAGTGGGCAAAAAATTTAAACAGTTGGGGCGCCTGGGTGGCACAGCGGTTAAGCGTCTGCCTTCGGCTCAGGGCGTGATCCCGGCATTATGGGATCGAGCCCCACATCAGGCTCCTCTGCTATGAGCCTGCTTCTTCCTCTCCCATTCTCCCTGCTTGTGTTCCCTCTCTCGCTGGCTGTCTCTATCTCTGTCAAATAAATAAATAAAATCTTTAAAAAAAAAAAAATTTAAACAGTTGCTTCACCAAAGAAGATATGTTGATGGCAAATAAGCACATGAAAAGATGCGCAACATCATATCATTAAGGAAATGTTTACTAAAACCACACTGACATACCATATAAACCCACATGAATAGGTATAATGAAAAAGACCAACCATATCAATTGCTTGCAAGGACACAGGGCAACTAGGACTCCTATAAGTTGCTGATGGGAATACCAATTTGTACAGATACTTTAGGAAACGTGTTTGGCAGTTTCTTAGAAGTCAAGCATACACTTTGGCAGTTTCTTAGAAGTCAAGCATACACTCACCAGATGACCCAGCAATTTCATTCGTAGGTATTTACCTTAGAAAAATAAAAACTTATGTCAACACATAAGCTTGTATTTGAAGGTTCACAGCAGCTTTATTCATAATAGTCCACAAGTGGAAACAATACCACTGTTCATCAATTCATGAATGGATAAACAAATTGTGGTAAATCCATATAAGGGCATGCTAGTCAGTGGTAAAAAAGAACAACAACAAAGAACTACTAATACACACAACAACGTGAATAAGCCTCAAAAGCATTATCCTAAGTACAGGAATCCAGATACAAATGATGTTAATAAAGTACCCAAATTATTCTATATAGCTAAAAATAACTGATTGTCAGTAGCTTTTCTGTGGTTATATAAAGCACTGACTCTTAACTACCTTTTGTTATTTAACTTAAGTGTCTAATCTCCTTAAAACAACTACAAACCCTTCTGCCATAAGGGTTATTTTGTATCTCTGCACAGCACTTCACAATACTACCACACATTTAAGTATGAATGCACAGGCTCCATAACTCTCCTTCAATAAAACAAGTGGAATGCAGTATAACATATTACAATAGAGTCAGGATACCTGGGTTCAAATCCGAGCTGACTAAACGGGGTAACCTGTGTTAAGTCATTTCATCTACCTGAAATTCACTATTCTTATTCATTAAACTGAAAAGTGCTGGGGTAAAGTGCAGAAAGTGTCAGGGACATTGGGGTGATAAATCAGCAATCCCAATGTATGTGAGGCTGTAGTAAGGACAGAAATCTTCTGAAGATCAAAGGGCCAAAAGTCACAGTGGAACTTGATTTTTCAGAAGAACCACAAGGAAGTGGGGGACTCAAAAGAAAGTTTTTTGGGTGTTAAGCAGGAGGGATCAGAAGTTACTGCAGGGATAACTGGCTTGTGACAATGAATCACAGAAGCATCCACTTTGATCCTTCAATAAAATTTCCTTCTATCATTGGGAAGCACTACATCTAGGGAAATTAGCTATTTCAAGCTGATATAAAACAGGTTTTACTCCACTGACGTGTTATTTCCATAGTAACCCATTTCAGTAACAGAGAAATCAAAAGTTCTGATATTTGGTATATGTGATTGGCTGAGAATCTACAATTGGTGGAATTATGAATGCATATAAATCAAAAGCCAGAATCATTCAAGGAATTACAAAATGGTGGGCCTGCAAAGCTTCATTAGGGATTTTCTGTGTACCTACCATGTGTCAAAAACATGTGCAAGATTACATATTTTATCACTTAATCTTTACACTAACCCTTACAAAGTAGCTCATACTGATAACAATTAGTTTATCATGATTTAAATGATCTCTCATTTAGAGATGAGATTATCATTCCTGTTTTAGGGATGAGAAAATTGACATTCTGAAATACAGCTTAGTAATGTGTCCAAGCAATCACCATTAGTATGTGCCAAGCCAAGATTCAAACTCGGAGCTTTTGATTCCATGTCCTTACCACTACTTAAAACCTATTACCACTTACAACTCCAGCTTCCAACTACTGAAGCCAACACAGTTCCTAGAAAATAGCTGCATGATAATTTTTGTTTTTCTTCTAAGGTAGATAGAAGGCAGATACAATCAAAGGTAGGCAAGAAACAGGTATTACCTCCAGCTATCATAAGGAGAAACTAAAACTTAGATGTAAAGTGATAAAACAAGTTTCTAAATCTTGGCATTCCTAGCCCTTTCTCTGTATTAGCATTCCCTGATAGTCATCTAGATAACGATGATAAAGAGGAGGAAGAAAAGATGGGGGAGGAGAAAAGTACATGCAATTATAAGACCAAGTGTTTTCATTCTCTGAATAGCCCACACATATCTCCTGAGTACCTATAAAGGTCAAGCCAGTGCTTGGCACTGGGGATACAACAGTGAATAAAATAAGACAGACACAGTTCCTACTCATAGGGAAGTTTTACCCTAGTGGGAAGATACTGACAACTAAATGGACATTTGACTATATCGCAGTAATGCAGAAAACAGGATAGGACAGGGTGCCACAGGGGCAGAGATAAGACAACTAAACCCAGAGAAGATGAAGCAGGGCTACAGGACATCCAGTTAAATGTGAATTTCAAATAAACAATGAATACTGTTGCAGTATAAGTATGTCCCAAATATTGTCCTGTATTTTCATTTGCTGTATCTGGCAACCCTAGGTGGGGATATTTGGAAAAGTGCCTCGCAGGAGATGATATTTAAGATGAAAACTGAATTATTACTTGTCCCCAACAAATATGGACCCTGAAACTGTTTATCAGTTGCTGGCCTATAGAGACACCATGTGGCAAGGATCTGAAACCTCCTGACAGTAGCCAGGGAGGAACTGAGGGCTCTTACCAGGAGCCATGTAGTAGGCCGTCTTAGAAGTAGGTCTTCCAGACAGACACTAACTCTTAAAATGCCTTCAGGTGATTTTTTTTTTTTTTAAGATTTTATTTATTTATTTGACAGAGATAGAAACAGCCAGTGAGAGAGGGAACACAAGCAGGGGGAGTGGGAGAGGAAGAAGCAGGCTCATAGTGGAAGAGCCTGATGTGGGGCTCCATCCCATAACGCCGGGACCACGCCCTGAGCCGAAGGCAGACGCTTAACCGCTGTGCCACCCAGGCGCCCCACCTTCAGGTGATTTTGCTTTACTGAGTAGTGGAGGTGCCTGGGAAGCAGGCTGTGAAATGTACTAACGTGGCTGTGTGCATACACTGAGAGGGGAAATCTGCAGAACAATCGGGAAATGAGGTTTAGATTAGTGCAGGTTTTCACTATGTTTATGTGAAAAACTTTCCACACTCAATACCTTCTCCGCTCCAGACGCAGTCAATCCCTCAGATGACTACAGCCCTGGTCAACAGCTTGATTACAATAAATGAGAGACCTTGAGGCAGAATTACCTAGGTAAGCCACTCCTGATCCTCAGAAACTGTGTGAGATACAAAATGTTTGTTATTTTAAACTGTCAGGTTTTAGGGTAACTTGTTATGCGGCAATAGGTTAAGTAATGCTGTGCCCAATAGAGGAGTTCTGCATCCCGAAATAATGGGCCTACACTAGTACCCCATCATGCTCACCCATTGCTGAGAGCAGCCACAGTTAGTATGGGTGGCTTCAGCAAGAATGAGGTGGTGGATCCAGAGGGGCCACAGCTGTGACTGTCATTCACTCACACCTCCCACCAGCAGAAGATCTGAATGGTGTATTTCCATGGCCACCACAGCATAACAAAAGTTTATTAAGGACAGCATATCCTCTCTGGAACAAAATAAGATCTTTCTAAAAGAACAAAACAAAACAAAACAATTTCTCTGAGTTCAGCTCAGTCACTTGAGAGAATTGTGTAAAAACAGAAAGATAAGCAAAATAATACAGTAAATTAATAGAGCTAAGAAAAAATCCAAGTCTCGGATTAGCTGTGGTTCTCAGCTTGATTTGATGTGTGCTAAGAATTAATACTGCTCTCCCAACCAGGAAAATAATTTGTTCCTGGGTGGGTTGTTTTGACTCTCCCATCTCAATTTCTGAAACTTAAGGATGACATACAAGTGAAGAGCTGTGAACTGTGGTTAATCAACTAATTCAGAATTTCTAAGAGTACTTTGATGAAACAATTTGAGTGTTATAAATTCCAAAAATTATTTTATTCCAAAAGATTAAGTTTAAGTGATTTCATTCCAACTATCTAATGTGAAAAGAAAAATCTCAGAGAAAGACATTTCTCTTTTTTCTCCAAAATACAGGGTGAGTTGAAAGGGAGTGGGTAAGGGTGTTGAACTAAATATGACTGCAGGGAGAGGCTGAAGGTTTTCTTTAATCACAGCCCCCAGACTCAGCCCTTGGCTTTATAATAGAGTTTTCTATCCAAATCATCTCAGAGTTCATGCTAGTATGACATATTTTTCCCCAGGCCATTTCAATACCAACAAGCTTAGTATGTGTTTATGTTAGAATCCTTTAAGGTCTGTGTTCCAGATACATCAGATATCACTTTTCTCCTTATGGCCTGCAAAATAGTCACAATTATTTTACAAGATCCCTAATTCAATTTTCATAGAAACTGAAATAAGGACATTACCTTAAAAGACTTACATCTCTAGGATAGTTAGTTCACTGATTTAAGTAGACCCTGATCTAACCTGTGTTTTCTAGAAATTTCTATGTCAGTTAACATTTTAAGTATTCTATTTTTTAATTATCCAATTCATTTAAAATTTACGTTGGTATACTAGTTCTAGATATTAAAAGAGAGAACACAGTAATGAAAGAAAATAAAATCTAGAATATCTCTGAATTCAAGTATCTGAGATAGAATAATACAACAGTTATTCAACTATTTTTCTCCAGAATTAGGTAGCAATTTTCTGTATTTACTTTGATTATATAAAATTGATACACATATTCAACAAAACCCTGATGTATCACAGGCCTAAGCCCCATGCATTTTCTCTACCACGCTAACACATATGGTTAAGATTTTCCAATGGCTGTTTCCATGTTTCTTAAGAATCGCTGTTGGTTCATAGTGTGGTCTAAGGAGCTGGAACCGCGAGGCACCTGGGTGGCTCAGTGATTAAGCGTCTGCCTTAGGCTCAGGGCCTGATCCCACAGTCCTGGGATCGAGCCCCGCATCAGGCTCTCTGCTCCGCTGGGAAGCCTGCTTCTTCCTCTCCCATTCCCCTGCTTATGTTCCCTCTCTCACTGGCTGTCTCTCTCTCTGTCAAATAAATAAATAAAATCTAACAAAAAAAAAATTAAATAAATAAGGATCTGGAACCAAAAACCAAGGAAAACGTTAAAAACTGATCAGCAAAACAATCAACAATTTCTAGAGGATTAGCTGCTTTTCTAACTAAACAGTACACTATAAAATTTTGTGATCCAGAATAGAAAAAAGCTGAGGAAAAGAACACTCAACACAAAATTCATTAATTTCACCCAGGATAACAGACGCAACTCAGACACAGTTTCACTGTTTCTAATCTCTCTGCCTCCAGCAGTTCCCTTTCCTCATATTTGGAACTTCTTTTATTTTCTTTCTCATAAAACATTTCTTTTCTAGTTCTCTTTGTTTGTAAATAATCAATATATATTGTAGAATTTTACTTCACTGATTATCTTGAGAGAAAATTTCAAAACCAGAGAGCCAAAATTGGAGGGGAGGAGAAAACAAGTGGAAACGCCAAGAAAATCTGAAAAAAGAAAAATCTGACAGAATTTTGTCATTGCTTCATCCATTCAACAAACAGATATTAAGCCCCTATGAGTCAGGTACTATGCTAGGGACAAGTCCTACTTTGTTCTCAAGAGCCTGTCATTACAATATAATCTTAAAATACCAATGAGGCTAATAAGATTATACCTATATCAAATTATATTAAATATAGTAAATACATTAAAAATAAATTAGATAAATATGTAAATAAAATTATATATACACACACACGTAATTGTTTTGGTGGAGAGGTTTTGAATTGTTTTGTGCTTTCCACCTCGTGCTAAAGATTCTGACAACAGGAAGAAAGGAATCAATTCTGAAAATTACACATGTATAGTTACAAAGAGGGTATTTGTGGATAAAATGGAAAGAAAACCAAAATGTTAACATTAAGAAAAAATTTTTTCAAAGTCATCAAAGCTCTAAAAGTAATATAAAAATCTGTGTTGTGCTTTATAAATACTTTATTTGAATCTAGTAATGTTTCTTATTACAAAAGCCAACAAAGTCTATCAACCTACTTCCTTCTTTTTGCCAAAAAAAAATCTTCAATTGTATAACTGAAGTCATACAGAAATAAAATTCAATGATAAAAATACACTTGATGGATTCAAACCAAATTTCACTAGATGTTATATTACAGGATATTATATTAATACTTCAGTCTTACTTCAAGTATTAAATGTATGCTATTTTAAAAAACCACATCCATGGCCTTGACTTGTTATAATATCCTTTAAATGAATCTAATGCTTGTGAAGTAATTCTTATAATTCAGCTCCCTGGAATGATGCAACAAAATGTATCTGATATAGAACTGTATACTACAACAACGTTTTATCGTAATTCATAACCAGAACTATGGAAAAGATTCTTCATCGCATTAATCATCAGGGAAATGCAAATTAAAAGCACAGTGCATTACCACTACACACCCACCAGAATGAGTATAAGGAAAAAGATGAAAAATACCAAGTATTAGCAAGAATATGAGCAACAGGAATCTTCATCTACTGCTAGTAACAGGTAAACTGGTATTATCACTTTGGAAAAAGTCACCTGGAAGTATCTACTAAAACTGAGCATATGTACATTTTAACCAAACAATTCCGATCCTAGGTATATGCCTTAGAGAAATGCATGTGTGTGTTCACCAAAGGACATGGACTAGAATGTTCGTAAGATCATTAATGGTAATATCCCAAAACAGAAAACTACCCAGATGTCCAATAACATTAGAATGAATAAATTATGGTTTATTCACACAGTGTAAAGCTACTTACAATCAATTTTTTATACAACTTTTTATAAAAAAGAAGACGGGAAGGGAATGGCTAAAAACAAATAGAAAAAAAAAAAGAGGAGGAGAAACCAGGTTAAATGTCAGATTAGGTAATTTAATCTTTCCTGAACCATAAACATCTGATACTTAAATTGCAAGATTTAATTTTATTTTTTTATTTATTTTATTTTTTTTAAAGATTTTATTTATTTATTTGACAGAGATAGAGACAGCCAGCCAGAGAGGGAACACAAGCAGGGGGAGTGGGAGAGGAAGAAGCAGGCTCCCCGTGGAGGAGCCTGATGTGGGGCTTGATCCCAGAACGCTGGGATCACGCCCTGAGCTGAAGGCAGACGTTTAACGACTGAGCCACCCAGGCGCCCCGCAAGATTTAATTTTAAAAACACTATGTTGGGGGGCACCTGGGTGGCTCAGTGGGTTAAGCATCTGCCTTTGGCTCAGGTCATGATCCCACGGTCCTGGGATCGAGTCCAGCATTGGCATCGAGCTCTCTGCTCAGTATGGAGCCTGCTTCTCCATCTCCCTCTTTGCCCCTCCTCAAATAAATAAATAAAAATCTTTAAAAAAAACCACAAACCACCTTTGAACACTACATCAAAAACTAATGATGATGATACAGTGGGTAACTGAACATTAAAAACAAAAACACTATATTGGCAACAAAGCCGTTAAATAGCTTTATGGCATGTTTTTTGATAGTTTGCCTTTGGATTTGGCAACTCATGCACATTTTATGTTGGTCACAAACAAGACAAATATAGATAAGGAAATTAAAAAATGAAAACATGTACGACGTGAGTTTTAGAACTAAATTCCAATTGTAATCAAAATCTTCTTCCCTTAGGGTTTCAAAGTAACCAGTACAGTTGTTACAAAAGTAAGCAAGATGGCTAGCTGAAGTTAAAGATGTGAAGGTTTTCTCCATGAGAATACAATGGGCCATATGGGAACAGGAAACAAAACAATCAGATCAACTCCATTTTCAAAACACTAAATAAGAAATCACATAAAGACCTTTCAATTTCAACAGTACTCTACTCTGCCAACTGAGTTATAAGGTGATTCAATGAAAATGAGTATTAAAACAATAAAGAAACAAGTTTGCAGATATACTTTCCTCCAAAAAGAAGAATTTATCACCTTTTCATAAAAAACAATTATTTCAAGAACTATAAAAAACAGGTATAATCATCATACTTTTTAAAATAAAGCAATTTAGGGGGCGCCTGGGTGGCTCAGTCAGTTAAGTGTCTGCCTTCAGCTCAGGTCATGATCCCAGGGTCCTGGGATTGAGCCCCGCATTGGGCTCCCTGCTCAGGGGGGTCTGCTCCTCCCTCTCCCTCTGTGCTCACTCCCTCTCAACCAAATAAATGAAATCTTTAAAAAATAAAATAAAGCAATTTATATGAACTATGAGAATAGAGATTAAAAATTTATATTAAAAATTTTAAAAAGTCATTTTCCTGTGACACAGGTGTAACATGTTGCGTTATTGAAGCTGTTTATAAATGTACAACATGCAATCAGAACCCAGAGCAAAGTGATGCAATTCTACCTAACCACAATATACATTGTGAAAGCAGTTAACAGGAAGATAAAAGATGTGGTAACCACAATCTATTTAAAAACACTTCAATTTTCTTTCTTTTTTTGTTGTTTTAAATCAGGACTTCTTACATTTTATTTCTAAAAGGTAGTTCTTATTTAATTCTAATATTTAATTCTAATATTTAATTATTTATTATGGTAACCTAACACTATCATTTAGGTTTTATTTAATAAAACTTATCTTGTAGACAAACACAGGAAAAATACAAGAGAGAAAAAGGATCAGATGGCACAGGTCCTTCAGGAAAAGCAAGCTACTGGAATGAGCAGGTCAATAAAACTATTTGTAGAATGGGATAGTTGTCTATTTTCAGATCATTAAGATATTTTTAAATATCCTGAAACCAAACTCAGATTCAAAAGGCAAAGCCAGAACCATTCACTGTGTTTATTAAAATACAATCTCTTACTAAGTCTTGCACCGTAAGAGAGGCCAAACTCACCCTAACATGACCTCAGATTTAGAAGCCTGCCAAAGAATCTGTATAGAAATAGAACCAAATATTGCTTATACCTACGGTTCAAAGTAATATAAAATAAAACAAACGCTTACTAGATATTTCAGGACTTAAACAGTGAAGTAAAATCAGAGAAAGAGAATATGGGCAAATGTTAGCAGCCTTTTAAATTAAACATACAAGTCTAAATTACATAAGCTAATTTATTTTTAAGATCTTGAACACTGAAATAATCTTTAACACCAATTCCCTAACCTTTTTCACCTTTC